>NC_137454.1:321882893-322415393 GCF_964235325.1 Thermobia domestica | reverse complement strand
CTTAACTCGGAAGAAGGCAAAGGCGCTGATCCTGGGGAGTCGGGCCTCCCAAAGCTCATGTGGGCCTCCTTTGTATTTGTGAATATACAATATTTGGCATAATTTAAATGCAATTTGTCTTAAAATCCTTTGTATTTGAGTGCCCCCAAAATTTTCAGAGAAATCGGCGCCCTTGAAAGAATGTCTAGTGAAATGAATAAAAACGTGATAACATAATACTTGAACAACTCTATATAATGTAGGAAAGTAAATTAGTATTCAACATTTCTTTCAGTTGTAAGGATTTAAAAGATTCTCGTAATTTAGTAGCGTCCCGGATTTGCATTTTTGAATATGGGAACTCTATCTATACCTTAACGTGGGAATCGGTTTCGGACCATGCACTGAAGCCACGTTGCCACAAGAGGCACATAGGAGTTTTTCTTTCAATTTCCCTAGAAATATTGCAAATGGTATGACTTAAAACTGTTAAAAAAAAGAATACACATCGAAACAATAAGATGATAATCTGATACCTAGGAAATATATTGAATTGTTTTTAATTTGTTCTCACGCTACCAAAACAGTACTTATGCTTTTTTTTATTCCAGCCTTCTAACATAAGCATTTCACACTATTGTCTGTCCTAGGACGACACAATTCTAGTTTATGTATATGCTAGCTTTGGAAATACAGTAGTTTCCCTTATCCGACATAAACAGGCAGGCAGAACGCCGGATAATATGAACGTGTTAAGAAAAGAGCTATTAAAAGGAAAACTTATGATATAATTTTACATGTTACGCATCTAATAATCATGTTTTAGAACAAATAAATGCACTGCACTGAATCAGGGACGTATGCAGCGTGAGGGCTTGAAGGCTGTCCCTCTCCGAAACTCAAGCTCTTTTTAATAAACTTGCTTTTACCCTTTTAAGGATCTTTTATATCAGTTTACTTGGAGTCAGTGTCCAAGCTTTGGGCAATGTGCTGTTGTCTTGTTATAATTCTAAGAACATACCATAATGCCATTATACCAGGTAGAATTAAAGAACAGTTTTAAATAGGATTAACATTTCGTTTCTGTTCTGTTTTTAAATTTAATATATTAGAACGCTATACTCAATGTCTTCTTGCTATTTTTGTTATGTGATATACGTAGAAGACAGTTTTCTTTAGTTACATTTCTCTCGAAAATATGTTTCGTTTTGTTTGTGCTATAATGCAGTTTCCTAAGTAAACCGGTTTATAAATGAAAAGTAGGAAAAAGTTTAAGAGAAATACAGAACTGTTGCCTTATTATTATTATTATTATTATTATTATTATTATTATTATTATTATTATTATTATTATTATTATTATTATTATTATTATTATTATTATTATTATTGATATTTTTAAAACATTAGAATTACGTGCTTACGAGGATTCGTGTTGGGACCCCTCCGAATAGAAAACCTGGATACGTGTCTGTACTGAATAATAGACATATGAGTCAATGTGTAGATGGACGCGCTAGGCGATAGACTCCAGAGCATGAAAAATAGATTAAGACAACAACTGGCAGTTCTTTTTGCCGATTGGTGCTATCTGCAATGATATGTCGGATCATACGGTATGTGGAACAAACGAACATCAGATAAGCGAGACCATGGTGTATTGGTGTTTCACGCACCTAAATCTGTAAAATGTTTGTATAATCAATTATCTTTCACTCCCTAGATTTGTAGGTATGAACACACACCTTGCCTTATAAAGTATAGTCTTATAAAGAAAACAAATATTTTTTAGCTAAAAGCTAAAGAGAAGCAAACTTCAACAATTTACTTAGTTTTTTTAAATAATGGCAAACTAGTCCATTTCATCCTAAATCACGTTTGGTACTAAGATGTCTTTTTCTGTCCGTATATATTCTTCACACTTTGTTGGAGACCAAATTGTTCTTTTCCCAAGGAAACAGGATGAGAGAAGCTATATAACAGCATGAACTGCAAACAATAGATATTACCAATAGTACTCTAATACTGGATAAATACGTCATTACTGCAAAATATCAACAAGTTATGTCCTTATTATATTGCTTCGGTTCTTATTAACATGAAAATTATAATTTGTAAAAAAAAAGCATGGGATGGGATGGGATTCGATCTAGTGTCAAAATACTGTAAGTACTACTAATCCACCACGCCACCCCCCTAACCACTGAAACTACTTTTTGCTTGTTCTCTTTTTCTTAAGAAATAAATGTTAATATCCATAGCGCATGTCACTTCCAACCTCAAGACAGAAGATTTCCCCTTTGTTTCTATATTTCCGTACGACATCTTGGTTACAGAAGCTAATTTATATTTGGCAGACAATCTATACACTAGGTTTTAACCAATAAATGCAACATTTTACTCCACTATCCAGTTCCTTGATCCAACTCCTCGAATTCCCTACTGAATTCCCTCCGCAATCGTACTCTGCTACTGAAAAATCCCTAGAAATCATGATTGCCAGTATGCACAAAACCGGGCATAATTTTGTTTTTTGCTTATATTTTTATTATTTTATAATATTTTTTGGAAATATCTCCTTAAATGGATTGCTTTCTATTATCTCTACATACTAATAACTGAATTTTACTCATAAACGAATAAATGTGAAAAACGTGCGTTACAGTATACGTCACTCTACTGCGCACCTCAGGTCATGCCGCGCTGATTGGCTGGCGCCGGACCCCGCCCACTGGACTCACGTACTGCGCACCTCGTGATATGGGGGTTTTCGAACAGGACACATTCCAGTGGAGACTACGAACCCATACCACAGCAGATAATACATAAGATTCGTTCCCTTTTATGAGCACTTTTAAGATAGCAGAAATTACACAGAGACTATGAACATAGCATGGCTTATTATCAGCCCCCTATTTTAACATTCCAGTGGAGACTACGAACCCATACCATAGCAGATAATACATAAGATTCGTTCATTTTTATGAGAACTTTTAACATAGCAGAAAATTACACAGAGACTATGAACATAGCATGGCTTATTATCAACCCCTATTCTAACATTGCAGGGGAGACTACGAACACATAGTAGAACAGATAATCTTTAAGGGGTGTACTCGTTCCCTTTTATGAGCACTTTTAACATAGCAGATCGATAACACATTTTCCATCCACCTATGTAACATAGCAGAGCTGATAAAAGTGTATGGCTTATTTCTCAACCCCTGTTTGCGCATAGCAGAAATATCAGGCCGTGTACTCGTTCCCTCTTATCAGCCCCTGTGTAACATAGCATTCGTCAATTACTGCATGTCCCAAAAGTACTGACTATCGTGGTAAACGAAGCCACATATTGAGGTACTGTTTCCTCCCTCGGAGCAGACTACGTGCAACGAGTAGGTCGTAAAACATTATGACCTATTTTTCATGCCCTAAATAACATAGTATACACACTTGTCATCCCCACTTCCGCTTCTGGTTAAACACCCACCCACATACACACACACATACACATACACACTTGCTTGCGTATGCCAAATCGATTTAGTAGAAATAACACGCATGCGCAGAAATATTTATATTTCCGATTCGATACGCCCTTTGAACCGATTTGGATAAAACTAGACATATGGGAGTTTTGGGACATGCTGATCACGAATATCATATTTATTTCTACCTGGGTCTTATAGTTTATGTGGGATACGCCGTTTCTATGACAATTTTAACCGATTCGAATGAAACACGGTATATGATGGTTCTCGGACATGCTGATCACGAATATTATATTTATTTTTACCTGGGTCTTATAGTTTATGTGGGATACGCCCTTTCTATGACAATTTTAATCGATTTGGATGAAACTCGGTATATAGGAGTATCCGGACATACTGATTACGAATATTATACTTATTTCTACCCGGGTCTTATACTTTATGTGGGATACACCCTTTGTATGACACTTAAAACCCAATCACTCGTAAACGGAGCAACATATTGAGGTGGTGTTTCCACATTTAGCAATTGGTCATCAACAACTACAAGATCCAAAAATAATGACCATCGAGGTCAAAGGTCAAATATTTAAACCCGAATAACTCGGAAACGGAGCCACATATTGAAATGATGTTTCCTTATTTAGTAACAGATCATCAACTACTACAAGTTCCAAAAGTGTTGACCATCGAGGTCAAAAGGTCAAACTCGTAAATGAAGCTACATACGCAGCGAACTCTGGTGTTCATGAACGTATTTAACATAGCCTATATTTCAAAAAAATAATCAGTCTTGGGTGAGATTATGAGGAACACTTAGAAATCACCCCCCTCGAATTTTGAGAAAGTCCAGAAATACTTAAATTTTTAAAAATTAATATTTCAGTTATTTTTAACCGTAGCAAACTCTAGTTCCACATTTAGTAACAGATCATCAACTACATGTATGAAAATATTGAATATTGAGGTCAAAAGGTCAAATAACTCGTAAAAGAGCAACGGATAAATTTGTGTGATCTATTCAATTTTGTACCAAGCAGAAAAAAGTGAAGAAGGAATAAATTTGAGTGGCTTATTTACTTTTGTATTAATGAGAAAGAAATCAAAGAAGCACAATTTTCACTACCTCAGAATTCCTGCACCTTTTGGGCTATTCAAATAAACGCAAAAATTACTTTGAATCGAGTATTTATTTTTGTACTAACGAGAAAGAAAGCAATAATATGCCATATTAACTAACAAACGAAGGGATAAATTGAAGTGATCTATTCCATTTTGTACTAAGGAGAAACACAATTTTAACTAGCTCAGAATTTCTGTACATTTTTGGGTTATTCAAATAAACGAAAAAGTTAATTTGGATGGAGTATTTATTTTTAGACTAACAAAAAAGAAAGCAAAGATATGCCATTTTAACTAGTTGAGAATTTTATATAATCTTGTAGTATTTAAAGAAACAAAGGGAACCTACTCAATTTTCTATCAACGAGAAAAGTCATTTCAACTAGCTCAGAATTTATGTGCCTTTTTGTGTAAGGTCTGTTCTAACTCTTCTTGTACTAATTAAATAAACGAAGGAATATTTTATCAATGAGAAATGCCATTTTTCTAGACCATGTTCTTATATTTAAACAATCGAAGGGGTGAATTTGAGTGACCTATTCAATTTTGCACCAACGAGAAATAACTGCGCACTTTAAATCATTTTGTACTATTTAAATAAACAAACAATCGGATAAATTTAACTAGCTCAGTATTTATGTACATTTTGTACTACTAAAATAAACGAAGGAATAAATTTGTGTGTTCTACAGAAGAAAACGGAGAAGGGCCATTTCATTTAATTTTGTAGTACTCAAATATACACAGGTATAAATCTGTGTGACCCATTCAGTTTTGTACTAAGCAGAAAATTTGTTGGGTTTTTTTAGAAATACCATTTTATCTTTTGTATTACTCAAATAAAGAAACCTATTCAGATTTTCCGGCTACTTTTTGTGCTCTACAAATAAACGAAGGAAAAGCAAAGAGAGACCATTTTTAACTAGCTTAGAATTTATGTGCCTTTTGTAACGAAGGAACAAATTTGAGTGGTCTATTTGTGTATCAATCAGAAGGAGGTTCATTTTAACTAATCCTGCTGCGAGTAGATCAATTAGTCCATAGATTAACGTAAAACGAAAGAAACGAATTGCGACTTTCATTTTCGAATACATACGGATTTAACCACTATGGCAAAAAAATTCTACTCTCTCGTTATGCTTATTGAGAGGACCAAGCATTATTTTAAACTCGTATTCTAGCCAACAATTAGAAGCCCCCTAGTAGGGCGTCGATTCAGTAAAACCTGTTATGCTTTAGAAAACAAAATCCATATTGCAGTATACCTTTTATACAACAAACAAGCTTCTTAGCCCCACTCCAGAAATTAGAAAACAAATTCTTTCTTCTACGATCTTCGGCTTGCATTTTAGACCAAGAGCAGCAAGATTAATATTTGTATTCCCCTACTTTAAATAACACTTCTGCTGGATATAAATTCGATTCTCTCGATCTTCTGTTTTATCCGGATACCCCAATAAGCATCTGTTAACTTTATCCACATCTTAGAACTTATCAGGTTACATCTAGTAAAAGAAAATGAATAGATAATTTTGGGACAGTTCCATATGGGTAAATACAGTATTAGTAGAAACGATAGTTTTTAATTAAGTAAAGATAAAGAGAGAGTGTGTGAAAAAATGGAAAATTAAATTTTAAATCATTATTATTATTATTTTAGAGGTCAAAGGGAAGAATAAATGAATTTGAGTAGCATATGTACGGAATTTAGTTTTGTACCGGGCAAAAAAAGGAGTGAAGAATTAATAAAATTTGAATGGAATATTTTCTTTTGTACCAGCTGGGAAAAGTGAAGGAATTTAGTTTTGTACCATTGTATCAAACTAAGTATTTTGTAGTATTTAGTACCACCGAAAAAAAATATTCAAATAAATGAAGGTATAGAATATTTAGTTTTGTACCAAGCAGAAATTTGTTGTCTTTTTTACTTTTGTATTAACGACTAAAAACTTTAACGCATACTTGGTTGTGTGCATTACTGTTTTGAATTTTAGAGTATAAGTACAAATTGTTTGGTATTATTTTACAAAGGCCGAAGTTTTTCATTTCCTTGTGGTACAACGTAATGGTCGCCTCGCTTATTCTAGGTCTACAGTTAGATATTTTCGGTTGGATAATGCTATACAGCCATGTTTTGTTGAGCACAATGCCCACAATAACAATGTGGTAGACAATTATTTGATGGATAGATATTTGTTTAATAGTCGTTATAACAAATAGTATATGCTAGAATTTGTTAAGCATTTATCGCAGGTAGATATTAAGATCGCAGGTAGATTTTTGTCTTTGGTTACTCGTTTAACTGCACACAGTTCTCTTTTCCAATCAGCTACCTTTTTTGCCACGAAAACTAATGGTAATAGTTATACTGTGTCAGCTTTCTTTCGCTATGGGGGAACACAGGACACTTTGGATGAGTTTTTACAGTTTTTGGAATCATGGGTGCGAGTTCAGGCCAAGTATCCAGATTGCAGATTTACTTGGTTGCTAACACGATGTGGTAAAACTGACCTTTTTGCGGTATCTCCTGATACCTATCTGTTGGACCTCGCAGTATTTGGAAACTTGGTGAAAAAGAATAACAAATGGTTTTTCTCACAATAAAACTATACATACAAAATAATCCATTATGGCAAAAAAAGTGACATAAAAGGGCTATATTAAACACCAGTAAATACTACTTTCTCCTTATGCTTAGTTGGAGTAGAATTTAGGTGGCATTACATTATACTTCGATAACAATAATTCCCCGATTTTACAAGAACGATACATTGTGTAAGAATTTCCAATTAATAGCGGTATTGTAGTGTACTTATAATAGTCTGTAATAGTGCAGTTTGTTTTCGAATGAGAGTACGTTTTAAAGGTGTATTTGTAATATGCCATTACAGTCTAATGAGATTATGTTTTTAATAGGAGGGTGCCCGAAATTTTTTGCACCGACTGTACCTGACGTTTAACAAAAAATTTCTGGCTGTTCATATAATTCGTAATTTTGTTTGTTATTCTATTTCAAGTTAACATGGAAAACTGTAAAAAAATTTATTAGGAATTATAGTTTTGGGAGTCAATACCTTTATTTATATTTTAAAAGTTTTGTATATGGATGTGTAAATGGATTATTACAATTCTTATGGTGTCAGTGCTATCTGAAAACATAGGTCCACTATTGGACGGAACTTTCCAGATCAAATAACCAATCTAAAATTCGACAGAATTTCAGGACCACCCTTCACCTCTCTTTAGATACCTAGGTCCCTCTAAAAACTAGTTTAATCCAGATTTTACCAAATTTTATTTGTTTCAAAGCCCCACCGCCTAAAATGCTTTGTTTTGATTGGATGATAAACCCACGCTATGATATTAGGGCGCAATTATTTCCATTCCATGCCGGGAAGTGTTACTGAAGACACTAGATTCTGATCGTCTAGCTTAAAAAGTCGAAAAGGAGCTAGAAAAGCTGCAAACAAGGTAATATTTGGGATTTTATTAACATGTACAATCACTGGAAGTCTTGAGGAGCCATGAGCTATTAAATTTCATAGTAAGACTGGACTAAAAAGATGACATAGTAAGTGCAATATAGTGACGCCATGATTGCATCCACCGATCGCTATGGACAGGATTCCGAAGTAGTGTGATTTCCGTTTTCCTTTTCCTAAAACCGGTTCTGAAGATCAGTGTTTTCCCCTGATATTTTTCACCTTCCAATTTTCCTGCTAATTGAGGGTTACAAGACCTGTCCATTATAGATTTGTTTATGTAGGTAGCGAGTGATTTCTTTTTTTTTTAACATACATGGCGGTATTTAATTTTGTTGTAGTTAGTATAGTAATCACAATGCACGTGTAAATTTACAGTAAGGGCTCCTATCTGACTCCCAAATTGGGAGTACGGCTTCCAGCGGGATGAGTTGAACATGTAGTTTGTTCCGGGTTCCTGCCCCTTCAGGGCAGGGGTCCTATTGTTAGTCAATACTTCGATACGTCCCCTCGGGGCATTGATTAAACAGGTTGATTTTAAGAATGTGATTCAGTGAATACAAGGGCCAGTTGGCCCTGTCCCTTTCTTTCCTTTTCCTTTCGAGCCGATTTAAAATGGTAAAATATGAATGTTTTCTGTGTATATTTATTAGTATAACATGTATTAATGATACTGATGATTGGTGTGTATTGGCATGATGTGTCTTGTAGTTTGAGTAGTATGTGTATATTTGTAATGTAGTATCAGTGGTAGTGGTAGTTAAGCGATGAAAGAGTGTGTGAGATATTTAAATATGGACAGTGTAGTATTTACTATGCGATAAATTGTTTATTATTCCGTCATTAAGTGAACTCATACCCAATATTTAAAAGTGAACGTAATGTAGTACAATAATTCCATGTACAAGGTCACATTCAGTTGTTCAAGGGTTGATTATATCGTCGCTAGCCCCTAGTGTCAAAAGTCAGTACTAACCGCCATTCGCATGTCGATGTTCTTAGTGATTTAGTTTCCGTGAAATTGACCTTTCTTTTCGAAATAAAACCTAGAAGGTATAATTCACAGCCTATATGGATGTACAGTTAGGTCAAGTGACCCAAAATTAATATATCCTAAAAATTTCAACATTCTGCTTAGTCTAGAAATCGAAATATTTAAGTAAATAAACAGTACGTAAATTTTTAACAGAAGTCGGGCGATATGATGCTAGTTCTTCGCTTTGAAATTATATAAAATGTTCATTTTTTTTCTTTCTGGCTGCAGAATAATTTCATTGTTGCCGCAGAATTTCATAAACATTAAATATTATCGCAGATAATTCTATTTTCAGTGAACATACGTAGGATTTTTTTCCGTTCTTAATAAAGCTACCAGGTATTACATAGTATTGTGTGTGTGGTGAAAGAGTCTTGAGTTCGAGTGAGGTTGTCGTGCGGTGATCGGAATGGGAAATGTTTGTAGTGATTATAGATTTTAAAGTGTTATGATGAAATGTGTATATGAGCTGGGCGTAGATAGAGGAGACAGGGTGTTTGTAAAATATAGCGTCGTAATAAATGAAAAGAATGATGATATGAATATAATATGAATATTAATACGAATATGAATATGAAAGTATATGAATATTGTAGTAGATGAATATAGAAGATAGGACACCCATATAGTTAAATATATATAGTAGCCCAGTGAATACTTCGCCGCGTGTTGATATATAGATATTGAATAGATACGTGTAGCTACAAACATCTCGGGTTCTGACCCCTGCACCGTAATATCACGCGGACCGGAGGGCGATATATAGTCGGACTATGGTAATGCTTTGTAGTTTAATGGGTTGTAGTAATAATCAACCATAGTAATACCATCTGATAGAATGGGTAGCATCATATAATCGCTGACTATACATATTGAATAATAAATTATGAAAAGACAGTAGTAGTTATACAACAGGGCTGTAGTGAATTATATTTTCTGGTCGGTTTTAAAAATAGAATATCCTGCTCTGTGAGATTTTTTTCTTTCCTTCACGTTACCTACTCGAGCTAGCTTACAATGTTCATGGAGGCGACAGCTCTGACAGGGTTACAGAATCAAAACAATTAGTTATTGAAATTTATTGTCCCGTACCCGGGCATCGACCTCTCCCCCCTTGAATATTTTCGTCTTCTTTTCTTAGTTTCCAAACTAGGTAGTGATGGAAATTAATCGATGCCTCAGAATTTAGCGCATTCTGCGAAGGGGAGCTATCGGTAAGGTTTGGCCATAGAAATCACCGATCCGAAATTCAGTTTATTTAATTTTTTTTTTATTTTGGCAAATCACTAATTAGGGATATCTTAGCTATTACTCTAGTTTCATTACTGTCATAGAACCTTCTTAGTTCTTCTGAGGGGTCGAATATTTTTTTTTCTTACTTAGAGATTTCAAAATTGGGGACGCAGTTACCTGGTCCCTTCCCCCTCTCCTTTTATCCTGCTGGTCTGGGCCGGATACGGGGATCGGATTTCAATCTTACAAACAAACTCTTGTGGGATTGGGATCTGATGGACACAGAACTTGCATCCTTGGCAGCCGGACCTCCCTCCTAGTTTACGTATTTAAGTAAACCACCCTCTTTCGGCATATGTGAATATTTTTGGCTATGAGTTGTTATATATTTAAATTCGATCACTCTTCTGTGTAGTGAGTAGTACTTTAATCTTTCTCCTTTCGTTGGCGCCGCTTTCTCTCTCTTGTCTCTTCCTTCTTCGAGATTTTTTTTTAATTTTCAACCTTCCCCCCCCCCGATTTTGAGCTTGTTGCTTACGATTTATTTAACGTACAACTCTGATCTGAAATTACCAGCTGAGACGTTGCAAGACACGATTCATGGATAAAGTAGATAATGATTGGGTCCTCCATCACATTCTGACCTATCGCCGAAATGAACAAAGACTTCATATTTGACGACACTTCAATTACGTTCTTTCACCGTCGTCCCTTTAAGTTTTTTTTAATCCGTTGGTCACTTTCCTTCCGTTTTGGTTTTCGTTTATCATGTAGTTAACCTGGGCCCAGAAATTATATTTTGGTTTATCTAGTTATATCTTTAGGAATGTTCTGTGTTACGTGCCTGCCTCCCAAAGTTTTTTTATTATTATTTAAGCACGAATTGATTATATAAAAGCTAAAATTTATAGACGCGCGGTATCAGATAAAAAAATTCAATTCTTTTCAAATGTAATGTTGGAAGTCATTTGTTTTCTTGGACAATGTTGCAACCTTTTCAAAAAATTTATTGTTGGGGTGATTAATTTAAATGTGTGCGCATTTATTATAAATATATATATATATATAGAGAGAGAGAGAGAGAAATGAATACGTCGAAATGTATATGTAATTAGTATGTGAATATGATTTTAAAGTAAAAGTATGATATTAAAAGTATTATGAATATATGTAAGAGCGCTCGTGTCTGTCCCCCTAAACGTGTATTGGTTGCTATAGTTTACCAGTGAGTTTTCCGACGAATTTAAGAATGTAGATTTTGTCAAGAATACCGCCGTGCACTCAAGTAATTTTCCTTTTCTTCTGAATCAATGTAAATGATAACCTCTGTAATTATGTAATGGCATGTATTGAAAAGTAACGGCAGGTCTAAACGTAACCCACATCATAACGAATATTATCCCTGAACAACTAACCTAAAATCATTGTGGAGAGTGCACCTTCAATCCTTCTCACCTGCATATGTATCCTATGACTTGACCAGTTTTTTTTTCCATCCTCAATTTGAACCATCATACTCCGTACACCTGTGGAAGATTGTTTTTCTTTTTTTTAAAATCCGAACCATGTATACAGATATATAAAAGTGATCTAAAGGAAAGGTCTCATGACGTGTCCCAGTGTTGGATAAATAACTTGAAATTATTCAATTAATAAGTTTGGAAATGGACCGTCTAAGAGGAGAAACATCCTCTGGTGTAAGTGATTTTCTCGAAATCCCTAGATGGGTATAAACGTAGCAGTGTGCGATTGCAGATATAAACTGTTAAGAGTTACAAACCAAATATAGTCGATGAATGGTTTTTGTAAACCACTATATATATATATATATATATATATATATATATATATATATAATATATATATATATATATATATATAAACACAAACTAAGTTAAATGGAGCGAAATGTTTTGGACACTACTACTAGTGCGTGATTTGTGATTTGAACGCTCAAAATTATTAATATTTTATTGATCAATGTGAGGTAGAGACTCATATAAGTTCTAATACATCTAAAAGTTTTTTTCTCTTCTCTTTCCTCTTTGTCCAATTTTTTTAAAGTGAAATAAGTGTTTTTTTTGCGTATGTCGCAAATCATAATTTTGCTTTAGCATGCCTAAGATATGATACATGTAATTATATTTTTTTTTCTTTTCTTTCCATTTGTCAATATGATTGAATATTCAAAAATTTACTAAAATATAACACTATGTACTCTATTAATATATAACCAAGAACTTGTGCTTTTAATATTTTCTTCATAATTACTTGTTTTGTCTTTTCTTTTCACTATGAATGTAATAAACTATTTGTACCCTTGTAGCTAGTTGATTTTCCTTTAAACATATATACACTGTCCTGAGTGAGTGAGCGTGTGAATGCATGATAGATTTAATTTAGGTAATTTTAGTGATATCCTTTGTCATATTAACATCTGTAATATATGTGACATGTTTTAATAGATGTGTTAAGGTAAATAACCTAGGTCATGAAGGACCGCTACTAATGGTTTAAATCGGCTCTAGGAGTGAAACAAAAATAACAGGATGAGCCTAAATACGACATCTTTCTTCCAGGAAGTTGAAATTCTTATTGATACGATACATAAATTTATATTGAGTTTATAAGTCTGATTTTTTTTTCCTCTTGGCTAATTCATATGTGTGGTCGATCCTAGAGAACAGAGTTCAGATGCTGGATGGTTATCAATCACCGGTTGGAATAACAGTACAAGGAATGATTTCACCTTTCTCGTTTCCAGGTCTAGGTCTGTGCAATCCCACGGTCGTGGTGCCTGGAGCTAGGTCTGGGTGGTATGAGGGAACATGTGTCTATTCCAAAGCATTCCAAAATTGATTAGTCGTTAATAACATTTAGAATGATTCGTCTTTCAACGACTTTCCCGACCTTTTACTATATTTCCGGAATTATCCAGTAATCTGTTTCTTATTAAAATACCCTATTTCTTTTCTTTCTTCTATTCCTACCTCCTTCTTTTACCCTTCTACTTTCTTCTCTTTCTTTTCTATTTCTAAATGAAAGAAAACGGAGTCATGATTGAGAGTAGTCGCTATTGGCACGGTCAATAAGTTGTTTAGATGAGTTTTCTTCGGGAGTCCGATATGGAATAATCAACAATAACAAGAAAGTTTATTGAAATTTACTTTATTGGAAAATAATCATGATTTCAATTAGTAGGTGTTGTTTAGTAATCGCCCTCGTTCAAAGAGAATTAATTTTAGCGACTTCTCTCCAGTACATTGCACTTTAGTTTTTCTTCGATTGTTTTTTTTTTTCGTTTTCTTTCAATTGGCGACCGTTGACATCGGACAGTTACCATGGAAACAATTGTTTTCCCTGGTAACGGATCTGAAATTATTTATTAAACACTGTTTAGGATCGAGCACATATTGACTTGGCCACAAAAGGTGAATAATTAAAAAGGTCACAGTGAGATTAAATAATCATAGTCATTGGCTGTTCTGCTATCTTTGTCTCTCTCTGTAGAAAGGGGGAAATGAAGGAATTTGTCAAAGTGAATTCTAAAATTTGAAAATGCTGGAAGTTGACCCAAGGAGGGAATTAGATAGGAGTCCCTTAATTTATGAACAGTGCCTGAATAATAAGTCTTGTTAGTCTATAAGTATATAATTGCATGTGTTTATATTGTGTCTTTTTGTATGGAAGCTATGGCAACCAATAGAGAAGTAGTATCACACGAGAACGCGGAAGTCTCATGTACACAATGTACATTAGAAAGTAAGGAGAAAAGAGCTCGCGTCTCCCGCAGGCTAGTGAGGTGTCACGAGTGTGGGCTGAAATGGATTCATTTAAGTTGTATCAATTTAGAGGATACTGCTGAAAATGCAGAAAAGGTCCGGGCTGGTGAGATAGTTAAATATTGTAAAGAATGTGAGGGGAAGCTCCACCAGTCGCGTGAACTCATGAGCTTATCCTCTGAGAAAGAAAATGAACATCCCGATTCAGACGGTGAGCGAGGGTATAGTACCCCGAAGAACCGAGGCCAAATATCTCCAGTGGAGATATCTGACCTCGATGATGATGAAAAAGATGGGGATTCAAGTGGTGATAAAACCAAAGAAGAGCAAAGGAAGACTGTGTCATCTAATAATGACGCTCTCCTCCTTTCATTGCAACAAATGCTACGAGAAATGAATGAAAATAGCCGGGAAATGAGACGCGAAATAAATGAGAAATTTGACACCTCGAAACGAGAAACCGAATCTCGATTCGAGGTACTAACCCAGAAAATCGACAACATATGTTCGGACTTTGCTTCCTCAATAACCACATTGAGGGAGCAAACGTCTACTGAAATTGATTTGGTCAGATGCGAGGCTCAGCAATCCCTAAAGCAACTTCAGCAGGAGACTGAGGGTAAATTAGATCATGTAAATTCTGAAATCGAACAAATAGATACCAAATTGCATAAGATCAACAATAAATTAGAAACACAGCAGGCCGAAATTGATAGTTTAAAGTCAACCTTGTCAGATTTATCACTGGAAACCAAACTGGAAGTGACTGACCAAAAAATTTCGAAAATTCAGAACGAAATAGTAACTATTCAAAAAGAAATAACGAAACCTAGTCGCGGAAAACCAGAGGTAACCTATCCTTTCCCCGGTAGCGATTCCTCAGAAATATTACCTGCTATAACGACTACCTGTAGCGCAGGAAAAGAAAATTTAATGTCAGTTGATGCACGGGATATTGCGACGCACTACCCCATGCATCGATCAGAACCAAAGTCATGGTTTAATTCCAATAGTGTGCCGAATCAGTCGAGTGTTGTGACGACTACGGTCACTAGCGTGAGTGCTCCCTCCTTACATGGAGGTATACAATCACATAGCGTGTTGCCGGGAAGAGGAGATGGGTGCCATTCTGAGTCGTTGTTCACGGGTGCGATTGGTCCGGGGATAGAGCCCAACATATTTAATACGACCAACAGAATCCCTTTTAATTATATGGGTAATTATAACACCGCTACGACGTCGTCGGTGGTAAATCCGGTGACGACCCCGATTGTACAGGATAATATGTTAATTCCCAGTAACTATTCCCCTGCTTATGTTAGTATGGGTTCCAAGGTTTCACTGAGGGACATCGAACGTTTTCCCACGTTTGATGGGAATATCACCAATGGACAGCCTCGTGTTTTCCTGCGACCTAAAAGGTGAAAGTATCGGAACTCACAATTTCCAGAATCTTAAGCTTTTCAACTGTACCGAGGACAAAAAACGGGAAGTTCTATCTTAATACCCAAAGTGAATGTTACACTGTCTCATTTGAGTGTATGAGTGTATGAGTGAGTAGTTAGTTTATTAGTATTAATACATGTTAATCCTATTCGACAAAATTTTGTTATTCAAACAAAATTTTTTTAACGACGCCGGGGAACTGTAATATGATATTACAGTCTAATGAGATTATGTTTTTAATAGGAGGGTGCCCGAAATTTTTTGCACCGACTGTACCTGACGTTTAACAAAAAATTTCTGGCTGTTCATATAATTCGTAATTTTGTTTGTTATTCTATTTCAAGTTAACATGGAAAACTGTAAAAAAATTTATTAGGAATTATAGTTTTGGGAGTCAATACCTTTATTTATATTTTAAAAGTTTTGTATATGGATGTGTAAATGGATTATTACAATTCTTACGGTGTCAGTGCTATCTGAAAACATAGGTCCACTATTGGACGGAACTTTCCAGATCAAATAACCAATCTAAAATTCGACAGAATTTCAGGACCACCCTTCACCTCTCTTTAGATACCTGGGTCCCTCTAAAAACTAGTTTAATCCAGATTTTACCAAATTTTATTTGTTTCAAAGCCCCACCGCCTAAAATGCTTTGTTTTGATTGGATGATAAACCCACGCTATGATATTAGGGCGCAATTATTTCCATTCCATGCCGGGAAGTGTTACTGAAGACACTAGATTCTGATCGTCTAGCTTAAAAAGTCGAAAAGGAGCTAGAAAAGCTGCAAACAAGGTAATATTTGGGATTTTATTAACATGTACAATCACTGGAAGTCTTGAGGAGCCATGAGCTATTAAATTTCATAGTAAGACTGGACTAAAAAGATGACATAGTAAGTGCAATATAGTGACGCCATGATTGCATCCACCGATCGCTATGGACAGGATTCCGAAGTAGTGTGATTTCCGTTTTCCTTTTCCTAAAACCGGTTCTGAAGATCAGTGTTTTCCCCTGATATTTTTCACCTTCCAATTTTCCTGCTAATTGAGGGTTACAAGACCTGTCCATTATAGATTTGTTTATGTAGGTAGCGAGTGATTTCTTTTTTTTTTAACATACATGGCGGTATTTAATTTTGTTGTAGTTAGTATAGTAATCACAATGCACGTGTAAATTTACAGTAAGGGCTCCTATCTGACTCCCAAATTGGGAGTACGGCTTCCAGCGGGATGAGTTGAACATGTAGTTTGTTCCGGGTTCCTGCCCTTCAGGGCAGGGGTCCTATTGTTAGTCAATACTTCGATACGTCCCCTCGGGGCATTGATTAAACAGGTTGATTTTAAGAATGTGATTCAGTGAATACAAGGGCCAGTTGGCCCTGTCCCTTTCTTTCCTTTTCCTTTCGAGCCGATTTAAAATGGTAAAATATGAATGTTTTCTGTGTATATTTATTAGTATAACATGTATTAATGATACTGATGATTGGTGTGTATTGGCATGATGTGTCTTGTAGTTTGAGTAGTATGTGTATATTTGTAATGTAGTATCAGTGGTAGTGGTAGTTAAGCGATGAAAGAGTGTGTGAGATATTTAAATATGGACAGTGTAGTATTTACTATGCGATAAATTGTTTATTATTCCGTCATTAAGTGAACTCATACCCAATATTTAAAAGTGAACGTAATGTAGTACAATAATTCCATGTACAAGGTCACATTCAGTTGTTCAAGGGTTGATTATATCGTCGCTAGCCCCTAGTGTCAAAAGTCAGTACTAACCGCCATTCGCATGTCGATGTTCTTAGTGATTTAGTTTCCGTGAAATTGACCTTTCTTTTCGAAATAAAACCTAGAAGGTATAATTCACAGCCTATATGGATGTACAGTTAGGTCAAGTGACCCAAAATTAATATATCCTAAAAATTTCAACATTCTGCTTAGTCTAGAAATCGAAATATTTAAGTAAATAAACAGTACGTAAATTTTTAACAGAAGTCGGGCGATATGATGCTAGTTCTTCGCTTTGAAATTATATAAAATGTTCATTTTTTTTCTTTCTGGCTGCAGAATAATTTCATTGTTGCCGCAGAATTTCATAAACATTAAATATTATCGCAGATAATTCTATTTTCAGTGAACATACGTAGGATTTTTTTCCGTTCTTAATAAAGCTACCAGGTATTACATAGTATTGTGTGTGTGGTGAAAGAGTCTTGAGTTCGAGTGAGGTTGTCGTGCGGTGATCGGAATGGGAAATGTTTGTAGAGATTATAGATTTTAAAGTGTTATGATGAAATGTGTATATGAGCTGGGCGTAGATAGAGGAGACAGGGTGTTTGTAAAATATAGCGTCGTAATAAATGAAAAGAATGATGATATGAATATAATATGAATATTAATACGAATATGAATATGAAAGTATATGAATATTGTAGTAGATGAATATAGAAGATAGGACACCCATATAGTTAAATATATATAGTAGCCCAGTGAATACTTCGCCGCGTGTTGATATATAGATATTGAATAGATACGTGTAGCTACAAACATCTCGGGTTCTGACCCCTGCACCGTAATATCACGCGGACCGGAGGGCGATATATAGTCGGACTATGGTAATGCTTTGTAGTTTAATGGGTTGTAGTAATAATCAACCATAGTAATACCATCTGATAGAATGGGTAGCATCATATAATCGCTGACTATACATATTGAATAATAAATTATGAAAAGACAGTAGTAGTTATACAACAGGGCTGTAGTGAATTATATTTTCTGGTCGGTTTTAAAAATAGAATATCCTGCTCTGTGAGATTTTTTTCTTTCCTTCACGTTACCTACTCGAGCTAGCTTACAATGTTCATGGAGGCGACAGCTCTGACAGGGTTACAGAATCAAAACAATTAGTTATTGAAATTTATTGTCCCGTACCCGGGCATCGACCTCTCCCCCCTTGAATATTTTCGTCTTCTTTTCTTAGTTTCCAAACTAGATAGTGACGTAAATTAATCGATGCCTCAGAATTTAGCGCATTCTGCGAAGGAGTGCTATCGGTGAGGTTTGGCCATAGAAATCACCGATCCGAAATTCAGTTTATTTAATTTTTTTTATTTTGGCAAATCACTAATTAGGGATATCTTAGCTATTACTCTAGTTTCATTACTGTCATAGAACCTTCTTAGTTCTTCTGAGGGGTCGAATATTTTTTTTCTTATTTAGAGATTTCAAAACTGGGACGCAGTTACCTGGTCCCTTCCCCCTCTCCTTTTATCCTGCTGGTCTGGGCCGGATACGGGGATCGGATTTCAATCTTACAAACAAACTCTTGTGGGATTGGGATCTGATGGACACAGAACTTGCATCCTTGGCAGCCGGACCTCCCTCCTAGTTTACGTATTTAAGTAAACCACCCTCTTTCGGCATATGTGAATATTTTTGGCTATGAGTTGTTATATATTTAAATTCGATCACTCTTCTGTGTAGTGAGTAGTACTTTAATCTTTCTCCTTTCGTTGGCGCCGCTTTCTCTCTCTTGTCTCTTCCTTCTTCGAGATTTTTTTTAATTTTCAACCTTCCCCCCCCCCCGATTTTGAACTTGTTGCTTACGATTTATTTAACGTACAACTCTGATCTGAAATTACCAGCTGAGACGTTGCAAGACACGATTCATGGATAAAGTAGATAATGATTGGGTCCTCCATCACATTCTGACCTATCGCCGAAATGAACAAAGACTTCATATTTGACGACACTTCAATTACGTTCTTTCACCGTCGTCCCTTTAAGTTTTTTTTAATCCGTTGGTCACTTTCCTTCCGTTTTGGTTTTCGTTTATCATGTAGTTAACCTGGGCCCAGAAATTGTATTTTGGTTTATCTAGTTATATCTTTAGGAATGTTCTGTGTTACGTGCCTGCCTCCCAAAGTTTTTTTTTATTATTATTTAAGCACGAATTGATTATATAAAAGCTAAAATTTATAGACGCGCGGTATCAGATAAAAAAATTCAATTCTTTTCAAATGTAATGTTGGAAGTCATTTGTTTTCTTGGACAATGTTGCAACCTTTTCAAAAAATTTATTGTTGGGGTGATTAATTTAAATGTGTGCGCATTTATTATAAATATATATATATATATAGAGAGAGAGAGAAATGAATACGTCGAAATGTATATGTAATTAGTATGTGAATATGATTTTAAAGTAAAAGTATGATATTAAATGTATTATGAATATATGTAAGAGCGCTCGTGTCTGTCCCCCTAAACGTGTATTGGTTGCTATAGTTTACCAGTGAGTTTTCCGATGAATTTAAGAATGTAGATTTTGTCAAGAATACCGCCGTGCACTCAAGTAATTTTCCTTTTCTTCTGAATCAATGTAAATGATAACCTTTGTAATTATGTAATGGTATGTATTGAAAAGTAACGGCAGGTCTAAACGTAACCCACATCATAACGAATATTATCCCTGAACAACTAACCTAAAATCATTGTGGAGAGTGCACCTTCAATCCTTCTCACCTGCATATGTATCCTATGACTTGACCAGTTTTTTTTTCCATCCTCAATTTGAACCATCATACTCCGTACACCTGTGGAAGATTGTTTTTCTTTTTTTCTAAATCCGAACCATGTATACAGATATATAAAAGTGATCTAAAGGAAAGGTCTCATGACGTGTCCCAGTGTTGGATAAATAACTTGAAATTATTCAATTAATAAGTTTGGAAATGGACCGTCTAAGAGGAGAAACATCCTCTGGTGTAAGTGATTTTCTCGAAATCCCTAGATGGGTATAAACGTAGCAGTGTGCGATTGCAGATATAAACTGTTAAGAGTTACAAACCAAATATAGTCGATGAATGGTTTTTGTAAACCACTATATATATATATATATATATATATATATATATATATATATATATATATATATATATATATAAACACAAACTAAGTTAAATGGAGCGAAATGTTTTGGACACTACTACTAGTGCGTGATTTGTGATTTGAACGCTCAAAATTATTAATATTTTATTGATCAATGTGAGGTAGAGACTCATATAAGTTCTAATACATCTAAGAGTTTTTCTTCTCTTCTCTTTCCTCTTTGTCCAATTTTTTTAAGTGAAATAAGTATTTTTTTGCGTATGTCGCAAATCATAATTTTGCTTTAGCATGCCTAAGATATGATACATGTAATTATATTTTTTTTTCTTTTCTTTCCATTTGTCAATATGATTGAATATACAAAAATTTACTAAAATATAACACTATGTACTCTATTAATATATAACCAAGAACTTGTGCTTTTAATATTTTCTTCATAATTACTTGTTTTGTCTTTTCTTTTCACTATGAATGTAATAAACTATTTGTACCCTTGTAGCTAGTTGATTTTCCTTTAAACATATATACACTGTCCTGAGTGAGTGAGCGTGTGAATGCATGATAGATTTAATTTAGGTAATTTTAGTGATATCCTTTGTCATATTAACATCTGTAATATATGTGACATGTTTTAATAGATGTGTTAAGGTAAATAACCTAGGTCATGAAGGACCGCTACTAATGGTTTAAATCGGCTCTAGGAGTGAAACAAAAATAGCAGGATGAGCCTAAATACGACATCTTTCTTCCAGGAAGTTGAAATTCTTATCGATACATAAATTTATATTGAGTTTATAAGTCTGATTTTTTTTCCTCTTGGCTAATTCATATGTGTGGTCGATCCTAGAGAACAGAGTTCAGATGCTGGATGGTTATCAATCACCGGTTGGAATAACAGTACAAGGAATGATTTCACCTTTCTCGTTTCCAGGTCTAGGTCTGTGCAATCCCACGGTCGTGGTGCCTGGAGCTAGGTCTGGGTGGTATGAGGGAACATGTGTCTATTCCAAAGCATTCCAAAATTGATTAGTCGTTAATAACATTTAGAATGATTCGTCTTTCAACGACTTTCCCGACCTTTTACTATATTTCCGGAATTATCCAGTAATCTGTTTCTTATTAAAATACCCTATTTCTTTTCTTTCTTCTATTCCTACCTCCTTCTTTTACCCTTCTACTTTCTTCTCTTTCTTTTCTATTTCTAAATGAAAGAAAACGGAGTCATGATTGAGAGTAGTCGCTATTGGCACGGTCAATAAGTTGTTTAGATGAGTTTTCTTCGGGAGTCCGATATGGAATAATCAACAATAACAAGAAAGTTTATTGAAATTTACTTTATTGGAAAATAATCATGATTTCAATTAGTAGGTGTTGTTTAGTAATCGCCCTCGTTCAAAGAGAATTAATTTTAGCGACTTCTCTCCAGTACATTGCACTTTAGTTTTTCTTCGATTGTTTTTTTTTTTTCGTTTTCTTTCAATTGGCGACCGTTGACATCGTACAGTTACCATGGAAACAATTGTTTTCCCTGGTAACGGATCTGAAATTATTTATTAAACACTGTTTAGGATCGAGCACATATTGACTTGGCCACAAAAGGTGAATAATTAAAAAGGTCACAGTGAGATTAAATAATCATAGTCATTGGCTGTTCTGCTATCTTTGTCTCTCTCTGTAGAAAGGGGGAAATGAAGGAATTTGTCAAAGTGAATTCTAAAATTTGAAAATGCTGGAAGTTGACCCAAGGAGGGAATTAGATAGGAGTCCCTTAATTTATGAACAGTGCCTGAATAATAAGTCTTGTTAGTCTATAAGTATATAATTGCATGTGTTTATATTGTGTCTTTTTGTATGGAAGCTATGGCAACCAATAGAGAAGTAGTATCACACGAGAACGCGGAAGTCTCATGTACACAATGTACATTAGAAAGTAAGGAGAAAAGAGCTCGCGTCTCCCGCAGGCTAGTGAGGTGTCACGAGTGTGGGCTGAAATGGATTCATTTAAGTTGTATCAATTTAGAGGATACTGCTGAAAATGCAGAAAAGGTCCGGGCTGGTGAGATAGTTAAATATTGTAAAGAATGTGAGGGAAAGCTCCACCAGTCGCGTGAACTCATGAGCTTATCCTCTGAGAAAGAAAATGAACATCCCGATTCAGACGGTGAGCGAGGGTATAGTACCCCGAAGAACCGAGGCCAAATATCTCCAGTGGAGATATCTGACCTCGATGATGATGAAAAAGATGGGGATTCAAGTGGTGATAAAACCAAAGAAGAGCAAAGGAAGACTGTGTCATCTAATAATGACGCTCTCCTCCTTTCATTGCAACAAATGCTACGAGAAATGAATGAAAATAGCCGGGAAATGAGACGCGAAATAAATGAGAAATTTGACACCTCGAAACGAGAAACCGAATCTCGATTCGAGGTACTAACCCAGAAAATCGACAACATATGTTCGGACTTTGCTTCCTCAATAACCACATTGAGGGAGCAAACGTCTACTGAAATTGATTTGGTCAGATGCGAGGCTCAGCAATCCCTAAAGCAACTTCAGCAGGAGACTGAGGGTAAATTAGATCATGTAAATTCTGAAATCGAACAAATAGATACCAAATTGCATAAGATCAACAATAAATTAGAAACACAGCAGGCCGAAATTGATAGTTTAAAGTCAACCTTGTCAGATTTATCACTGGAAACCAAACTGGAAGTGACTGACCAAAAAATTTCGAAAATTCAGAACGAAATAGTAACTATTCAAAAAGAAATAACGAAACCTAGTCGCGGAAAACCAGAGGTAACCTATCCTTTCCCCGGTAGCGATTCCTCAGAAATATTACCTGCTATAACGACTACCTGTAGCGCAGGAAAAGAAAATTTAATGTCAGTTGATGCACGGGATATTGCGACGCACTACCCCATGCATCGATCAGAACCAAAGTCATGGTTTAATTCCAATAGTGTGCCGAATCAGTCGAGTGTTGTGACGACTACGGTCACTAGCGTGAGTGCTCCCTCCTTACATGGAGGTATACAATCACATAGCGTGTTGCCGGGAAGAGGAGATGGGTGCCATTCTGAGTCGTTGTTCACGGGTGCGATTGGTCCGGGGATAGAGCCCAACATAGTTAATACGACCAACAGAATCCCTTTTAATTATATGGGTAATTATAACACCGCTACGACGTCGTCGGTGGTAAATCCGGTGACGACCCCGATTGTACAGGATAATATGTTAATTCCCAGTAACTATTCCCCTGCTTATGTTAGTATGGGTTCCAAGGTTTCACTGAGGGACATCGAACGTTTTCCCACGTTTGATGGGAATATCACCAATGGACAGGCTCGTGTTTTCCTGCGACCTAAAAGGTGAAAGTATCGGAACTCACAATTTCCAGAATCTTAAGCTTTTCAACTGTACCGAGGACAAAAAACGGGAAGTTCTATCTTAATACCCAAAGTGAATGTTACACTGTCTCATTTGAGTGTATGAGTGTATGAGTGAGTAGTTAGTTTATTAGTATTAATACATGTTAATCCTATTCGACAAAATTTTGTTATTCAAACAAAATTTTTTTAACGACGCCGGGGAACTGTAATATGCCATTACAGTCTAATGAGATTATGTTTTTAATAGGAGGGTGCCCGAAATTTTTTGCACCGACTGTACCTGACGTTTAACAAAAAATTTCTGGCTGTTCATATAATTCGTAATTTTGTTTGTTATTCTATTTCAAGTTAACATGGAAAACTGTAAAAAAATTTATTAGGAATTATAGTTTTGGGAGTCAATACCTTTATTTATATTTTAAAAGTTTTGTATATGGATGTGTAAATGGATTATTACAATTCTTACGGTGTCAGTGCTATCTGAAAACATAGGTCCACTATTGGACGGAACTTTCCAGATCAAATAACCAATCTAAAATTCGACAGAATTTCAGGACCACCCTTCACCTCTCTTTAGGTACCTAGGTCCCTCTAAAAACTAGTTTAATCCAGATTTTACCAAATTTTATTTGTTTCAAAGCCCCACCGCCTAAAATGCTTTGTTTTGATTGGATGATAAACCCACGCTATGATATTAGGGCGCAATTATTTCAATTCCATGCCGGGAAGTGTTACTGAAGACACTAGATTCTGATCGTCTAGCTTAAAAAGTCGAAAAGGAGCTAGAAAAGCTGCAAACAAGGTAATATTTGGGATTTTATTAACATGTACAATCACTGGAAGTCTTGAGGAGCCATGAGCTATTAAATTTCATAGTAAGACTGGACTAAAAAGCTGACATAGTAAGTGCAATATAGTGATGCCATGATTGCATCCACCGATCGCTATGGACAGGATTCCGAAGTAGTGTGATTTCCGTTTTCCTTTTCCTAAAACCGGTTCTGAAGATCAGTGTTTTCCCCTGATATTTTTCACCTTCCAATTTTCCTGCTAATTGAGGGTTACAAGACCTGTCCATTATAGATTTGTTTATGTAGGTAGCGAGTGATTTCTTTTTTTTTAACATACATGGCGGTATTTAATTTTGTTGTAGTTAGTATAGTAATCACAATGCACGTGTAAATTTACAGTAAGGGCTCCTATCTGACTCCCAAATTGGGAGTACGGCTTCCAGCGGGATGAGTTGAACATGTAGTTTGTTCCGGGTTCCTGCCTCTTCAGGGCAGGGGTCCTATTGTTAGTCAATACTTCGATACGTCCCCTCGGGGCATTGATTAAACAGGTTGATTTTAAGAATGTGATTCAGTGAATACAAGGGCCAGTTGGCCCTGTCCCTTTCTTTCCTTTTCCTTTCGAGCCGATTTAAAATGGTAAAATATGAATGTTTTCTGTGTATATTTATTAGTATAACATGTATTAATGATACTGATGATTGGTGTGTATTGGCATGATGTGTCTTGTAGTTTGAGTAGTATGTGTATATTTGTAATGTAGTATCAGTGGTAGTGGTAGTTAAGCGATGAAAGAGTGTGTGAGATATTTAAATATGGACAGTGTAGTATTTACTATGCGATAAATTGTTTATTATTCCGTCATTAAGTGAACTCATACACAATATTTAAAAGTGAACGTAATGTAGTACAATAATTCCATGTACAAGGTCACATTCAGTTGTTCAAGGGTTGATTATATCGTCGCTAGCCCCTAGTGTCAAAAGTCAGTACTAACAGCCATTCGCATGTCGATGTTCTTAGTGATTTAGTTTCCGTGAAATTGACCTTTCTTTTCGAAATAAAACCTAGAAGGTATAATTCACAGCCTATATGGATGTACAGTTAGGTCAAGTGACCCAAAATTAATATATCCTAAAAATTTCAACATTCTGCTTAGTCTAGAAATCGAAATATTTAAGTAAATAAACAGTACGTAAATTTTTAACAGAAGTCGGGCGATATGATGCTAGTTCTTCGCTTTGAAATTATATAAAATGTTCATTTTTTTCTTTGTGGCTGCAGAATAATTTCATTGTTGCCGCAGAATTTCATAAACATTAAATATTATCGCAGATAATTCTATTTTCAGTGAACATACGTAGGATTTTTTTTCCGTTCTTAATAAAGCTACCAGGTATTACATAGTATTGTGTGTGTGGTGAAAGAGTCTTGAGTTCGAGTGAGGTTGTCGTGCGGTGATCGGAATGGGAAATGTTTGTAGTGATTATAGATTTTAAAGTGTTATGATGAAATGTGTATATGAGCTGGGCGTAGATAGAGGAGACAGGGTGTTTGTAAAATATAGCGTCGTAATAAATGAAAAGAATGATGATATGAATATAATATGAATATTAATACGAATATGAATATGAAAGTATATGAATATTGTAGTAGATGAATATAGAAGATAGGACACCCATATAGTTAAATATATATAGTAGCCCAGTGAATACTTCGCCGCGTGTTGATATATAGATATTGAATAGATACGTGTAGCTACAAACATCTCGGGTTCTGACCCCTGCACCGTAATATCACGCGGACCGGAGGGCGATATATAGTCGGACTATGGTAATGCTTTGTAGTTTAATGGGTTGTAGTAATAATCAACCATAGTAATACCATCTGATAGAATGGGTAGCATCATATAATCGCTGACTATACATATTGAATAATAAATTATGAAAAGACAGTAGTAGTTATACAACAGGGCTGTAGTGAATTATATTTTCTGGTCGGTTTTAAAAATAGAATATCCTGCTCTGTGAGATTTTTTTTCTTTCCTTCACGTTACCTACTCGAGCTAGCTTACAATGTTCATGGAGGCGACAGCTCTGACAGGGTTACAGAATCAAAACAATTAGTTATTGAAATTTATTGTCCCGTACCCGGGCATCGACCTCTCCCCCCTTGAATATTTTCGTCATCTTTTCTTAGTTTCTAAACTAGGTAGTGATGGAAATTAATCGATGCCTCAGAATTTAGCGCATTCTGCGAAGGGGAGCTATCGGTGAGGTTTGGCCATAGAAATCACCGATCCGAAATTCAGTTTATTTAATTTTTTTTATTTTGGCAAATCACTAATTAGGGATATCTTAGCTATTACTCTAGTTTCATTACTGTCCTAGAACCTTCTTAGGTCTTCTGAGGGGTCGAATATTTTTTTTTCTTACTTAGAGATTTCAAAATTGGGGACGCAGTTACCTGGTCCCTTCCCCCTCTCCTTTTATCCTGCTGGTCTGGGCCGGATACGGGGATCGGATTTCAATCTTACAAACAAACTCTTGTGGGATTGGGATCTGATGGACACAGAACTTGCATCCCTGGCAGCCGGACCTCCCTCCTAGTTTACGTATTTAAGTAAACCACCCTCTTTCGGCATATGTGAATATTTTTGGCTATGAGTTGTTATATATTTAAATTCGATCACTCTTCTGTGTAGTGAGTAGTACTTTAATCTTTCTCCTTTCGTTGGCGCCGCTTTCTCTTTCTTGTCTCTTCCTTATTCGAGATTTTTTTTTAATTTTCAACCTTCCCCCCCCCCCGATTTTGAACTTGTTGCTTACGATTTATTTAACGTACAACTCTGATCTGAAATTACCAGCTGAGACGTTGCAAGACACGATTCATGGATAAAGTAGATAATGATTGGGTCCTCCATCACATTCTGACCTATCGCCGAAATGAACAAAGACTTCATATTTGACGACACTTCAATTACGTTCTTTCACCGTCGTCCCTTTAAGTTTTTTTAATCCGTTGGTCACTTTCCTTCCGTTTTGGTTTTCGTTTATCATGTAGTTAACCTGCGCCCAGAAATTGTATTTTGGTTTATCTAGTATTATCTTTAGGAATGTTCTGTGTTACGTGCCTGCCTCCCAAAGTTTTTTTTATTATTATTTAAGCACGAATTGATTATATAAAAGCTAAAATTTATAGACGCGCGGTATCAGATAAAAAAATTCAATTCTTTTCAAATGTAATGTTGGAAGTCATTTGTTTTCTTGGACAATGTTGCAACCTTTTCAAAAAATTTATTGTTGGGGTGATTAATTTAAATGTGTGCGCATTTATTATAAATATATATATATATATAGAGAGAGAGAGAAATGAATACGTCGAAATGTATATGTAATTAGTATGTGAATATGATTTTAAAGTAAAAGTATGATATTAAATGTATTATGAATATATGTAAGAGCGCTCGTTTCTGTCCCCCTAAACGTGTATTGGTTGCTATAGTTTACCAGTGAGTTTTCCGATGAATTTAAGAATGTAGATTTTGTCAAGAATACCGCCGTGCACTCAAGTAATGTTCCTTTTCTTCTGAATCAATGTAAATGATAACCTTTGTAATTATGTAATGGTATGTATTGAAAAGTAACGGCAGGTCTAAACGTAACCCACATCATAACGAATATTATCCCTGAACAACTAACCTAAAATCATTGTGGAGAGTGCACCTTCAATCCTTCTCACCTGCATATGTATCCTATGACTTGACCAGTTTTTTTTTTCCATCCTCAATTTGAACCATCATACTCCGTACACCTGTGGAAGATTGTTTTTCTTTTTTTCTAAATCCGAACCATGTATACAGATATATAAAAGTGATCTAAAGGAAAGGTCTCATGACGTGTCCCAGTGTTGGATAAATAACTTGAAATTATTCAATTAATAAGTTTGGAAATGGACCGTCTAAGAGGAGAAACATCCTCTGGTGTAAGTGATTTTCTCGAAATCCCTAGATGGGTATAAACGTAGCAGTGTGCGATTGCAGATATAAACTGTTAAGAGTTACAAACCAAATATAGTCGATGAATGGTTTTTGTAAACCACTAGATATATATATATATATATATATATATATATATATATATATATATATATATATATATATATATATATATATATATATATATATATATATAAACACAAACTAAGTTAAATGGAGCGAAATGTTTTGGACACTACTACTAGTGCGTGATTTGTGATTTGAACGCTCAAAATTATTAATATTTTATTGATCAATGTGATGTAGAGACTCATATAAGTTCTAATACATCTAAAAGTTTTTTTTTCTCTTCTCTTTCCTCTTTGTCCATTTTTTTAAGTGAAATAAGTGTTTTTTTTTTGCGTATGTCGCAAATCATAATTTTGCTTTAGCATGCCTAAGATATGATACATGTAATTATATTTTTTTTCTTTTCTTTCCATTTGTCAATATGATTGAATATACAAAAATTTACTAAAATATAACACTATGTACTCTATTAATATATAACCAAGAACTTGTGCTTTTAATATTTTCTTCATAATTACTTGTTTTGTCTTTTCTTTTCACTATGAATGTAATAAACTATTTGTACCCTAGTAGCTAGTTGATTTTCCTTTAAACATATATACACTGTCCTGAGTGAGTGAGCGTGTGAATGCATGATAGATTTAATTTAGGTAATTTTAGTGATATCCTTTGTCATATTAACATCTGTAATATATGTGACATGTTTTAATAGATGTGTTAAGGTAAATAACCTAGGTCATGAAGGACCGCTACTAATGGTTTAAATCGGCTCTAGGAGTGAAACAAAAATAACAGGATGAGCCTAAATACGACATCTTTCTTCCAGGAAGTTGAAATTCTTATTGATACGATACATAAATTTATATTGAGTTTATAAGTCTGATTTTTTTTCCTCTTGGCTAATTCATATGTGTGGTCGATCCTAGAGAACAGAGTTCAGATGCTGGATGGTTATCAATCACCGGTTGGAATAACAGTACAAAGAATGATTTCACCTTTCTCGTTTCCAGGTCTAGGTCTGGGCAATCCCACGGTCGTGGTGCCTGGAGCTAGGTCTGGGTGGTATGAGGGAACATGTGTCTATTCCGAAGCATTCCAAAATTGATTAGTCGTTAATAACATTTAGAATGATTCGTCTTTCAACGACTTTCCCGACCTTTTACTATATTTCCGGAACTATCCAGTAATCTGTTTCTTATTAAAATACCCTATTTCTTTTCTTTCTTCTATTCCTACCTCCTTCTTTTACCCTTCTACTTTCTTCTCTTTCTTTTCTATTTGTAAATGAAAGAAAACGGAGTCATGATTGAGAGTAGTCGCTATTGGCACGGTCAATAAGTTGTTTAGATGAGTTTTCTTCGGGAGTCCGATATGGAATAATCAACAATAACAAGAAAGTTTATTGAAATTTACTTTATTGGAAAATAATCATGATTTCAATTAGTAGGTGTTGTTTAGTAATCGCCCTCGTTCAAAGAGAATTAATTTTAGCGACTTCTCTCCAGTACATTGCACTTTAGTTTTTCTTCGATTGTTTTTTTTTCGTTTTCTTTCATATTGTAGTGTACATTTTTTAGTCTACCAGCAATAATGATCTCTGAGAGAGTTATTAGGTAAAGATAGCAATTTGCTAGTGGCGAACCAATTACACCGCCATTCTGCGACAATGTACTTGGGAATTATGTTGCCAACACATTTATACGATCCAATTTCTCAGATTTAAGGCTACATTAAATGGCAAGAGGTGTACAGTATTTGGGGGATATAACTAAGAAGTACTAGGGTGTGCCAAACGAAAAATTTCATAACATCTACAAACGGAATATTACACAAGATTTTGCAGGTATTTTAATTTTGGAATGGAAGGACAAGCCTATTAACAATATTTGTAACAACGATGATTCCGTGGGTATAGATTGTCGTAGATGGAATACAGGTAATTCTTCCATTAAAATTTACAACTATCTAATTGATTTTGTTCATTGTCTGACAAGCGTTTACAGGGTATTACGAGATTGGAAGCAATTATCTTTAACTGCTATACTGATACAAGACTGTTTAGAGCTAATTTTACACATCAAAGAATATTTTACAGATGTGGATAAAGTTAACAGATGCTTATTGGGGTATCCGGATAAAACAGAAGATCGAGAGAATCGAATTTCTATCCAGCAGAAGTGTTATTTAAAGCAGGGGAATACAAATATTAATCTTGCTGCTCTTGGTCTAAAATGCAAGCCGAAGATCGTAGAAGAAAGAATTTGTTTTCTAATTTCTGGAGTGGGGCTAAGAAGCTTGTTTGTTGTATAAAAGGTATACTGCAATATGGATTTTGTTTTCTAAAGCATAACGGGTTTTACTGAATCGACGCCTTACTAGTGGGCTTCTAATTGTTGGCTAGAATACGAGTTTAAAATAATGCTTGGTCCTCTCAATAAGCATAACGAGAGAGTAGTATTTTTTTGCCATAGTGGATAAATCCGTATGTATTCAAAAGTGAAAGTCGCAATTCGTTTCTTTCGTTTTACGTTAATCTCTGTACTGATTGATCTACTCGCAGCAGGATTAGTTAAAATGAACCTCCTTCTGATTGATACACAAATAGACCACTCAAATTTGTTCCTTCGTTACAAAAGACACATAAATTCTAAGCTAGTTAAAAATGGTCTCTCTTTGCTTTTCCTTCGTTTATTTGTAGAGCACAAAAAGTAGCCGGAAAATCTGAATAGGTTTCTTTATTTGAGTAATACAAAAGATAAAATGGTATTTCTAAAAAAAAAAGCCAACAAATTTTCTGCTTAGTACAAAACTGAATGGGTCACAGATTTATACCTTTGTATATTTGAGTACTACAAAATTAAATGAAATGGCCCTTCTCCGTTTTCTTCTGTAGAACACCCAAATTTATTCCTTCGTTTATTTTAGTAGTAAAAAATGTACATAAATACTGAGCTATTTAAATTTTACCTTCTTCGCTTTTTTAGTGCAAATTTTATTCATTCTTCATTTTTTCTGCTTAGTACAAAACTGAATAGGTCACCCAAATTTATTCCTATTTCGGTTTCTTTTTTGTCGTTGGTACAAAAGTATGTATGCCACTCAAATTTGCGCAATTTTTTTGTTAGTACATAAGAAAGTAGTCCATCCAAATTTTATTCGTTCTTCACTTCTTTTTCTTATTTTGCTTGGTACAAAACTAAATATTCTACCCAAATGTATTCCTTCATTTATTTGATTAGTACAAAATGTTAGTTCTTTCCTTTTTCTGCTTGCTACAAAACTAAATAGGCCACACAAATTTATCTCTTCGTTTGTGTAAATAGTACAACATGGTCTAGAAATTCTGAGCTAGTTAAAATGGTATTTCTTCGATTTTTGTAGTTATTACAACTGTATTCCATTGTTTCTTTGTGTAGCTTTTTCTGTTTGGTACAAATATTACAAAAAAGGCATAAAAATCTAAGCCTGTTATAAATGGTTCTCGTTGGAACAAAAGGAAATAGGAAGGGCAAAAAAAAAGGTATAAAATTGTCCTTCTTCGCTTTTTTCGAATGAGTAGAAAAATAAAATAGACCACCCAAATTTATTCCCTCGATTATTTGAATAGCACGAAAAGGTATAAAATGAACCTTCTTCACCTTTGCTGGTAAGTAAAAATTTCTTCCTTCGTTTATTTGAATAATGGCCCTTCACTTTTTCCAGTTGGTACATAAGCAAATAATCCAATTCTTTTCTGGTTCGTACAAACCTAAACACTCCATCCAAATTTGAGTATCACAAAATGAAAGGAAATTCTGAGTTAGTTAAAAAATGATCCTTCTTGCTACAAAATTGGAAAGCTCACTCAAGAGACCTTTGTTTGTTTAAATAGTACAAAATAGCATTGAACTTCTGAGCCAGTTAAATTTATCGGATTGTTTGTTTATTTAAATAGTACAAAATGATTTAAAATACGCCGTTATTTCTCGTTGGAGCAAAACTGAATAGGTCACTCAAATTCACCCCTTCGTTTGTTTAAATATTAGAACATGGTCTAGAAAAATGGCATTTCTCATTGGTACAATATTCCTTCGTTTATTTAATTAGTACAAGAAGAGTTAAAACAGACCTTAGCACAAAAAGCCACATAAATTCTGAGCTAGTTGAAATGACTTTTCTCGTTGGTAGAAAATTGTGTAGGTTCTCTTTGTTTCTTTAAATACTACAAGATTATATAAAATTCTCAACTAGTTAAAATGGCATATCTTTGCTTTCTTTTGTTAGTCTAAAAATAAATACTCCATCCAAATTAACTTTTTCGTTTATTTGAATAACCCAAAAATGTACAGAAATTCTGAGCTAGTTAAAATTGTGTTTCTCCTTAGTACAAAATGGAATAGATCACTTCAATTTATCCTTTCGTTTGTTAGTTAATATGGCATATTATTGCTTTCTTTCTCGTTAGTACAAAAATAAATACTCGATTCAAAGTAATTTTTGCGTTTATTTGAATAGCCCAAAAGGTGCAGGAATTCTGAGGTAGTGAAAATTGTGCTTCTTTGATTTCTTTCTCATTAATACAAAAGTAAATAAGCCACTCAAATTTATTCCTTCTTCACTTTTTTCTGCTTGGTACAAAATTGAATAGATCACACAAATTTATCTATTGCTCTGTTACGAGTTATTTGACATTTTGACCGCAATATTCAATATTTTCATACATGTAGTTGATGATCTGTTACTAAATGTGGAACCAGAGTTCGCTGCGATTAAAAATAACTGAAATATTAATTTTTAAAAATTTAAGTATTTCTGGACTGTCAAAATTCGAGGGGGGTGATTTTTAAGTGTTCCTCATAACCTCACCCAAGACTGATTATTTTTTGAAATATACGCTATGTTAAATACGTTCATGAAAACCAGAGTTCGCAGCGTATGTAGCTTCATTTACGAGTTTGACCTTTTGACCTCGATGGTCAACACTTTTGGAACTTGTAGTAGTTGATGATCTGTTACTAAATAAGGAAACGTCATCTCAATATGTGACTCCGTTTTCGAGTTTTGATCTTTGACCTCGATGGTCATTATTTTGGAACTTGTAGTAGTTGATGACCAAATACTAAATGTGGAAACACCACCTCAATATTTGGCTCCGTTTTCGAGTTTTGAGCTTTGACGTCGATGGTCATTATTTTAGGAACTTGTAGTAGTTGATGGACTATTACTAAATGTGGAAACACCATCTCGATATGCGGCTCCGTTTCCGAGTTATTCGGGTTTAAATATTTGACTTTTGACCTCGATGGTCATTATTTTTGGATCTTGTAGTTGTTGATGACCAATTGCTAAATGTTGAAACACCACCTCAATATGTTGCTCCGTTTACGAGTGATTGGGTTTTAAGTGTCATAGAAAGGGTGAATCCCACATAAACTATAAGACCCGGTGGAAATAAATATAATATTCGTAATCAGTATGTCCGAGAACTCCAATATACCGAGTTTCATCCAAATCGGTTAAAATTGTCATAGAAAGGGCGTATCCCACATAAACTATAAGACCCAGGTAAAAATAAATATAATATTTGTGATCAGCATGTCCGAAAACCCCCATATACCGAGTTTCATTAAAATCGGTTAAAATTGACATAGAAAGGGCGTATCCCACATAAACTATAAGACCCAGGTAGAAATAAATATGATATTCGTGATCAGCATGTCCCAAAACTCCCATATGTCTAGTTTTATCCAAATCGGTTCAAAGGGCGTATCGAATCGGAAATATAAATATTTCTGTTCATGCGTATTATTTCTACTAAATCGGATTTGGCATACGCAAGCAAGTGTGTGTGTGTGGGGGGGGTGTAATCAGAAACGGAAGTGAGGGGTAACAAGTGTGTATACTATGTTATTTAGGGGATGAGAAATAGGTCATAGTCTTTTACGACCTACTCGTTGCAAGTAGTCTGCTGCGAGGGAGGAAACAGTACCTCAATATGTGGCTTCGTTTACCACGATAGTCAGTACTTTTGGGACATGCAGTAATTGATGAATGCTATGTTACACAGGGGTTGATAAGAGGAAACGAGTACACGCCCTTATATTTTTGCTATGCGCAAACAGAGGTTGAAAAATAAGCCATACTCTTTTATCAGCTCTGCTATGTTACATAGGTGGATGGAAAATGTGTTATCGATATACTATGTGTTCGTAGTCTCCACTGCAATGTTAGGATAGGGGTTGATAATAAGCCATGCTACGTTCATATTCTCTGTGTAATTTCCTGCTATGTTAAAAGTGCTCATAAAAGGGAAAGAATCTTATGTATTATCTGCTATGGTATGGGTACGTAGTCCCCACTGCAATGTGTCCTGTTCGAAAACCCCCATATCCCGAGGTGCGCAGTACGTGAGTCCAGTGGGCGGGGTCCGGCGTCAGCCAATCAGCGCGGCATGACCCGAGGTGCGCAGTAGTTACTTCTAAAATGGAGGTAGTAAAATACCGTGGTTGGACTCTTCAAGGTGAGAGGGGCCGTGGGCCGGGCCAAAGTGGGCGTGACCGTGGGCTGGGCCAGCCAATCAGCGGGAAGGGGGCGGGGTCCGGCGCCAGCCAATTAGCGTGAAGGTGCGTGGCCGGGTCCGGCGCCAGCCAATCAGCGCAAAGGGGGCGTGGCTGGTTTGCGCATGCGCAGTAGGAAAGAAACACCCCAAGTGTCCCCACTCTAGTGCCACTGCATAGAAAATGAAAGAAAATGCCTGGTACAGAATGTCCACGCGACGTAAATGCGACCTCCAAATGTCCGCTCTGGTTACATTGCAGGCACATCCCATGAGATGTCGCTGCGATCTCTAAATATCCGTTTTGGTTACATCGCATGAGATATCCCACGGGATGTCCCTGCGATTTCCACGTTACCACATTGAAACATAAATTGTGACATGTACCAATGATGTTGCACTTTTACTACTGGTGTGTGGGCACGCTGTGCATATATGTTGGGGTGTCTTATGTGACTTACGAGATTCAAAGTGCATATCAGTGTGTTCACAATCGTCGCCTGTTGGTTTTGAAAGCGTCTGTATTGGATTATTTTTTTTAAAAATAGGAAAAGGATTGAAGTTTACACATCCAATTCAAGAAACACTTGTTGGCAATCCCCTTCCTATCTTAAAAATAATAAATCCAATATAGGCGCTTTGAAAACTGGCACGCGATGATTGTGAAGACTAATTTGCCGTCTGAACCTCGTAACGTCACATAAGACACCCCAACATACATGCACGGCAAGGCCACATACCAGTAGTAGCAGTGGAACACTCAGAACCATTCTGTGTGTAAATAAGTTTTTGAGTAAAAAAAATGCTTAAAATTATGAAAGCAAGCTAACATTATGTAGTTATAATTTACACTATCCACTATAATAAATATACATATATATCAGTTTATATCGGTTAGTAGTTAAATAAAAAATATAAATGTACACTATTTTGGCTTTATTTATTAAATTCTCTTTAGCAGCATCTTCATGCTGCTCGTATTATTTGTTTCTATACATTAAGAACAATCTTCTAAAATATCAGAAATTCACCTTTTAACTTGTAAACACTTCTTCTGAAAATTATGTCTCTGACACGCTAATAAAAAAACAATAACAATATTTAAGTAATTGCTGAAAATGTTCTACAAATCTACGGCACATAGGGAATAGATCTTTTCAAGAAATGTCACTTTTTTGCTACTTTCAAGAAATATCTCATTGCTGAATAACCAGAAATACATATTTGCTCCTTTATAATATCATTTTTGATTACCACAATTAACTCTTATTTCGACGCTGGGAATTGTCAGTTAAAGTTCTGTGGAACTGCAGCTGAATTCTTAACTGATTTTCTTGTTCGTCTCTGTGTGGTATGTTAAAGTTAACTCCCAATAATCTAAGCAATCTCATCCTTAGTGACGTTTCTCTTGTGTTGCAGTTTCTGAAAATAAAAATAATAGGCAGTGTTTAATAGCATAATGACAGCAGGAAATGATTAAAGATCGATTATTACATCTTAAACTTACAAAAATATTTAAAATGTTTGTGTAGGACCCACAACAGCTTGTGAAGACAATATTCTGTTACAAACGTAACATCCTGAAAAATATGTAAAGGGTAGGGAAGACAACAGCTACAGTTGAAAATGGCATACCTCAGAGTGTAGCTTAATTACATACGTTGTAACATGTTAAAGTAGTCACATTTTTATTTTTAAAAAGTATAGCTTCATTTAAATATTAAACCTATATAATACATTTATTTAACACTGTGCTGTAACTAAACTTTTGGTTCACTCTCTCAGTCATACTACGTAATTCGAAAATGAGAATCTTACAACTGAGGCAAATTATAAGCTACATTAGTAGCATAGAATAGGAAAAATCATTGAACATATTTAAAAAAATAAAAAAATAGTAATTTGAAAACATGTGGCAGCATTTGAGTTGATGAAGAACTAGCGTCCCATTCCTAAGGTTCCGATCTGAAATCTTTGCCCGGTCATTTTTTCCCTCAGTCGCACCAGGTGAATGCCGAGATGGTTACTAAGGCCTTGATGACCGCTACATTCCTCTATTTCTTTCCCACGGAGCAAGCCATACATATTACTTTGCCTTATACAAATGAATAATTTTGATAACGTTGCATTGTAAAAAAAAAAAAAAAAATAAAATAAAAAAAATAAAATAAAAAAATAAAAGGAAATTGCGAATGTAGGAATGAATCATGAAATGCTCAAGAAAACTACCAACATGACAGAACAATTCAGTAAAAGGATGAAATATACTCTATACATGTTCAGCTCTCTCTTCCACGGGCACTTAAATGTAACGTGTCACTTGAAGATGGGAAAATTGTACATTTTGCTAAAATAAGGATTTCCAAAGTCTTTTAAATGTTATAACAGCGGTTGTAGTACATGCTTTTGGAAAATAAAGTTTACAGGAAGATGATTTTGAGGAGTATTCATCGCACAATAGTATGTACTTAAGACGAAAAAAATGGGCACCAAAATTTTTTTTTTTTTTTTACAATAATTCAAACATAGTGTATTCCTCTTCAAATGACAAGCTCTATAATTTTTTCCTCACTCTGAAAATGAGATTAAAGAACAGTAGGGAGTGTTTCTTACCTATTATTATGTTAGTGATTAATGAGTGAATGCTTTTTCTTTTTGCACCGTGCCAACTAAATTGCTCAGCTATTGCACTTCTCTTTTTCATGATGTTTCTTGCGATGGCTTCTAACCTGTGACCTGTGACCTGTGACTTCCAAGTTTTTCATTTCTTAGACATGTAACGAAATGCACACTAAGCACTCAAGTAATACTAATTGAAATTTAGAGCATACAACTGATGCCCTTAAACAAATCACATTGATTTTAGACGATAGTGTCTCCGAGTCAGTTGCAATTGGTGCATCCTCAAAAATTAATATTTGCACTGACGTTTTTTCAATAAAACAAAAGTTACATACTAATTTTCAAGCAGTTGTAAATTAGGAATTGATGAAAACAACGTACCTATAAAAAATATTTTGAAATCTACAGGAAGACAAGGAATAATTTAACAGTTTCAGAATATACACGGTGGCTGTAAAGTCAATGCCTATTTTTAATCGAGATTATCCTAGAAACTAGCATCAGCTTTAGCTGGCGTGTGACACTGTTAACATTTTAGAAGTTGTGGAAAATGCGGGCCCATACGTTGAAATGTAATTTAATAACCAAATAGTACACCCTAATAATGTATTCGATGGAAATAAAACTGTGATAGGTTGACTACTTTTACAAGTATTCATTGTTACAAATAAGAACTGACTTTACACCCACGCTGTATTCAGGGAGTAGTAATGCAGAAAACACAAACTATTCGCGAATTTCAAAATGGATGAGGGATGCTTTCCAGCATGCATTGAATAACAAGTCACGTCTTTGCAAATTTACTTCCAAAGCAAAGCCTATACGAAGTTGTTTAATTCATAAATATCACATTCTGCGGAGAATTGTAGGCACTATAACGTTAGCAACCTATATTAATACACTAGTTTAGCATTGTTCACAGATTGAAAATATTATGTATCTTTAACTCAAGCAGCAGGTACTTGGACATGTAAATGCAGATGAAATCAAACATTTAGTTTAGCGTCACATGATTATGCATCGAGGTTAAGTGAGACGCTGATGGTGAGAAATCAATGAAATAGTGTAATGAAGTAAGTGGGAGGAAACGGGACAGCCCCGAGAAAACACACGCACACGGTTTGTCCACCACAAAGCCCGCTTGGATCGAACCAAGGGCCTCATGCAACAGAGATGAACGCTCTACTACTGAGCCACTGCGGCCCCTGTAAGAATTTCTAAAAACAAATACAATTCAGCTAAATTTATTGTTCGTTGGTATAACTGGGTAAAATTTACTGTTATATCGAAGTACAGTGAAAACTCCATTAACAGATATCTCTATAATAAGGACAGAATTTTTGTCCCGGCAAAATTATATGTTCTTTTACGGAACAAACTCTCTAGCTCTCGAATAATCTAATGTACCATATTACAGCTACATTCTAACTATAAAAAGATCATACATATGTGTAATGTCATTTAATTTGGTTATTTACTACCTCCATCCACTACATATCAATCTACGATATACTACCGGACATTTCCTTTCAATTTTCTAGGTTTTAGAATGGATTTCCTTTGATACTGCATGGCAAAATCAAGGATGATCAAAGTATCAATACACCAAGTATAACTTTGATCACACATATTTCCTTACTTTTCTCGGCAACAACAAAATAATTTGACTTTACAAGTACAGAATATGTAGATACAGCAAGACCTATTTGTCATGTTTTTTATTCTCTTTGTAATATATAAAGATACGGAGTTATTGACATTTACAGATGAAATTTGATCAAAGTTTCCCGATGTAACGGTATGGTCGAACGTCTGATAAAGTAAAATAAAGTAGACCAAGGGCCAAGGGGGTGATAACTCCCCCTAGGTAACGTTTCCCACTATATTAGAAGTGTTCCTAAGAGCCCTTAGAATAAAAAATAAATTTTTATGGGTCAACATATAAGAGCAACATCTGGGTCCTGGGGTCCTTAACCCTTTAGCACCCGTGTATATTTACAGACATCGATGGGATCTCTTTGAATGACCATAGATCAGACCGTTAGTACTTCGATCGATTTGTAAGATTGTAGGCTTTCAGTTTACATAATGAACGTGACATTTCTGCGTACAAAAGAAAAATAATTGAGGGATATTTAAGAAAATTTCCCTAAAAAAAGCCCCTTCTCGCAATTCTTTTAGTTATTACGTGGCAACCCTGCAAACTAGGTGAATAATAAAATGTATTTAGATGTACTGTCTCATGTTCAACTTACGTATGTCTAATGTTCAGCTTATGTTCAACTTAAGCTGAAACTTTCATCTTGATTCATCAAATAGCAGCAGAGGAAATATGTATTTTATAGTCTTCTCAGGATTCATAATAATTGATTTTCATGGAAGTACGAGTATGACTTTGTGTCAATGTTTCATTTTATTTTTCTATAGAAAAAAAGTGATAAAATTATTCTAGTTGATTTTCTCATTCGTTATATTATAACGGATTCCCAGTAGCGAGAAATCCGCCAGGAAGGCTTTATGGTTTGTTGGTCCATGGTATAATATAAAATATTTGAAAGCAATAATTTTGCTGTTGTGCGGTTACATTACGTTCCTTTGAAAAGACTTGTTGTTTTGGTATTCTTATTCTTATTAAATGTGCACACAGATAATCACACAATATGGTAAGTATTTTGTAGTTTTTCATTGCCATAATATTAAACAATTTGTTATGTTCTTTGTGTTCGTGTCTGTCTGTAAGTTGATAATAGTAGCACATTCGCCCTGAAATCCACTTGTTTTCAGTTATTCTAGAAATGGATGACAAACAGAAAGAAGCCAGTCAGACAGACGACAATTGCAACAAGAAAAGGGATTACTGTTGTGAAAAATCGAAAATTCTGTGTAAAACACTACACATGAAACGAAACTTACATGAGGACGACAAATTTCATAAAAAAACTTTCATAAAAACTTTCAGGTCAAAATAATGCGGTAAGAGACTGACACTGCTAAACTGCACCGCTTAACATCAATTGAATCCAAATTCCTAGGAAATTCGACACAAACAAACACAGTCTATCGCTGAGACTACCAAACTTTCACAAAATTACCACGATTGCTAATTCAGTCTCCTGAACCATGTGAGGCAGAAAATTGTACACCGTTAGTGGATAATTTACCATATTTGGAACGTACTGCTATACGGCAGTATGTAAACATCCTGTTTAAGGAGGAGCAGTGCGTATTTGGCCAGAAATAGAGCTAAATGGGGATCACGAAAAAAGGGAAAGGGCATTTCATGGGAATCTCTAGTGACATGCGTCACTAAAATAGCTGAAAGTGTCATTAAAGGAACGCCTATTCGATAGGAAGACGAATCACTACTCTTACAGATTCAAGAAGTGGATTTCATAGCAGCCGAAATGAGGTACCACAAATTGTACCAGATCGTCGAGCGGAAATTGTTCCTGGATGAAACATACCTAAAGATAAATTCATTGAAGGCACAGTCTGTGGAGGTTTGGCAGTAAGTGTTTTGGATATTGAAAAAACTTTACTATTGCTGCGAGCTGTTCTTAATCACCACCAACAGGTATGAGTTCCTTCGTGGTCGCCCACTGCAGGAATGCTACATTCCAAAAGCTCAGATTTACCTAATCTCTCATGCAGTTTATATTTAACCTTTAAACTGGAAGCGATATGCAAATCCTCGGAAATTATCACATCAACGGGGGAGAACACAGATGAATGTTTTAAGACTGATGGCCGGAGGTCATCACCGCTTTCGAAAACACAATCATACATTGCTGTTTCTAACCTAAATATTTGTGAATATGAAGATGAGTGGCCCCTACAGTTGAGCAGAGTTATCAATTCTGTTCTCCTTGTGAGATATTTGATTGTTATACCTAGGAGCATCTGTTTTGACAACAACCATGGTACGCCTGAAGCAGCTGAATAAATATCTTGCGTTAAAAATTTGGCGACACGGTTTCCAAAGACTTGGGCCTGCATTACTTGCAGCTAAACGTTTAGATATAAACTTTAAAAAAAGAAGAAAAAAAAAGATGATGAGGTAAGTCTAAGCTTTTGACAGGTAGCATTTTTACCGTGGGCAGCCACAAAAGATCTGACGCTTCTCGAAGGTGATTAATAAAAGCTCGTCGTAACAATAAAGCTGCTTCAGTACTTAAAACTCTTATCCAAATACTAGCACAGACTGCGCCTTCAATGAATTTATCTTTAGGTTTGTTTCTTCCATGAACAATTTCAGCTCGACTATCTGGTACAAGTTGTAGTAACTCATTTCGGTTGCTATGAAATCCACTTCTTGAATCTGTAACAGTAGTGATTCGTCTTCCTATCGAATAGGTGTTCCTTTAATGACACGTTCAGCTATTCTAACGACACATGTCACTAGAGTTTCCCATGAAACACCCTTACTCTTTTTTCGTGATCCACATTTAGCTCTATTACTGGCCAAATACGCACTGCTCCTCCTTAAACAGGATGTCTGCTACATACTGTCGTATAGCAGTACGCTCCAAATATGGTGAATTATCAACTAAGGGTGTACAATTTTTCGCCACACATGATTCAGCAGACTGACTTATGGGGCGTTTACACTTAGTTGGTTTGTGGTCGATTCAGTTGAACTGACGTCACTTTCGACTTAGTCGACTGTGCAAACAGCATTTCGACTGAATCGCCTACTGGTCGACTAATCGAAAGCGACAAATCGACTGGCAACTGGATTGAAAAATTGTTCTTTTATCTGTGGTCAATTCGATCAGATTGCCTAGCGAATAAGACTAGATTGCCTAGTGTAAACACCTTATTCGGGAGAAGAAAATGGCGACGGACATCTTTGCACCTGGAGCGTCATGCCCTTACAATTGTGCAATTGTGAATTTGTTCATAATGTGGCAGAACCCATATTTTATGATTAATTTTTATGTATATTTTGGAATATTCACTTTATTAAAGATTTTATTTTTGTTTTGGTGAAGGATTAAAAACAAGGAAATAATTAATGTTAATATAAGTGGTCTCACGAATGCAATTCTTAGTAAATTGACATGCTTGTATTGTCAGCTTTTTTAAAAACCTCGTAGCACATTGTTCTCTGTCTGAGAATTCAGGAACTGAATTCTGCAAATGTGTAAACGAGAACAATTGACAGAATTTACGATGTTGCATTTGTAAAATTATTGTGAACAGAAAACACATTCACGGGTATGTAGAAATTGTCTAGAATCATGAGACAAGGCATTCCAGGTGTTGCCAGTTGTTGACCGCTATGAGGAAGCGACCTCGTTTTTCTCAAGAAAGGAGCACACACGTGTCTGACGTCATTCGCCACAGTCGAATTCCTTGGTACGGAAGTCAAACAAAAACGGAGGGACGAGAGGTCTCGAGACAGAAGTGAGGAACAGAAGGACGACAGAAGTGACACAGAAGTGCGACGGAAGGATAGGAGACAGGAGTTGAGATTGAAGTCCAGAAATCGATCTGAGAAGTCGAGCTCCGATGTGACTAACCCTAAGTCACGTTTCTACTACGTTAAGTAAATCAACGTTCGAGTTAGATATCGAGTACATTGGATGTGGACTCAAATCAGATCTTCATTGTCGATTACTGCAGCGGAGTGTCTTACCAATTGAGGCACAAACCACGACAGAGATATCAACCCAGGCGATATCTTTCAACCAGAGACCCGTCACGGAGAAGACCACCAAGGACCACCAGCTGAAGTTGAATCCAGAGGTATGTGTAACCTTAATGACAGTAATCAACAGCTCAATGCTTGGTTTGCGTTGCTCGATCTGGGAATCATTCTAAATACCCGAAACTAAAACATCACATTTTACACTTCGACATTACTTATGTGTAATGTACCATTACAGTTGAAAGTAATGGCAATTTTTTTACACACCCTGTACCTAGTAATTTTTTTTTTATTCAATTTCGGTTTAGCTACACAATTTATTTACTCCCTTTACTTCGAATTAAATATAATGAATCGAAAGGTTTCATTAATAACCATATTTCCCACTGTATAATATATTTATTTATATTTTGATTAAGTGTAAATCCCATTTTCTGATATATAAGTTGAAAAGTTTCCAGGTTTACCATTCTGACGTCATACCGAAACATAGTTCTGTCATTGGATATAAATTTTCTTAATTTCAGACCAATGTAGAATTTAGTCAGGTACCTAATCTTTCCCTCACCCCCCTCTCAGTAGTCCATAGTCACTTTCAGATCCGGTTATATCTGGATTTACCAAATTTCCATTCGCTTTGTAATTTCCGCGGCTAAAGTTTTCGTTCTGATTGGAGGAATTCTCCTACCTCTGGCTTTTTCGGCGCAATGTTATCAGAATAATCGAAGACACATTAGCAGGAGCAGCTTGTGACTTTTGTGCCACATATTTTTCGGGAAGGATTCGAATTTCCAAAGAAAACTAAGGTAACATATAATGTAATTCAATAGTTAAAGTTTTACAACGGAATAGGAGCCCGGAAAATCCACAAATTTTCGTAAAGAAACAATAAGTTAGTGAAGCATCCAGTTCTGTTTTTCTAGGAAGCCATGTTTGCTGCCCAGCTATAATAGCAGAAGTGAAAGAGTGACTTTATTTTTTTGTTATTCCAAATTCAATTAGGGATTAGGGAAATTACGACCTGATTAGTGCATGTTGGTCGTGTATACAGTAAATGTGATTTATCATTATTTATTTCGTAATTGCATGTATGTAGTAGGTTTGATAGTACTGTAAATAATCACAATGGCAGCTTAAGTTAGTTCAAAAGGGCTCCTATCCCCTTTTCTAAATTGAACCGGTTCTAGCGGGGGAATGGGTTAGTTATTGTTCGTTTTAGGGCCTTTTCCCCTTTCAGGGGAAGGGTCCCTCCATAAACCTCGTTAAGGTGCCCCCAGGGCATCAATTTTTGGCAATCATTATGTAAACAATTGGTCAGGTCAATTAGACCTAGTGTTACCTTTCTCATTTTTGACCCCCTTTAAATTAAATAGAGCCGACTGTATATATCGACGAGGGAGTAATGTATTTTAAATCTAATGTGTTAGGTTATTTTCGTCAACATGCATGTAACTAAATGGTGCATGTTTAGTTTAGTTAGTTGTCTTTATGTATAGTACTAACAGTGGTGTATGTAGTTAGTAGTTTTGTGTGAGTGTGTGAATTTTCGATTTGGACAGTGTATAAATATGCTTTAATTTAGTACCATTTTTCTAACATAAATAAACCAGAGTAAATATTAAATTTCTGATTAATGAGTACAAGTATACATTTCAGTACACGGTAAATTATGCCTCCACTACAGCGCCATAGCGTCAGTTTTCGGTAGTCAATTGTTTGTTGACAGTACGACATCGCAGGACTTAGTGATTTAGATTGTTTGATTTTGGACAGTTATTCTCAAATTACTTCCCGTGGACATGGTTTTCGGTTCGGATGAGTATACCTTCGTATAAAATAGCATGATATCTTACTGTACTGAAAATTTCAGCTTGCTAGGTCCAGTAGTTAATGAATAATCCGTTGAAATAAAGAACACTTATTTTCTTAATAGAAGTAAAGCCCATATGCTGTTACTGTTTGTTTAAAAATGTAGTATTAAATTCTCTTTTCCCGTGGCTGTAGAAAATTCCATTGTTGCTTCAGTTTTATCAACAAATCAGAAATAGATTAATCATTGACAATTTAACTTTCTGTAAATACATGTATGATTTTTTTTTAAACCTGCAAGGTAAATACAATTTGGGTGCTTCGAAATAAAGAGTACGTGGTTCGATGAATGTGATCGTGTGGTGGTTTGAGCGTGATAGATTGTGATAGTTATATATATATATATTTATTACTGCGTAATGTAAATATGTGTATGGCCTGCGTGTAAAATGTACGAAATAGGGTGTTTATAAAATATTACTTCGTGCGAAAATTAGTAGATAATGAATAATGTAATGATATGTTAATAATATGATATATAATATGAACGAGATGACGACCCCTATATTTAAATGGATAGGCCTAGTGAATTTTATATAGTGAAAATATGAATATGTTTACGAAGAAAAAAAAAATCTCTCGCGTTTTGACTTCCACACCAGTGCATTCATCCAACCGAGTTTGCTACTTGGATAGTAAATTATAGTTGGGAATTGTGTGTTACTTTGCATTTATGTACCTCCTAACAACAGCCCCAGATCTTAAGCCTTTCAATAGATAGAGTAGTACCATGTGGGAATTACTTCTAAAGGATGATAGAAATGATAATTAAGAAAACCAACTGCTATATCCTGTGATCATCGAAAAGTACAGGTTTCGGTCATTTGTACCTTTAGCATTCATAGCCTCTCCGAGATTTTTTTTTTTCGTTGCTTACCTTATTTATTTATTGTGCAGTGTTCATATAACTCAGTTCGGACTATCCGATTAAATTAACTGCTACTAAATTAATATTTATGTTATAGCGTACCCGGATGTCGACCCCTAGTCCCCTTAAGTATTTTTCATGTCTTTTCTTAGTTTAATTAGATGAGGGAAATTAACGACATCCCAGACTGTGGCGTGTCTGCGCAGGGTAGCTATCGGTGATGTTTTGGTAATTGAAATCACCGATCCAAAATTCAGTTTATTTAATTTTTTTTTATTTTGGCAAATTCTCATTAGGGATATCTTAGCTATTACTCTAATTTCATTACTATTCTGGAATCTTCTAGTTTCCAAGAGGTCGGATGATTTTTTTTTGAAATTCTAAATCAACGCCTACCCTAAACTTCCGGACGATTTCCGGGAACCTGCTGGTTTGGGCCGGATACGGGGATCGGATTTCAATCTTACAACCAAACTCTTGTGGGATTGGGATCTGATGGACACAGAACTTGCATCCTTGGCAGCAGGGCGTTCCTTGAGTCTACGTATTTGAGTAGACCACCCTTTTGGCATGTTAAGAATATTTTGGCTATGGATTTTGTTGAGAGCGAAATTCGATTTCTGTCTTTGTAGCGTTAGTTATTTCCCACTTAAGTCTTTGGCGCCACTATTTCTTCGTCTTCCTTCTTCTCTACCTCTCTCTGTCTTCATTACTTCGAGATTTTTTTTTAAATTTCAACCTCCCCCCCCCCCGGTTTCTGAAACTCATGAAAACGTACAATATTTCATATCACCTATTTCAATCGTATGTACTAACTGAGACATCGAGGGATGCAATTCGTGGAGGTATTGCAGCACAACTCAGGACCATTTTCGCGATATTCAATCCACCACGGGAGAAATTGACGAGAAGGTACACTATGCTTTTAGATTCCTAGAAATATTTGTTATTCATGGATCATACAAATTATATCCATTGATTACTGATTTCTGGTTTTTATTTCTATTGATTGGTCATATAGTGTGTATGTATTAATAGTTTGGGCCCACTAGTTTCGAATAACATTGATTTTTTTTTTGTATATACATCTATATATGTACTTACATAGTGTTAAAAGTTACGTGCCTGCTCTATTTGTTGCATTTTCCACCTCTTATGTCAACTCATTAAATAACACCAGCTATTTTTTTTTGTTTTGTATATATACGCGGATCTTTAGTAAATTGAAAATGATTATTGATTATCGGGTTTATTCATATGAAATACAATGTTGCAACCTTATGAAGGAAAAAAGTGAATTTTGATAGTCAGGGTTTTTGTTTTGTCTTTGAGCCAAATAAATATAAATATTTATAAAATATGAATACTTGTCGAATATGAACGGTGATGTAGAAATTAAACGTCGATGAAATATTAAGATAGATATTAAAGTGAAATTTATTGTATTGATTAATATGAATACATATATATATATATGCGAGTATGTATGTAATGGGCTCGATATTTACCCTGGTCTTGTTAGGTTGCCATAGGTTTTTGACACCCGACCTTTACCAACTATTTGTGACATATAGTGTTACCGCGTATATTGTAATAAATTACATTTTGTTGAGTGGTTACTGATGTCTGTAACTATTAAAGTTGAATATAATGTTAAATACCGCATGTAAGTAAAACAAGTAGCAGGTCGTAAGATAAGTAAAATAACCCTAATCCTCATCCAAATTTATTCGCGAGATCATAGTGAAATTAATAACCTACGAAACAGTGTGCCCCACCAACGAATCTTCTATCAGTAAACTCTGAAACAAATCCTTCCCCTACGATCGGAAATTTAACTATTCAGTGACTAGAATCTTCTGACTACAAGATCTATACTATAAAGAAAATTACTGGTCTTAAATTTAATGAAGTGAAATTTGGTTGATAATTTAATGTGAATACCGGAATATGGAAATATGTTCTCAATGTCTGTGACTGGATTTAATAAATTTTTTTAACCTTGATAAACTTTGAAATTTTATATTGAGTGCGTCGAGTGACGAAATGAGAAATATAAATATATATGATATGAAGCAACTATTTGTCTATAGTTAAAACAAAAATAATTAAATACTCTCATGGACACAAACCACAGTGCGAAAAGAGAGTTGGAAAAAGGAGCTATTATCGATGTGAGAACAAAGACTCATAAAATCGTCGAAATGTCTCCTCTTGGGACAGAGACCTAATAAAATGTTACTAAAGTGTTTTTTTTTAAGGATGATTAACCAATTATATTTTTTTCTTTTTTTTTCTTTCTTTTCCGCAACGATATATATATATTCATTACATTGAATCCTAAATGTATTGATCTTTGAATTTTTTTATTTTTGTCTTTCATTTTTTTTTCTTTTGTCAAATTCTCTTTTATGTAATTCAACTTTTAATATATATATAGGAAGAGAAATGTGTTATTTGGTCTTGATAAAACTAGCGAATTTCTATGCATGTTAATGAAACATTCTTTCCATGTATTAAGTTTTTCCCTGTTATGTCCAACTAATTTTTCTTTTATTGAAATATAATAAGTGTATATAGTAATGTAGTTAGGTTAGTTTAATTTAACTAAATACAACCCGAAGTATACATTGTCCTGTATGAATGTGTGTGTGAGTGAAATGTAGGTTTAGTATTAAGTGCATCCATTATTTTGACATATATGTGTGATTTATTATAATTAATGGTAGTTATCAATTAAACTCATTGAATGTTAATACTAACTTAAGTTGGCTCTATGAAGGAAGTAAAAAGGACTGAAGTAGCCTGAACGAATGATCAGCATGGGAGAACTGTGAAAGTCAAAATCTTCTACGAATATGTGATACTCTGATTTTTGTTTTTTTTTTTTTTTTTCTTTGTGGTCGACTCTAACATGCCATCAACTTCGTCGTTTATTTTTCAAATATTGGATATTAGTGGAAATATTGAATAAACTGTAAAATTAAACTTTCTCATTTATCTCAGATCTAGATCGGGATAATTTGGTAGTTAGGGTTAAATGGATCTAGATCGGGGATGTATGGGTTAACATGTGTCTACCCTTGATCACCTTAATACCAAATATTAACCCAATAGCTATTGGAATTCGATAATTATTCACTTTTCTTTACCATATTTTTCAAAATATTCAGTAACAGCTTCCTCTTTATCACCTTCTTACTTTACCTCTTTCCTCTTCTATTTTCCTTTTCCTTTCTTCATCTTCTTCTTCTATTTTTTAATAAAACTGAAAAGGGGGTCGTGACTGGGAATCCTAGATGTAATAAACACGGTCATGTATTTAGTTATTTTATTTCATTCTCTTTAGAAGTCCGATAAAAAGTTTTCTCGTTTCGATCGAATCTAGTATGTTTCAAAATTAAGAAACGGCTAATATATTCCAACGTAATTAGACATAAGCTGATAGCTTCATGAACATCCCCACCAGGGGTGAAGGGTTCCCACTTACGACTTATTCTTTTCTTCAAACAGTTTTAGACTGACAAGCAGTGACAGGATTCGTTGTTATGGAAACGGTAGTTTCTATGGCAACGGCCCCTCTTTTTTCAGTTTTATATGAGAAATACAAACATCTATTATTAATTTTATATCTGAGTTGTCATTTTATGGTAAATCCTTATAAGAGTATGCACGAATCATTAACCTCTCGCGTAGAAGTAGAAAACGTTCCCACTCATTCTAGATGGTGAGTGGAAGGTGACTTCTTCAGTTCACCATTTTCATCCCCGTTTTTAGACACGAACTGAGGAGGTTGTCAATAATTTTAAATTTTTACAAAATTTAATTTCTTCACAATTTTTATATATTATTACATCTTTTTTATATATCCTGAGCCTCTAACCCCCAAGTAATTTTACAAATAGTAATTGGGCGGGGACAAAAACAAATTTACTTAGAACAGGTGAATTCGCCCATGTTGGAACGCGCCATTTTATACAAATCTACGTTTTCAAAAACAATTAAAACAAATTTAGTGAAGCAGTCCACTGGAATATAAGGCTGGAACTTTCTTTATAAATCTCCCGAAAGGGAGATAACTAGAACTAGAACACCTGATCCCAGAAAGTTTTTAGTATCTTAAAAATAGCCCGTTTTGTCACAACTGAGATGATGATATTTTATCAATTATTTGTGAAATGAATTTAAAAATTACAACTGGGCCATTCCGTCGTCACGGGCAGGACATTTACACTACATTTTTTATGCTTTAAAGTTGTATATTTCTAGAAGTACAACATAAATTCTGCTAATTGCATGATATATATGAGCAGTACAGCCTTAGGAGTATATGTAGCTGATGTATTCAGTATTTTTTTCTGTTTAGAGTAGAAAATGTTAATTCCTAAACGTCTATCACGGGCGGGGACAAAAACCAGAAGTGACTTTCGACACACCAAGTGAATGTTGCAAAACTCTGTGAATTCTTAGCTCAAAATGTTTTTATTTAAACGGAAATGTATAAATGATGAATGTTTTAAACAAACTTCACACAAGAGAAATTTGCCAAAAATGTATATTAATAAATAAACTATGTCACGGGCAGGACACCGTGTAAATCAACACACAAAATATCAATAAGAATGATTTCAAAAATGAAATAAAATCGAAATTAAGTCAATATCTGCTGTTCTGTTATAGCATTGTACACAAATAATTCTATTTACTTTACTTGAGGCTCGCTTTTATCCCAAAAATAATATGTCGTACACTTCTTTCTCACCACCTACACTTTAGGAAATGGCTTTATTTGCCCATTTACACCCACCTTGTAGGGAAATTCGTACAAAACACTGTCTAAAGGTATATAAAATAGGTGCTGGTATTCAGTGCCCGAGTCGTGGAAAGTCAGCGCCCGGTGCGAGAGTATACGACGCGTCGCGACGGCGCCCCCGTAAATATGAGTGGGGTCGACAGACCAGCCGCAAAGCGTCACCATGGTTGGCGCGACGCGTATGAAAATTTTAAAAAATAAACCCTGCTTTTCCTTGATTTTGAGCACTTTTTAATACTTTTTCCTTCCATTTTATATATATCTTTTATTTTTTCCTTCTGAATTTTGCGCCCACTTACTTTGACCCCCGGGGCCTCACCCCGCTCGCCCCTTCCTCCCACGGCACGGCACTGCTGGTATCACAGGTATTATTTGATCCAAATGCAAGTAAGACACATCTTCTACAGTCTTGAAAATTTTACCGCAATCGCTTACGGTCTTCATACGGGCTTTCCTTGGCTTCGTCCTGAATGATAGTAGTAATACAGATATAATTTGAACCGAAGAGCTTAAAGCTGCTACAAAATCAGCAGCACATCCTACATTTAGTTTCTTTAATTTCATAAAGTTCCATACTGGCCTTTTTGTACGTACTCCAATCCCAACCACTTCTCCCTTGAAACGAACAAAAAGATTACGCTAATGATAATATTTATATGGCACTTATTTTAAGTTAAAACATCATACTGACAGTAATAGATAATACTCTTATTAAGTAAATAATGTTCATGCTTAGAAAACTTTATTTTAATACACATGGAATCATTTTCTATTATGAATAACCAATGTACACAAACTATCCCACCAGTGGTATGCCCACTGTCACGGCCAGGACAAGATTTCAAATTGAAATAAATCGAAATATATTATTAGCATTAGTCCAAAATATGATAAATGTGAAGTACACGTGCAAATCGACAACGAACCACATTCTCAAATTTAGAAATTCAGTACAATAACTTTTGGTAGTTGTCTGTCACGGGCAGGACACTCAAGTTGACGGTTATATCTTTCATGATATTGTAAACAATTTTTATCCTGTAAACACTTTTTCAACTGCAGCTTGTAGCAAAAAGAAGCATTTTGAATAGCTCGAAGTTACTTCAGCCAAACATGCACAATGTACCGTAAAATGTTGCCGATAACAAGAATAAAAAAATTCCTCGCAGCTAACATGTTACAAATTCACAACTTAGACTTAAGATTTTACGTGAATTCTAAGTATAAAGAAGTTTTTCTTTGTGGAAAAGTAAATTTCGTTCTATTTACTTCATATATACGTAAAAATGCATTGGTTTTGACCAGGGATGTAATGGGGCGTATACGGGAGTATACGGCGTATACCCACTTAAAAATTTTGTAGTCCAGCGTATACTAACCTTAAATTTACGAAAGAACGAGCGTATATTGGGGTGCGTATATACCAACTAGTCTTGCGTATACGCTATACTTTTGAAACCGATCGAGCGTATACTTACCAAAAATCCTAGCATTACATCACTGGTTTTGACAGTTTTCGAAAATTTGGGTTCAGGCTCACTTTCGCGTGGAATGGCCCAAGTGCAGTATTACGGAATAAGATTTAAAATATTAGAACTACTTATAGTAGAAAAGTTGCAAAAGTGAATGCTTCGAAAAGATCAGGTGTAGGTATAGAAGAAATATACCAACCAAATATAGCTTGGTTTCATGAAGCTTATTGATTTTTAAAGTATATTATACAAGGACGAAGCGCCATTAGTAACATGGTAAGTATTATGATATGAACTGTTAAAAATAATTTTCATGTTTTGTGTTAAGCAAAGAATTCGCTGCGCTCCTACCTTGAATGGATTAGACAGCATTGTGTTTTTAGTAACTATCTAGCACAAGTTAGTTAGTCCTTTTTGTACTTAGTCCTTATGACAATACGCTCTATTTGTACCGATAAACCTTCCTAACGTAAATCTGAATCTAGTAATGCTAGGGCATATTTTTGAATTGGGGTACCAGAACGTTTTGCTTAAAATTCCTACCTTCTTGCTATATTTTCTGTATTTTTGATGGTTTAGGTTAGGTTAGATTAGTTTAAGTTAGTTAGGGTTAGGTTAGGATTTTTGTGTTTGAAAGGCCAGAATTCTTTGCTTAAAATTCGTATTTTCTTCTCATATTTTCTGTATTTTTGATGGTGTAGGCTATATTAGGTTAGTACTTAGCAATCACCCTTACGTAATATCAACTCATTTGTCCTGTAAACATGGTGTTTTTTACCTGATTTTGGCCCCCAGTTCCAAAATTATCCCAATGTAAGTCGTGCCTTCTGCAAAAGTAAAAATACTTTTGAAAGCAATAAATATATTATGATTCTAAACAGGCATATGTTTACTTAAATTGGGACATAACGGTTTCTACTTACTAATGATCACCCAGTAAAGAACGTTCGCAATTTTACGAGAAATTGTCAATTTGAAAAAAAAAATCATTATTTAATAATTTCTTAATACATTATATAGTGCAGGTTTATAATAGACCATCATAAAAATAGTAGTTTTATGGTTAAAATGAGTTAAGTATAAATGAAAGAATAATATTATATTGATTTCCAGTGGCGAAGCATTTTTGCAAAACGCAGGTAAGCAGTATTTTAAGTTTACAAGTGATTTACTACGGTTACAATGAGTAAGTCCATATGAAAGACGGCTGTGCAACATATTAATTTTAATCAGCAGAGTGTTTCTCTATAATATAGGAAATGAGTATTTTATGTTTACAAGTTTAGAGTAATTACTGGGAAACCATGACAAGTGCTTAAACCTACACGAGTGCACTGTTTTTTGCGCGGTTTTAAGTACTATCTTACTATCTTGTTTATGCACATACCCAACAGACGAACCCCCACCTCGGACCTCTGTGCTGCGCCCTTGTCATGACTGTTATCATTCTCATTTTTAAAGGCCACTTAGAACAAGTTGATTGTTGGTTTTCTTCTATCCACGTTCATATGCATATCCTCCATTGCTGACGCACACTCTCACGCGAGACCTTCTTGCTGCCCTCCTACTCTGACTCGGAGATACCATTATCGATTCTTGAGGCCACTTAACACAAGCATGTTACGGTAACGTCTTTTACATAGATAGTCGTTTTCATGGCATATTTTCCTACGCGTAATTATACCCGAGTAGGGAAGTTGTCCTAAAGTGAATTTGTACTCACGAACGCAACTTCTACCCTATACCTAAGAAACCTTTTCTAAGTCCCTATGAGTTAGAGTAGTTTCCTGATGAATTAATTGCACATAATACGATACAAATTAATGGGATAGTACGTATTCCAAGCCACGTCTGCTTTCACACATATTAACAATATATACAGGGTCGGCTCTACATATGTGCGACATGTGCATTTGCACTTGACAGCAAGTTTCGAGGAGTGGCAAAATATGTCATAACTATATTATTTAAAATAAATATTTCTTGTCGAAAACAGACTTTATGATTATGGTAGTTAAAGTTATTATCCTGACCTTCTATTTGAATACTACATTCATAAATCATGTTTAGATAGCATAAGTTTAAATTCACATGAACAGTGCTAAACCAAATGGTCAAAAAATCCCAGCTTGAATTCCCTTATTCTTGTCAAATACAAGAGCTCAATTCTCCAACAGTATCGAACAACTGTTCCATTTAGTTATTTATCACAGTATTGGTATGAAAACCAGTCTTGCCTTTGTCATAAACAGATGTAGAAGGAAAGTCAAGAAATAAAAGACCTAGCTGCACTGGAATTGCAAACTGATATATTGAGATTGAAGCTCAATATTGAATTCTATATATATAAAAAAGCATTACAATCTTTCCTCTGCACGTGTATTTGATTTATCGTTCAAGAACATGCTAGATTATTATTTAAAGAAAAAACAGACACAACGAGATTGTATTTGTAGTAATGTTAGGCCTTTCTGAGTGCGAATGTGCTTTCCTTCCCATCGTTGTTCATAATGAGGTAGCATACTTAAAATGTAAGATTTGTTCTCTCTGGATAAAGGCGACGGCAAATTATGGCATTGCACGGGGCAAACCCTGAATATATACGCAATTTTTTTGGTCATATACCAAGATAAAGTAATAATAATAAGGGTGAAGAATGTCTTAGGGATCCATTTAGAGCACAAGAAATGAAGTAAAATATATTTTTCTTTAGAATTTGACGGTCTATTATAAACCTGCCCGCTTTCTAAGCGCATAACAAGGTAGCTGCTTTCAGATAAATAATATGCCTAAAACTGATGTGTCTACACTGTAAAAAATAAGGTGTTGAAACAATACAAAATGACTACCACTGTAGCGTGTTACTTGTGTGTTAATTCAGCACCGAGCACATCGCCTTCTGAGCATATCAGAAATAACTTAATACTACCAGAGAGAATTTACATTGGTATTTATCGTTTAATATGAGTAAAGCTTTGCGAAATATAATTGGCACTGATGGTAAATAACGAATAATGTTCTAGGTTTTCTGTAATCGGTCACAATAATATTGTTCTAAACCTTTGAATCGTCTGACAACAGTTACACAGGCAACAGTTCTGCCATCTTCTGTTCATATGTGCTAAGACACAAGAACAACAGATGAAGAAAACAGATGGAAGCACTGCTATTTGTGTAACTGTTGTCAGATGATTCACAGGTTTACAACAATATTATTGTGACCGATTACAGAAAACATAGAATGTTATTAGTTACTTGCCATAAATACGAAATAAATTTCGCAAAGCTTTCCTCATAATAAAAGATAAATACCAATGTAAATTATCTCAGGTAGTATCAAGTTATTTCTGATATGCTCTGCAGGCGATGTGTTTGGTGTTGAAAGGCTCCTTTACCTCCTGGTGTTCAAAATGTCGCCTCACCACCAATTCTCTCAAAACACAAGCTCTTATTTTTCTCCCACCTCTTTGCCGCTCACGAATCCATCACAATCCTTCACTTTTCGACATTCATGTAAATTGTACTTTCATCCGTCCATCATCACAAGCTACCTACCTTGAGATCATCTTTGATTTTAAACTCAATTGGAAACCCCACCTACAGAAGATTCGATCACAAGCAACGAACCGCTTAAACCTCCTCCGACTGCTAGTGGGCACAACCTTGGGCTTACATACCAATACTGTCATTACGACCTATAAAGTATTCCTCCGACCTGCTTTCAGACATGGCCATATCTCCTGGATCTCTGCCCCTGATGAACTATATAATAGGCTAGCCATCTCCAAAAGACATGCTCTCCGACTTGCTTATCGTATCAAACTACCAGCACCGACTGCCGACCTCTATCGCCGAATCAACTTTCCAACAATATTCCCACACTTAGAAACACTTCGCACTAAATATATTGCAAAAGTCATTGCAGAAGGAAATCCGATATTCCTAGACACCTTTCAACAGGACATAATACATGATACGCCCCCATGTCACCAAGCCACTCCTCTACAAGCCTTTTTACTCTATACCATAACACTTTAGGCTACAATGACCCTCAAAAGGCCGACTTTGCCATTTACCATCCATTTCATCTTAGTCAATTCGTTTATCCATCTCTGCACTAGTAATCCATCAGTGTTGCTAGCAGCGGGCTTCATCTGTCCCTGTCACGCCCCAGGGCAGAAGATAACCATTCACTCGTCCATACCAGCATTACCTTTGTGTTTGTGACGTTCACCTGCACTTCACCTCATCTCTCATAACATACCAATAGCCCGGTCTCCAGTTACAGCAATAATGAATAATAAATACCACCTACCTACTGCAAATTGATTTCTCCAAGGATATATTAAAAATGAATGATACCCACAACTAAGAATAAAATAAAATAAAATAATGCTCCAAACCCTCAATGCCCCTCTACAAATAAAGAAAATTCCCCATACCTATAATCCTCGTCCCGAAGAAAGGGCGTAACCCTTTGACCGGCTTAATCCTTAAAAAACTTGGTGTTGAATTTACACACAAGTAACACGCTAAAGGGGTAGTCATTTTGTGTTGTTTCAACACGTCATTTTTTGCTGTGTAAAAACGATTATTAATTAACAAAACACAACAAACATTGCTAGGTGGTAATTACAAGTAAGAATTGTACAAGTACATATTCCTGTTCAGAGTAGGGCTAAGCTCATACACCCGAGCCTCGGAAGTCCTTACGAAGCAGGTACGAAGTGACGATAGGTATACGCGCAATCAAAAATTGTATTTGAACTTTCAGTCAACACTCATATTACAGAAAATAAGTTTTTAGCGAAAGTTCAAATTATTGTTATTCGATTATAGTTGGGGGGCGCGGTGGCTCAGTGGTAGAGCGTTCACCTCTGGTGCTTGGGGTCCCGGGTTCGATCCCAGCCCCCGCCAAGTGAACTTTGTGGTGGACAAACACCGTGCTCGTGGGTTTTCTCGGGGTTCTCCCGTTTCCTCCCACTTTCTTCATTCCACCATTTCACTCATCTCTCATTATCACCGTCTCCTTTAGCCTAACCGGCATAAGCGTGGGACGTAAAACTTAAAGATTTCGATTATAGTTGGAAAAACGGTTTTGTTTGTGTTATTACTTAACGTAGAATGGAATTGTGGTGATTTCTAATGTTTCCATGAGTATCGCAAGAAATGGTAATAACAGTTAGTTATTTATGCAAAAGAATGAAAGTCTTATAAGTGGAAAATCTGTTATAATTAAATTTCTTGTACATACAACAGCACTTTGAATGCGAGATAGTATGTTCAGCTTATTTGGTGAATGTTTACGCAGATATTATTTCTTGAATAGTTAAGTTTCGAGTATAGTCCTCCTTGCACCCTCATAGACCAGTGGTTTTCAACTCCCAGATCGTAAAATTATTTTTGCTCAGTGTCGCTAGGACTATTGTCTCTATCTTTTGCTTGTTCGTGAGTGCCGAAGGATGAAAACTACTGTCATAGATCAATTTGATAAACTCGAGCATGCACGCCCTTAAATTCAAAATTACTACTTGAAGTGATTTTTAATCAATTAAGTTTCGGATAATGCTTGTATTGGAGGCAGGGTTGGGTAATTACGCGTAAAAAAAGGTTTTCTACGTGACGTGTAAAATACGCGTAAAAAACGCGTAATTTACGTAAAATACGTAAAGTACGTAAAAAATTAGAAACAGGTCTACAAATTAAAAGAAAACGTTCTATGCGCTGAGCTTTAAAAAAATTCTTCCTAAAATTGTATGGAATCTAGCTGGATTTTGCAAAACTTAATCCGTAGGCATAAACTGGGAATTCTGTATTGGCTTTGTAAAGTAGCATTGTATAATACGGTTTGCATGCGTGACTGTTCAAAACCCATTTCATCATGTTTCACGTTTTAAACCCTCTGTAATCGAGAAAATTTTTATGCCAGAGAAGCCATAGAAGAAACTATTGTGCAATATAACAACAATGGTAAGCCTCCGTGGTCTCCATTTGTGACGACTTTCTGCAATGTCTGAGAAAAGCATCACGAACAAGTAGAGGAGTTTCCGTTGGAAAACCTCGGCCCTTTAGGAATAACTAGCTACCAGCAATATCGGGGAAAATGTGGAAATTTTGAAGAACTTATGAAGAAGGGAATTACAACACCACGCACATTCTGGTATTTCGCCACTCGGCAACATAAGAAGTTGTCGGAATTTGCTATGAAGTTACTGAACATTCTAGCATCTTCAGCGCAAATTGAAAGACTTTTTCCCAAATTGGTCCTTTGTCTATAATGTCACAAGAAACCGGCTCAGCTTCGAACGTTCGAAGAAACTACTTCAAATATACTACACCCTCAAATTACAAGACCACTCAAATTATGAATATTAGTGTGATTAAGAGTATTGTGTTTGAATTGTACTAAACTATAATGGAAATGGCATGTAACATTTTTTTTTTAGAATTAAAATAATGGCTGTTTTAAATGAAATGATATACACAGTTTTATTGGAACCAAGTGAAATATATTCAGTATTCGAACTAGGAAGAAAGGCAAATTGTTTCTTTCCAAAAAGAACGAAGAAACAAGTAGTTCAATATTCTGTTGAGTATTTTCTTCAGTTTTGTCTATTTATTATGAGCATGAAAAATGTCTGCATTAAATGTTCAAATGATAGTCAAGTGCTAAGGGAAGTAATATATTTAGTGTTTTGTGGACTTGGAAGAAAAGAGCAAAATAAATGAGTTCATTCCGAAAAATTTAGATAATGTTCTATATTTAGTATAATGCTTTTACATTTTTTCAGTTGTGTGTGTTTAAAATGAGAATCTAATAACTTTTACATCGAAAATTCAATATGTCCCAGTGCTAAGTGAAGTGGTATATATAGTATCGTTGAGACGTGGAAGAAAAACAAATCAGTTTATTCTAAAATTTCATTATTTCAATATTCTGTTCAGTATTTTTCGTATCAGTTATGTGTGTGTGTGAGTATGTAATATGAAGGTGAAGTGAGCCTAACAGTCAATCTCTTTTTCTTTTCTAATAGAAGTTTCAAAGTATACTGAAATGTTTCGAGTTTTATATTAAAAGCTGCAAAGGTATAACAATAAATTGTTATAATCAAAAGGTTACTTGATACTTTCAAACATATCCGAACCAACACATATTTTTAATGTGTGTGCTTATATGTTGGGTGGTTGTGCTTGGGTGTGCGCTAATAGGTGGAAAGTAGTAGTGGGCCGGCGAGGGGCTATCCAAAATTATCTTTTATTACTATGATTTGGCATGAAATCATTACTTTTAAATATAATGTTTAGAAGATAATAATGGTTTAATGCTTAAATAAGAAAACTAAGCTTGTAATATAACCAACTATTCAAAGTGATCTTCACCTCTGGTGCTAGGGGTCTCGAGTTCAAACCCTGCTCCCGCCAAGTGAACTTTGTGGTGGACAAACACCGTGTGCGTGGGTTTTCTCGGGGTTCTCCCGTTTCCTCCCACTTTCTTCATTCCACCATTTCAATCATCTCTCATCATCACCGTCTCCTTTAGCCTAATCGGCATAATCCTGGGACGTAAAACTCAAAAATTTCATTTTTCATTTTCAAAATGATCTTAGTTTTAATGAAAGAAATACAGTTTTCTACATCTGCGTAAAAAACTGGTTTTCTACATGACGTATATTACTAGTAAATTACTCGTAATTTACGTAAAATACGTAACAAGTAAATTACCTTGCCAACCCTGATTGGAGGTACTCGGGGGTTGTTTTAGAAGAATCATTTGCATTTGCAAGATGCATTTTAGAAGAAATCGAAAGTGGGGCTACTTGTTATACGCTCCCCTAAAATGAGAATAAACACTATCAATAGTTACTTTGTCAATTTCAAAGCAGAGCTCTTTTTTGTCCTTCAAATGGCTCCTGTAGGTTTATACGTAAAATTTAGAATTGCCTAGCATATAATTTTATATAAAAACTTAATTCATCAGTCATCAACATAGGTATTATGCCCTTACTAGCAGGTCGCTGGCAGCAGCTGAGAAGCTTCCATGCTCCACGCTCCTCCGCTAACCTCTTCGTCTTCATGTATGATCTTTCTGTTTTTATATCATCCATTAATTGTAGTCTTCTTCGCCCTCTGCCTCTCTTTCCCGCCACCATACCTTCTATGATTTATCAGTAACAATCAATTTTTATATACACGAATGCTTTCATCTAACCCCATGCCGCAAACGTCACCAACGCCTAGTGGCCCACTTGCTAGTAAATGTCGATCGGCGATATAGCGACGTGTCGAAGGATTGCCGCTAGTGTGCCACTGGCAGCAGGGTTTCGTCGAGTCGACACAGATATCTAGAGTCGGAATGTTGATGACTTCGTTTTAGTCCGCGCTCCTTCGATTTCTCGCGGACAATTGCGAAGGGACCAGCGCGAATTATTGCCACAGTCATGTGCATGCTGTAATTACCGGTATTATATACTATTTTTTTCCAGACGAATTGTTTCTAAAGTGAGCTCCTAGAGCCAAGAGTAACGCCTGGCTCTAAATCATGAAGTGAAAAATTGTGAGATGAGTGCGTATAATTGTATGAATTTAGATGGCAAGTGTCGCCGATCATTAGAAAGTGAATATGGAAGAACTATGAAATAAAGTATATAGACGCGCGTCATTTTGTTATAAAATTACATGGCGACCGCATTTTAACTTATCCTAAATGGTTATCGTCTAATATACACGGTTAAAGGAGCACTCTGATTGGCCAAACTGAAAAGATCTCAATGATTTATATCTCTACAAGGGAGGATTTCTTCACCGCCTCTGTGGCTAAATCGGAAGAACACGCGCTTAGTATTAATATGGTTGATGGTTCGCGCACAACTCTAGATACCTTTTTTAATGTTTTTAGACTCACTTAATGTAAACAAATTACGCAAATATGCGATTTAACATATTTTGAGGGAGTAATTTTGTGGTTCCTTGGCGTTCCGTTGCTTCTCTGCCGCTGCGCTGTTGGTATAATTTCCAAAACGGAAGTGGGGCCACCGCGGATCATCGCCGCGAGGCCGCTAATTTTTTGCGAGATGCAGCTAGTTGCCCATCGGTGATCCACCGACATTTACGGCATGGGGAAGTTAGTGGACCATTATTCTGAAACACAATTGCAACTTCTAGACCAGTGGTTCTTAACTAATGTGTAACGACACTCTGATGTGTAGCGCAGTTCCATAGGGTGTGTAGTGAAATTTTTGAATTTAAAAATCGTGAAACATTTAATAATTAGTTAAAATCAATTTTTGAGACGAACTGTACCAATCAAAGGATCCAGCACCAGCAACAATGTTCAGTGCTACATAGAGTCGCTAATTTATAGAAACTTGTAGGTTCGGGTGGATCACGGACTTCTGGGGGAGGTAGGTCGTAATACTGCTACTTAGAGCTACTTTTAAGAGCTCTCGGATGGTTTTATTTATATATAAAATAAGAAAGCTTTCTTTTCTGGGGGGCGATCGCCCTGATCGCCCCCCCCCCTGGATCCGCCCCTATATAGGCTTATACTATTATAATGTATCTTATCATAATTATTAAAGCTTCAGAAAAGTGTGTTGTGATGTCATGAGCATTGAGTAAAATGCGTCGTCAGTTAAAAAAGGTTGAGAACTATTGTTTTAGACTAAATTAATTGACAGAAAACATTGAAATTTTGCATCATTCAAATATCGGCAGGGGGTCATTGTCTAAAAATACTCTGCGATACCCGCTGGTTAACAGTGTTATCAAGCCATCATAAAGTTATATTTTTCAAAAAAAGATTACATGTTATTTCACTTTTCAAATCTATGTCAAACAAAAATTTACAATACCACATTTATTATTCTGTTCTGCAAACTAAGGACGCTACAGCATCACAAACATCCAAATTTGGTAGCTTTTGTAGCAAGAACAGTGCAAGTGAAACAAACACATCGAAGGTACTTTAGTGCCTAATTTTGTGATCATAATATGATGGATTTCGAATGAATAGAAACAGATTTAAAAGGGAACGAAAAATTTGGCTTTTACTAAAACCTTTTATTTCGAAAAACTGCTTAGATATGTACTTCATCCAATTACACAAATTGTGTAAAAATCATAATACCGTTTACAGCAATTTGACAACTCAAACCAATCTGGAGGTATGGTAAACAATGTAAAGTTTACCCTGCGTACTGCTTAAAATTATATAATTCCGAGAACTTGTAATTCACCTGCCAAAAGCTATTGATAAGAAATTACAGAAGTAAAGAAAATAACTTTTCAAAACCCGTTTTAAAAAGTTCCCACAAATACACCGTTTTAAGTAATATAGAGTTTCTCACCGGTACGGATGCGCACGAGTCGAGTCGAGTCGAGATTTAAGCCTGTCTCGACTCGTCTCGAGAAAATGTTGTCTCGACTCGTGTCTAGACTCGAAAATATGTTTCTGCCTCAACTCGTGTCTCGACTCGACAGTCTCTGTCTCGACTCGACTCGAATTCGAGTCGAGACGTCTCGAAATTCGAGTTGAGACAAAATAAACGAGTTAAAATATACGCACACATCAGCCAGACCATTATGACTACCTACCTAATTGTCAGTATGTCGACCTTTGGCACGGATAACTACGGCGACACGTCTTGGCATGCACGCAATTATCCTTGGTAGATCGCTGGAAGGTGTTGACACCACATGTGCACACATAGCTCACATCATTCCCGTAAATTACGGGGAGGGGGCGATGCGCTTTGACGTCACGTTCAATTACATCGCAGATGTGTTCGATTGGGTTCAGATTCGGCGAGTTGGGGGATCAGCACATCACTTGGAACTCGCTCCTGCGTTCCTCGAACCACTCCATCACACTCCTGGCCTTGTGACATGGTGCATTATCTTGTCGAAAAATGCCACTATCGTTAGGAAACATGGTCGTCATGAAGGGGTGTACGTAGTCTGCAAGCATTTCGCCGTTATGGTGCCTTGCTCGAGCTCCACTAGACACATCGAGGCTCACGTGAATGTTCCCCAGATAATAATTAAGCTGCAGCCAGCTTGTCTCCGTCCCTCAGTACAGGTGTCAAGGAGCTGTTCCCTTGGAATACGACGGATTCGCACCCTCTCATCGTCATGATGAAGAAGTTATCGGGATTCATCAGACAATGCAACGCTATGCCAGTATACTAAGGTCCACTGGCGATGGTCACGTATTCATTTCAGTCGTAGTTGCCGATATCGTGGTGTTAACATTCGCACATGAATGGGTCGTCGGCTGCGGAGACCCATTGTTAGGAGTGTTCGGTGCACTATGTGTTCAGAGTAGTGTTGTGAAGGCCTGGGAGAAAACGGACATTTTGGGTAAAAAAACATTTTTTTACGGTTTTCCCGAACTTGAAAAAAAAAACGGAAAATTTGGGTAAAATTGAAATTTTCGAATATTTTATTATATTATGCTTTCAAAATGAAAACTACTTTATATTTACTAGTTTAGAGTTAAGATAATTGAGTACTTATGTTTCTTGTATTAGAATAGGGAAATTTTGTGCACAACTCATCCAAAAACTTCAAAGTTAGCACCGTGATAGAACGGAGTTATGGCTACAAAAGAAACTAAAATGTAATCCTAGTTAGCTTAATTAGTATAGACGCATTAAAATTATCTCGAGCAATCTTATGAAGTTCCCCCTTGATGGCAGGGAAGTGTTAAAATAACCGGGCCAGAATCATTTTAGTTAATACGTTAAATCAAACATGTATTTTATAGAGATGTCTTCCTTGTTCTATACAAAATTTCCGGAAAATTGGAATCCATTAAAAAAATAATTTGTCTGGAAATATTGGCAAAAAACAGGAAAATATAATTTAAAAACTATATCTTGGCTGATGCTAGTCATGTAATATGTCTGCAGCATATACTGTAGGAAGTCGAAAATCCGAACTAATTGGGACCACAGCTAGTTCGGATTTTCGAACATGAACAAGAAAATGCCATTTAGGCTTACATATACTATACGGTATGTTCTTCTATCGATACAGTGGTTATTCACTACATACAGTAATTACAATACCATACGAAAGGCTACTTATATTTAATGTTTCTGAAGAGCTTGCTCGTACACTAAATTACACTGATCTTGTAAGTCACACTTAAAACTTATAGGCCTAAGAGAAAATAAAAAAATAAAAATATATATGACAAACAATTAGGTATGAATGAACTTTTGTAAAAACACTGACTTCACATAACGTCGACGGACACACTATTGTTTGTTAATCGCTAGCGTTATATTAAGACAAAATGTAAAAAGCTTTTAGGGACCGCGTTCGGATTATCGACGTCCTACTGTATATACAATGTATTTCGCTAACGGAAAAATGCTTAAAGCAACAAGATTTAATTCTACTTTTTAGTTTTCTGATTTCTGGTAAAATCCCTCTTTATTCTTTGTATATTTTTCGAATAACTGAAAAAGAGAGATGATCTTATTTACATATACACACATATACTGCACATGTGAGTAAATTTCAGCAGCGAGAAATATATTAAAGGGTTGAGTATGTGAAACTTCCGTTCGTTATTATTACAGACTAGCAGAATACCCGTTTTTCGCACGGGGAGAATACGTTTCACTTTGGGCACAAAGGGCACTAAAACTGTCACCAATGAACTTATAGAGCCCCAAAACTATGAATTCGACATAAATATCCGTAATTTTCAATTATCTTTACATGTCACTATTCCCCCTTAGAGTACTAATGGGACTGAACTTGGATTTAAACGGCCGGAAGTGTCACTGTTCATCTCTGCGACCCCGAAAACTATCGATTCGACACTAATATCTGTCATTTCCCCCTCTCCCCTTCCCTCAAGCTCCACCTTCAAAGTGAAATAATAAAAAACCATCCCGAACCTCATCTATGTTGAAAATTTTATCGAGATCGGTAAAATTTCTAAAAATTTTGAAGCCATTAATAAAATATAATTTGTTCGGAAATATTAGCAAAAACCGGAAAATACAATTTAAAAACTATTTCTTCGTCTGATGCTAGTAATCTTACTTGCTGTAACATGTTTGCAGCATTATACAATGTATTTTGCTAACAGGAAAAACACTTGCCACAGGTTTTAATTTTACTTTTTTAGTTTTCGAATTTCTGGTAAAATCCTCCCTCTTTATTATTTGTATGCTTTCCGAATACCTCAAAAAGATATATAATCTTATTTACACATACTCACATATACCGCACAAGTGAGTAAATTTGAGCAGCGAGAAATATAATAAAGGATTGAATATGTGACACTTCCGTTCGTTATTATTACAGACTAGCCGAATATCTTGCACGGGGAGAATACGTTTTATTTTGGACATAATAGGAACCAAAACTGTCACCAATGAACTTATCGAGCCCCAAAACTATTAATTCGACACTAATGTTGGTAATTTTCAATTACCTTTACCTGTTCCCGTCCCCTCTTAGGAGTACTAACTGGGCTGAATTTGTGGATTTAAATGGCATCTTCTGTTCATCTCAGAGACCCCGAGAAGTATGGATTCGACCGCAATTTTTGACCATGTATATATGTATATCTATCTTTCTTTCTCTCTCTCTCTAACTCTCTCTCTCTGTATATATATATATATATATATATATATATATATATATATATATATATATATATATATATATATATATATATATATAGTGTTTTTTAATAATAAATGTGGCGGTACGCTGGACCTCACGTTGACAATGGTGAAAAAGTTGGAAGACTGGTTGCATAGCTTTCAGGGTAATAATAATAATAATAATAATAATAATAATAATAATAATAATAATAATAATAATAATAATAATAATAATAATAATGAACACAATATATAGCACAATTAGCTCCCAATGTTCAGGCTTCAAACCCTACACTTTTGAGTAGAACAGCATTTTCATCAAAGATAATTGAAATATATGCACGTACGCAGCAATTTTTTCGGAAGAAAAATAAAATGAAATCTTTAAGTTTTACGTCCCACGATTAAGCTGGTTAGGCTAAAGGAGACGGTGATGAGAAATGAATGAAATGGTGGAATGAAGAAAGTGGAAGGAAACGGGAGGATCCCGAGAAAACCCACGAGCGCGGTGTTTGTCCACCACAAAGTCCACACGGCGCTAGCTGGGATCGAACCAGGGACCCAAGCACCGGAGATGAACGCTCTGCCACTGAGACACCGCGCCCCTTATTTATTTCGGAAGGGTCAAAGGTATTCGGGGGGTTCAAGTTCAATTTGAGGATAAATTATATTAGAATTTGTAAACTTGCCCCTAGAATTAGACTAAATTTGCACAAAAATCAGGATTTCGTAGGGTCCGGACCCCCAAATTCCACCCTGCGTTCATCCCTGTTGAAATATCTACGTTTTATAGCCTATTCCAGACAGCAACGTAAATTACAAAAAGACAGCATAATATTTTAAACCATGGTTCATAGGATAAGACATGTACTCACATGGTCCTTGGCAATTTTAAAAAAGCGACTATAGTTTTTGTCACATCTGGAGATAACTACTCGATGTTCCTCTACACACTACACACTTATCCGTACGTTTAAGATTCAATTAAAATTTTCATAATTCGAAAATATTTACAGCTTCCTTGTCTGCCACACCATGCAACAAATTACACGACCAACTAAATGAAACATACTTCATTGCTGAAAATTCTTCCCACGACGTTTTAGTGTCCCCGAAGCCGAAGCCACTTGTAAAATGTTCAGATTCACAGGATCTCTTGAGTCGCTGTGATCGGAACTTCAATCTTTTTCAGCTGTAATTGAGCACAAACTCGAGAGCGCGACGGACTGAAGCAGTGATACTAGGTCCTCAACTTAAAATTTCCCTCAGGAATGCTCAAAAATTCCCTTTTTAAGATAAAATTTCCCTACTCGTAGTATATATATATATATATATATATATATATATATATATATATATATATATATATATATATATATATATATATATATATATATATGTGTGTGTGTGTGTGTGTGTTTGTGTGTCTTCTGTCTACCTTACACGTAATTTGAAACGGCTCGAAGGAGCTCTTCTGGTGATCTTGGCAATTTTGAACATTCCTTACTCGCAACAATTGCTGCAAAATGGCAAATACATTTCAATAAAAAAAAAAAAAACCTTTTGAACATCCTCTTGAAGCTTAGTGAAAGAAGAATTTTTTGTCCCTAACATTACACTAGCTCTATCAGTTGTAATGCCTAATATATTATTCAGACGAATGTCTTTGGATTTTAGACATTCTTTGAAGGCATTGTATAAAACTTCTGCATAAAAATCAGCTACGCGTAAAAGGATCAATTCTAAAAGTTCTGTTCTGACGCGACCATTAAGGGGAGAAATGCATCTCACCAAATACACAGATATATTTCTGAACATACGTCCGTACTCTCGTCGACAAGAATAGAGTATTTTTGTGGTTTTAAGAATTTGTACTTTTGTTTACTTGTACAATGGCAACAACATTGCTCAATAACGTGACACATTTTTGCCCCCCAAAATACGTTTTTCACTTTGTGTGTGGGTTTCTGGAAAGAATGCCACCGTCTTTCGTCGTACTGGCGCAGTGCTGAGTAACAATAGATTTGCTGAAAAGCTAAATTTCCCTACATTTTATCTCATATTCGTAAAATCTCCCTTTTTCCCTCCTTAAAAAATCTTTGCTAAATCTCCCTACGCAGCGGGAAATTTATCTCAAACTAGCATCACTGAGTTGAAGTTGCTTCTCAATGTGAAAAACAAAAGATTTTTGACAGAAAGCTTGGTTTACTAAATTGCTTTTCTCAACGTGTCGGCAAGTAACAAAAGTGAGGATATCCAACGTTTTTTTTACCAACAGGTTCAAAATTTCCGGAAATTTTACAACACTAATTCACACACACTTGTACTTGGCCCAGCATTAAACTCTGATGTTAGTTCCGACACAGTTCGCTGCCTGTCCTGTTTTACCAGTCTGCTCACCCTACAACGTCCGACATTGAGTAATGAGGCGAGGTGGGGGGCGCCCAACACCTCGACGTTTGGAGTCGTTTCCCCTTGGTTTCACTACTTGTTGAAGACACTCACCACAGCACTCCTCGAACACCTGGCAAGTCCTGCAGTTTCCGAAATTCTCGTGCTGAGTGTTTCTGAATGAGTACTTTCTTCAAAATAATATTAAAAATTATAGAAAGATTTTCGAGACATTACAGTCGAGTCGAGACTTTTACGAGCTGTCTCGACTCGAAAATTCGAGTCGAGAAATGTTTGTCTCGACTCGTCTCGAATTTTACAGTGTGTCCCGACTCGACTCTCGACTCGAATTCGAGTCGAGATTCGAGATATGTCTCGACTCGTGCGCAATATTACTCACCGGAACGATTAAGATATCAAATTGCTTCAAGCAGAATTATGACATTTATGTTCATTCAAAACCATCAATGGAACTGGATATGATGCTTATCTTAGCACTGTTCACAAAGAAAGTAAAATTTTAAATTCTTTCTAACTTACACGTTATTTGATGACCATAATGTTCGACACTAAAGCATTTTGGATATGCCCCATTTGTTTCATTTCCGTTATTACTGTTGTATATACAACCTTCCAAAATTTGGTTGTTTTTCGATGTTTGTGGTAGGGTAGCGTCCTTAGTTCGCAACATTGCATAAAGAATATTCTATTGTAAGTTTCTGTTTAATACGCAGGTATGAAATGTGCAATATCCTGACGTAGTGCCATTTAAAAAATGAAACTTTTGAACTAACAGACACAAAACGCTGAAATCTCGAACTATGCAAATACCAATAGGGGAACATTGTTTGATATATACTGACATACAACCAAATTAACAATGTTGGCAACTCAACGAAGTTTTAAGATCAACAGTATTCCAAAATGACCGATATTAGTGTCAAATCCATAGTTTTCACGGTCGCTGGAATGAATGGTGATACTCCCATAGGCGCTGACTTCCAAATGCAACCCCATCGGTCGGGGGCCAGAGGCGTTTTCTTTTTCAAAATTCGAACCATGAGGTCTCAGGGGGTGTTTACCGGGATATGTAAAAGTACTAGAAAATGACCGATATTTTTTTCGTTGTTCAGTTTGTTTACATAGATATTTTATCTGGCCCATGCGAAGAATTGATATTTTCAGCTAGTTACAAAATAAAACAATACTTTGCAACGAATTTCTTGTTATGTAACGATTTACTTTTTTTACGTACTTCTTTCGTTAAATTTATAGTCCACAGTTCGAATACTAGATATCAGTCACCACTAAGAACTAGTGACTGTACAAACATGAAATTAAAATCATCACATACACATCACAATTACCTTTTATTTTTTAAAATATTCATTAATTTACTTTATTTGTCATAGCAACTCGAAACAAAGAGTTATTCGTAATTACTGCTACTACGATTACTCATTAATTATATATATAAAATCAAAAACATATCTATTTTCTTCTTGTTCCTCTTAACAACAGATCGTGCACTATTAAAGACCTTTGCCCACAATAAATACAAGAAAAATGGAAGTAACTCAAATGAAAATAATGCACAGATATACAATACCGTTGTATTTATGGCTCCCGACTAAGACTTCTTTAATTCGTTACAATTGAAGAAAGAATCCTGGACCGTAATTTATTTTACAAACGTGGTCATCTTACTTTCCGAACAGCTCTCACACATAAATTATAGTACATATATATTAATTTCATTTTGTCTCAATAATATTCTTACATTCATTTAATAATCAATTCCATTTTAATTCTATAATATTACCGGAGAAGAGGAGTTGTTCAAAATGCGACCCTTTTGCTAATTATTTAGGTCCTAAAATAGATTCTTTAAATCAATATCATTCGAGCTCATTGACAAATTAAATTAAAGTATATTGAAATACTACCTAACTTATTTCTTCCATTTGCACATAATTAAGTTGATAAACAATATTTGAGGTCCATTTCGCCAGCCCCCCTACCTTGGCGTTTTGAAACAAAACCTATGCCAATCGTTTGTGCTACGTTTGTGCCGGAATCTACCGCAAAAATTTTCGTTTGTACCACTTCGGGTACGAAGTTTTAAGAGTTTTAATGTGGGGGCTGGGGAAACGGCAACCCCCTACCTTGGAATTTCGAAACAAAACCTATGCCAATCGTTTGTGCTACGTTTGTGCCGGAATGTACCGCAAAAATTTTCGTTTGTACCACTTCCGGTACGAAGTTATAAGGGTTTTGAAGTGGGGGGGGCCTGGAGAAACGGCAGCCTCCAAACTTGGAATTTCGAAACAAAACCTATGACAATCGTTTGTGCTACGTTTGTGCCGGAATGTACCGCAAAAATTTTCGTTTGTACCACTTCCAGTACGGAGTTATAAGAGTTTTAATGTGGGGGCTGGGGAAACGGCAACCCCCTACCTTGGAATTTCGAAACAAAACCTATGCCAATCGTTTGTGCTACGTTTGTGCCGGAATGTACCGCAAAAATTTTCGTTTGTACCACTTCCGGTACGAAGTTATAAGGGTTTTGAAGTGGGGGGCCTGGAGAAACGGCAGCCTCCAAACTTGGAATTTCGAAACAAAACTTATGACAATCGTTTGTGCTACGTTTGTGCCGGAATGTACCGCAAAAATTTTCATTTGTACCACCTCCGGTACGAAGTTATAAGGGTTTTAATGTGGGGGCTGGGGAAACGGCAACCCCCTACCTTGGAATTTCGAAACCAAACCTATGCCAATCGTTTGTGCTACGTTTGTGCCGGAATGTACCGCAAAAATTTTCGTTTGTACCACTTCCGGTACGAAGTTATGTCATTTAAAGTGGGGGGGGGGGCTGAAGAGACGGCAGCCTCCAACCTTGAAATTTCGAAACAAAACCTATGCCAATCGTTTGTGCTAAGTTTGTGCTGGAATGTACAGCAAAAAGTTTCGTTTGTACCACTTCTGGTACGAAGTTATAAGAGTTTTAAAGTGGGGGGTTGGGGAAACGGCAGCCTCCAAACTTGGAATTTCAAAACAAAACCTATGCCAATCGTTTGTGCTACGTTTGTGCCGGAATGTACCACAAAAACTTTCGTTTGTACCACTTCCAGTACGAAGTTATAATAGTTTTAAAGTGGGGTCAAACTTCAGAAACATCAAATTTTATACAAATAGAGATAGAAACATAGAATTAACGGCAATCGTTAGTGTACTTAAAAGCACTAAGCACTAACGTTAGTGCTATCATATTTTGGGATTTATTCAAGATTTTTGGTGGGGGGGCTAACTTCAGAAATATCAAATTCTATACAAATAAAGGTAGAAACATAGTGTTAACGGCAATCATTAGTGTATCATTAGTGCACTTAAACGCACTAAGCACTAACGTTAGTGCTACTATATTTTGAGATTTATTCAAAAAATTTGGTGGGGTGGTCAACTTCAGAAATATCAAATTCTATACAAATAGGGATAGAAACATGGGGTTAATGGCAAACGTTAGTGCATCGTTAGTGCACTTAAACGTACTAAGCACTATCGTTGGTGCTACCATATTTTGGAATTCATTCAAGATTTTCGGTGGGATGGGCAACTTCAGTAATTTCAAATTCTATACAAATAGAGATAGCAACATAGAGTTAACGGCATTCGTTAGTGCACTTAAAATACTAAACACTGACGTTAGTGCTACAATATTTTGGGATTTATTCAAGATTTTAGATGGGGACCAACTTCAGAAATATCAAATTCTATACAAATAGAGGTAGAAACATGCAGTTAAAGACAATCGTTATTGCATCGTTAGAGCACTTAAATGCACTAAGCATTAAGGTTAGCATTACCATATTTTGGGATTTAGTCAAGATTTTGGGTGAGGCCAACTTCAGAAATATCAAATTCCATACAAACATTTAGTGCTTTCTAGAAGCACGAACGATACACTAATGAATGGCATTAATTTTTTGTTAGTGCTTGAAGTTGACGCAAGTTCACCGTGCCCTCCAAAGATATTGTACCTGTAGCACCTACACTAATGAAGTACTAACGTTAGGGGTTGGTGCACTAAGAACCACTAGAAGATATCATTAGTGCTTTTGAATATGGCGGAAATTTGATGCAATTAAAAATTCCCAATAAATGTCTTATAGGAGTTTAGTGACATGTAATTGTCCATAACTACACTAATATTGAAGGACAAACGAAACTGTTAGTGTTTTCTAGAAGCACTAACGATGCACTAACGATTGCACTAGAATAATTTCTTGTGAGTCTCGTGATATGTAATTGGCCATAACTACACTAATAGTGAAGCACTAACGAAATTGTTAGTGCTTTATAGAAGCACTAACGAATTGGACTATTTTTTCCGTTAGTGCTTAAAGTGTCGGTGCGAAATTCACGCTGACTTCCCCATAGGTTTTTTTACTTGTAACACCTACACTAATGAAGCACTAACGTTAGGTGTTTGTGCTCTAACAAGTAAGGGACCATATGGTTGTCGCGCAAATCAGATGCAGACATACGCCATCTGATTGAGCATGAAAAGATATGGAGAACACAGAAATTTAAGGTGCTAAGGGCCATAGGGAGCGGAGCGAGGAAAGAGGAAACATTGAATGTCGGCAAATTTGGAGAAAGTCAGGAATGACGGGAAAAGTTAATTTCGTGCAAACAGGGAAAGAAAGTCAACCAAAAGGAAGAAACTAAACATAACAAGGGCATCAAGGACGAAGAAAGATCATAATCAGCGTTGCCATCCGGACCTCAGTGTTGCCAGCGCTACATAACATTGATATGGAAGATATAGCACAGTATAGCAATTCATGCACGAGGAAAAATATTAGTAACACAAAAGACAATTGAAAAGACTCTGTACACGTGCGTAAAAGGATTTAACGTAGTCGTGAGTGAATATTACATCTGTGATGAACTTCACCATGTTTTGAGTGCACGAAAGAAGAAAACATCAGCAGGTTGTATAAGGCCTGTACATTTCGGAGGAATCAGCTTTTTGTAGAACTGAACACCGTCAGGAACTGTCATGTTGTAAAGAGTGTTATTCTTGTTTGGAGTCCAGGAGTCAACCAAAAGCAAAACACGATCCTTACCCTGAAGATTGGGCCACAAAACTTCTTCCAGGAAGATTTGCAAATCCCGTTTGGACATATTCGCTGATCTGCTTGCATATGCTTTCACATTGGGGAATTCAGCGACCATGCGCACTGGGAAGTTACCACTGGGTTCCGAAACAAGAACATACATGTGTGAAAGCAATGTACCGTCCATCCCAATCACCGGCATAATCATATAGAAATGTGTCGTTGTGATAACTGAACCTACGGCACCAAAGATTGGTTTGCTTCCTTTAATGGCAAGGGCTCTGCCTGAATGCAACTCTTTAGCAAATCTCGACTGATCTGTATTAAGGACCTTTCATGTCTATATTTGTCCTCCTTCATGTACATTATTCACTCACGACTATCGTTAAACCTTTTTACACACATGTACAGAGTCTTTTCAATTGTCTTTTGTGTTACTAATATTTTTCCTCGTGCATGAATTCTATACTGTGCTATATCTTCCATATCAATGTTATGCGGCGCTGGCAACACTGCGGTCCGGATGGCAACGCTGATTATGATCTTTCTTTGTTCTTGATGTCCTTGTTATGTTTAGTTTCTTCCTTTTGGTTGACTTTCTTTCCCTGTTTGCACGAAATTAACTTTTCCCGTCATTCCTGACTTTCTCCAATTTTGCCGACATTCAATGTTTCCTCTTTCCTCGCTCCGCTCCCTATGGCCCTTAGCACCTTAAATTTCTGTGTTCTCCATATCTTTTCATGCTCAATCAGATGGCGTATGTCTGCATCTGATTTGCGCGACAACCATATGGTCCCTTACTTGTAAGAAGTAATTACGATACACTAACAATTGCACTAACAGAGGTAATTAGTGCTTTTGAATGCGATGGGAATTTGATACAATGAATTCTTATGGGAATTTTGGGACTTATAATTGGCCATTTCTACACTAATGGTGAAACACTAACGAAATTACTTGTATCTTCTAGAAGTACTAACAATGGACTAACGTATAAAACTAATTTTTTCGTTAGTGCTTGTAGTGGGGGCTAAGTTCACGGTAATTTCAAAAGTTTTCTTTCCTTGTAACATTAGTGCTTCCTAGTGCACCAACACCTATGTTTCGTGCTTCATTAGTGTAGGTGCCACAAGTAAGAAACCTTTGCGGGCCAGCGTGAAGTTGGTTCCCACTTCAAGCAGTAACGAAAAATAAGTCCATTCGTTAATGTATCGTTAGCGCTTCTGCAAAACACTCATAGTTCCGTTAATGCTTAACTATTGATGTAGATATGGCCAATTATATGCCACAAAAATCCCATAAGAGATTCATGTGGAATTTTTCATTGCGTCAAATTTCCGCCAAAATCAAAAGCACTAATGACCTCTTCTTCTGAAATCGTTAGTGCTTCTTAGTGCATTAACACCTAACGTTAGTTCTTCATTAATTAGGTCCTACAAGTAAAAAAACCTTTGGAAGCTTTCATGAACTTGGCGCCCCACTTCAACCAATAACGAAAAAATTAGAGCCGTTTTCGTTAGTGCTTCACTATTAGTGTAGTTATGGCCAGTTACATCTCAGGAAACTCACATAAGAAATTTAAGGGGAGTTTTTCCCTGTGTCAAATTTATGCCAAATTAAAAAGCACTAATGATCATTTCCAGTACAATCCTTAGTGCATCGTTAGTGCTTCTTCGTGCACCAACCCCTAACGTTAGTGCTTAATTAGTGTAGGTGCTACAAGTAAAATATCTTTGGTGGTCAGCGTGAATTTGCGCCCTCTTGAAGCACTAACAAAGTAATTAGTGCATTCGTTACTGATTCCTGAAAATACTGACACTTTGTATGGAATTTGATATTTCTGAAGTTGGCCCCCACCAAAGATCTTGAATAAATCCCAAAATATGGTAGCACTAACGTTAGTGCTTCTTGCGTTTAAATCCACTAACAATGCACTAACGATTGCCGTTAACCCCATATTTATACATCAATTGTATGGACTTTGATATTTCTGACGTTGACTCCTAACCAAAAATCTTGAATAAATACCAAAATATTGTAGAACTGACATTAGTCCTTAGTGCGTTTAAGTACACTAACGATGCACTAACGATTGCCGTTAACACTATGTTTCTACCTCTATTTGTATAGAATTTGATATTTCTGAAGTTGGCCCCTCCAACAAAAATCTTGAATAAATCTCAAAATATGGTAGCACTAACGTTAGTGCTTAGTGCGTTTAAGTGCACTAATGATGCACTAATGATTGCCGTTAACACTATGTTTCTACCTCTACTTGTATAGAATTTGATATTTCTGAAGTTGGCCCCCCACCAAAAATCTTTAATAAATCCCAAAATATGGTAGCACTAACGTCAGTGCTTAGTGCTTTTAAGTGCACTAACGATGCACTAACGATTACCGTCAACCCCATGTTTCTACCTCTGTTTGTATAGAGTTTGATATTTCTGAAGTTGCCCCCCCCCACCGAAAATCTTGAATAATCCCAAAATATGGTAGCACTTCGGTAGTGCTTAGTGTGCTTAAGTGCATTAACGATGCACTAACGATGCGCTAAGTTTTGTGAAAATCTGTCTGCATAAAGATGGGTGGGGGGCTAACTTCATATGAAGTTGGTCCCCCACCAAAATCTTCAATATCTCGGAAACGCTGATAGCACTAACGTTAGTTCTAAATGCACTAAGGATGCATTAACGATGTGCAACGTTTGGTGTAATTTGGGAGAGGTAGGGGGCCAACTTCAGGCACGTAATTCTTTTTGCGGTACATTCCGGTAAAAAAAAAATACCACAAACGATTGGCATAGTCTTATCTCGAAATTCCAAGCTGGGGGGTTCTGGAAACGGCAGCCCCCTAGTATAAACTGTCATACATTTGTACTGGAAGTGATACAAACAAAAATGTTTGCGATACATTAAGACACAAATGTTGTTAAACGATTTGCATAGGTCTCGTTTCGAAATTCCGAGGGGGTATGAAAACGGCAGCCACGTAGTTTGAAACTCTCGTATCTTTGTACCGGAAGTGGTACAGAAAAGACTTTAGCGAAATGTTCCTGTTCAAAAGTAGTGCAAAGAGTGGGCATAGGTTTCATTTCGAAATTCCTGGGTGCGGGGCTGCCGTTTCCACAGCCCCTCTTGAAAACTCATATAACTTCGTACCGGAAGTGGAACAAACGCAACTTTTTGCGGTACATTCCGGCACAAATGTAACACACACGATTGGCATAGGTTTTGTTTCGATATTCCAATGTTCGAGGCTGCCGTTTCTTCAGCCCCCCCCCCCCACTTTAAAACCCTTATAACTTCGTACCGGAAGTGGTACAAACGAAAATTTTTGCGGTACATTCCGGCACAAACGATTGTCATAGGTTTTGTTTCGAAATTCCTAGTTTGGAGGCTTCCGTTTCTCCAGCCCCCCTACTTTAAAACCCTTATAACTTCGTACCGGAAGTGGTACAAACGAAAATTTTTGTGGTACATTCCGGCACAAACGTAGGACAAACAATTGTCATAGGTTTTGTTTCGAAATTCCAAGTTTTGAGGCTGCCCTTTCTCCAGCCCCCCACTTTAAAACCCTTATAACTTCGTACCGGAAGTGGTACAAACGAAAATTTTTGCGGTACATTCCGGCACAAACGTAGCACAAACGATTGGCAAAGGTTTTGTTTCGAAATTCCAAGTTTGGAGGCTGCCGTTTCTCCAGCCCCCCACTTTAAAACTATTATAACTTCGTACTGGAAGTGGTACAAACGAAAATTTTTGCGGTACATTACGGCACAAACCTAGCACAAACGATTAGCATAGGTTTCGTTTCGAAATTCCTAGGTGGGGTGCTGCCGTTTACTCAGCCCCCACTTCAAAACCCTTATAACTTCGTACCGGAAGTGGTACAAACGAAAATTATTGCGGTACATTCCGGCACAAACGATTGCCATAGGTTTTGTTTTGAAATTCCTAGGTGGGCGCTGCCGTTTCCCCAGCCCCCACTTAAAAACCCTTATAACTTTGTACCGGAAGTAGTACAAAAGAAAATATTAGCGGTACATTCAGGCACAAACCTAGCACAAACAATTGGCATAGGTTTTGTTTTGAAATTCCTAGTTGGGGGGGCTGCCGTTTCCCCAGCCCCCCACTTTAAAACTCTTATAACTTCGTACCGGAAGTGGTACAAACGAAAATTTTTGCGGTACATTCTGGCACAAACGTAGCACAAACAATTGCCATAGTTTTTGTTTCGAAATTCCAATTTTGCAGGCTGCCGTCTCTCCAGCCCCCCCCACTTTAAATGACATAACTTCGTACCGGAAGTGGTACAAACGAAAATTTTTGCGGTACATTCCGGCACAAACGATTGCCATAGTTTTTGTTTCGAAATTCCAAGGTTGGAGGCTTCCGTTTCTCCAGCCCTCCCACTTTAAAACCCTTCTAACTTCTTACCGGAAGTAGTACAAACGAAAATTTTTGCGGTACATTCCGGCACAAACGATTGCCATAGTTTTTGTTTCGAAATTCCAAGGTTGGAGGCTTCCGTTTCTCCAGCCATCCCACTTTAAAACCCTTATAACTTCGTACCGGAAGTGGTACAAACGAAAATTTTTGTGGTACATTCCGGCACAAACGTAGGACAAACGATTGTCATAGGTTTTGTTTCGAAATTCCAAGTTTTGAGGCTGCCCTTTCTCCAGCCCCCCACTTTAAAACCCTTATAACTTCGTACCGGAAGTGGTACAAACGAAAATTTTTGCGGTACATTCCGGCACAAACGTAGCACAAACGATTGGCAAAGGTTTTGTTTCGAAATTCCAAGTTTGGAGGCTGCCGTTTCTCCAGCCCCCCACTTTAAAACTATTATAACTTCGTACTGGAAGTGGTACAAACGAAAATTTTTGCGGTACATTACGGCACAAACCTAGCACAAACGATTAGCATAGGTTTCGTTTCGAAATTCCTAGGTGGGGTGCTGCCGTTTACTCAGCCCCCACTTCAAAACCCTTATAACTTCGTACCGGAAGTGGTACAAACGAAAATTATTGCGGTACATTCCGGCACAAACGATTGCCATAGGTTTTGTTTTGAAATTCCTAGGTGGGCGCTGCCGTTTCCCCAGCCCCCACTTAAAAACCCTTATAACTTTGTACCGGAAGTAGTACAAAAGAAAATATTAGCGGTACATTCAGGCACAAACCTAGCACAAACAATTGGCATAGGTTTTGTTTTGAAATTCCTAGTTGGGGGGGCTGCCGTTTCCCCAGCCCCCCACTTTAAAACTCTTATAACTTCGTACCGGAAGTGGTACAAACGAAAATTTTTGCGGTACATTCTGGCACAAACGTAGCACAAACAATTGCCATAGTTTTTGTTTCGAAATTCCAATTTTGGAGGCTGCCGTCTCTCCAGCCCCCCCCCCACTTTAAATGACATAACTTCGTACCGGAAGTGGTACAAACGAAAATTTTTGCGGTACATTCCGGCACAAACGATTGCCATAGTTTTTGTTTCGAAATTCCAAGGTTGGAGGCTTCCGTTTCTCCAGCCCTCCCACTTTAAAACCCTTATAACTTCTTACCGGAAGTAGTACAAACGAAAATTTTTGCGGTACATTCCGGCACAAACGATTGCCATAGTTTTTGTTTCGAAATTCCAAGGTTGGAGGCTTCCGTTTCTCCAGCCATCCCACTTTAAAACCCTTATAACTTCGTACCGGAAGTGGTACAAACGAAACATTTTGCGGTAGATTCCGGCACAAACGTAGCACAAACGATTGGCATAGGTTTTGTTTTGAAATTCCTAGGTGGGAGGCTGCCGTTTCCCCAGCCCTCCCACTTTAAAACTCTTATAACTTCGTACCGAAAGTGGTACAAACGAAACTTTTTGCGGTACATTTCGGCACAAACGTAGCATAAGCGATTGGCATAGGTTTCGTTTCGAAATTGCTAGGTGGGGGGCTGCCGTTTCCCCAGCCTCCCCACTTTAAAACTATTATAACTTTGTACCGGAAGTGGTACAAACGAAAATTTTTGCGGTACATTCCGGCACAAACGTAGCACAAACGATTGGCATAGGCTTTTTTTTCGAAACTCTAAGGTGGGGGGGCTTCACTTCAATATTTGTATCGATGCATAGATGTAAATTGCATAGAATTCAGAAGAAGTACGATTTACAAAGGAATTGTAACAATATTCAAAGTGAAACAAAGCAATAACTAATTGAAAATATTTTATCGGAAGCCATAACTTTAACTCAAGTTATATTACCAAAAGATTCAATTAGGTTGCATTGAATCGCGCAATCTTGAATACAGTCCTGCAAGCTATTTACTTCATCAAATCTTTGACTCCTATTCTGGAAATTTCTGACATCTGTGTAGTTTCTGCGAAATCTATTTCGAGGAAAATTAAATTTATTGATTGAGAGATTCCTAAATGTTGTACGATTATTGTTTCTGTTTCTGCTGAAATTAGATTCGGTTATATTACCGGTACTAAATCTAACATTACTTCTGACATTAGGATCACACTCTTCCCTCCCGTTGATATTTCGAACTGGCATATGACTAACTGGATTTCGATTATCATTAGCCTGATTTCAGTTATTATTACCTTGCAACATCGATTGACTCTCAAAATTTTGTACTATCATAATGAGATGATTGAAATTAACGCATTGTGCAGAGATCAGCATTTGCTGCAAACCTAAAAGGTAACAACATTCGGATTGATGCCATAACTCTTGATTCCTGTTGATATGGATTAATTAACTTCAATTCATTATAGACAGAAATCACAAAATCAGTAAGACTTTTGTCAATCTTTGGGTCATAACGTCTGTTTCGAACTAAAGCGTCTCGATTTGACAACACAAAATTATTTTCATAATTTGAAAGTAATGCGTTTCTAAAGTCTAGATAATCATGTAAACTACCCTTGATCGCTTTGAACCAAACAGAAGAAGGTGGTAGTAACAAGTGAGGCAAAATTTAAGGAATTTGGATTTATCTACGCCATTCAAAACGCATTCTTTTTCAAACTTTTCCAAAAATGTGCTTGCCGGTATGTATTCCGAACAGCCACTAAATTTGGTTAACGACCTTATTTCATTAAATCTAAAATGAGAATTATAATTACTAGAATGTTTCAAACGTTTAGACTTTATATATGTGCTCTTTCCACGATGTGAAGAATGCGCTCTTCTCTCTTCTTTCTCAATACTAGTAGCACTCTCATCCTTCTCCGAATAACTTTCGGGTATAACACTGTCTTCTACAGCTAACCTGGATTCATTTGGTACATAGGCTATGAGGACTGGATCTGTATTACGGGTACTAATATTTTCCTGGATAACAAATTTTTCTTCCTGCAATTCTTGGATCTGATTGGTATGCTGATTAATTTGAGTTTCAACCACTTCCACAGAACTTTGTACAACTGTAAATCTATGCAGGATTTGTTCCATTCTACAACCTGTTCGTTCCAATTTAGTGTTTATTTGCTGATTTATTTGTTCCAATTTATTATCCATTTGCTGCGTCAGAGACTGTGTAATTTGTTGAAATTTAGTATCCATTTGCTGGAACCTAGTATCTATTTGTTGAAATTTAGTGTCGATCTGTTGAAATTTTTGCTCAAATTTAGTGTCTATTTGTTGAAATTTTTGCTCAAATTTAGTGTCCATCTGCTGGAATATTTGCTTAAATTTAGTGTCCATCTGTTGAAATTGAGTATCGATTCGCTGACGTAACTGCTTTATAAGTTCGGGCACATTCGTTGAACTGTGCGATACTGAAATATCGACATTCACAACTTCACCATTACTACTGTCACCTCTGGAAGTATCCATTTTGGGTTTTCTATATATTTTCTTTTTACTTCTTAGTATAGTATACTCCGTGACGACTGTTATGAGACTGCTTACTTAGCTCCTAACGGGTCTCAAGATTTCCTGGTCGGAAAACACCATCTATACATGCAACGAATTTCTTGTTATGTAGCGTTTTACTTTTTTTACGTACTTCTTTCGTTACATTTATAGTCCACAGTTCGAATACAAGATATCAGTCACCACTAAGAACTAGTGATTGCACAAACATGAAATTAAAATCATTACATACACATCAAAATTCCCTTTTTATTTTTCAAAATCTCCATTAATTTATTTTTAGTTGTCATAGCAAATCGAAACAAACATTTATTCGTAATTACTGCTTCTACGATTACTCATTAATTATATATATAAAATCAACAACATATTATATATTTGTTCTTAACAACAGATTGTGCACTATTAAACACCTTTGCCCACAATAGCTACAAGAAAAATGGAAGTAACTCACATGAAAATAACGCACAGATATACAATATCGTTGTAACTTTAAAGGCAGCTGTATATTGACCAGTTGTAACTAGTAGTAGTTATAGTACCGGTTCTGGGTGAAACAATGATACGCTTCTGTACTGCTAGCTTCCTCTGAAGTATTTCATTCAACAAAAACTTCCTGATAATAATGTGGTTATCATACGCGCCCCTGGCGCAGAAGGCCAGTGTTTGATTTCCGGTGAGGGAGCTCATGTGGTTCGAATTCTTTGTATTGCGATGTTAAATTACTTGATCAGTAGATTAAGGGAAGCAATAAATATACGTGCACAGAACAGGTTAAATAACTGGATTTGCAATAAAAGATTTATCCTCATTTTCGAAAATTGCAATAGCTTCATTTTTCTAATTAGTAAAACTAAAAGCACGTATTTAATATAAAGAAACATATTGGGGTGATATTTTTAGAAAGTACTATTTAAAAAATTATACTAAATTATGCTATTTCAAAACAATGAATTGAAATGTAGTGCACAAATACCTTATATTAAGGCAAAAGTTATTACCATAGCATTAATACTTTAACATAAATATTTTGGAATATTTAAAGTTCCCCTTAAGCTAGGTATCATTGAACATTCATATAGTACTGCCATGCACGTTCACCGTCACCAATGAAATAATCAGCCAAACTGTCTCGTAGTGCATGTGCTTTTTTTGAATGATGATTGCTTGATAAATGTAGCTTCACTTCTGGCCACACACCTTTCCAAGTCCCGTGGTTCACTGAACCTGTGGTCAGATGTTCTTCTTCGAAATTTATTCCCCATAAATAATCTGCAGAAGTTTCTCTAAGCCAATTGTCCGTATTATTTTGTCAACACAGCTAATTTGACTGCATTAGACCTTTCAAAACTTCTGAATCTAGACACAAGTATCCCAAATGCGTTTTCCACTACTCGACGTGACCGACTAAGACGATAATTAAATACTTTTTGTTTCATTCCAAGTTTACCAATGCTTCTTGGATATGGCTTCATAAGTTTTGTTGTCATTGGAAAAGCATCATCACATAAAAATAATGACTTTTCTGGTAGATTCAGCCTCTTCTCTTTCATTGCTTTACAATATTCACAGTTCTTAAATAGAGATAAATCATTCATTCGACCGTTTGCCCCAATATCAATAAAAAGGAACTTGTAATTTGCATCTGCAACAGCAAGAAGTAGAACACTATAAAATCCTTTGTAATTGAAGTACTCGGAAGATCCATGAGGGGGATTATGTATTATAATGTGTTTAGCATCAATAGCTCCGCAACACGATGGGAAGTCCCACTTATCATAAAAATCCTTTTGTACCACATTCCATTCCTTTTCTCCTTGTGGAACCTGTAAGGGATATATAATAATGGTAAGCTATAATAATTCATATACATACAATGAATTACTCATAGAGATGTACATAATTTATATCTATCTATGTGTGTGTATGTGTGAGAGGAAGAGAGGTGAAGACAATTTTTGTAACAGTTAATCATTGAATTTTGTCTTCCACAGGAATCAAGTCTACTTGACAGCAGAACAGCAGGACCACCAGATGTGATCCATGAAACTGAGAATGATCTTGACAGTGTAGTAAGGAGGAATTCAGCGATGAGCAAATGCCTGGAATGCCTGAACTACAACAGTCAAACTATAAAGCTACTACACACACAATCCAACTATCAGAGAGTGATTTACCCAGAACATCGGGTATTAAAGGAACTCAGCTCAAGTCCAGCGGGAAGATAAAATCAACACTAAGAAGTAAATTTCGTGAACCCTGCAAAAAGGTACAAAAGATATCGAGGCTAGAGACACTGCAGCAACCAGTTCAAAAGTTAGACAAAATTGCAGAGAATATCGAAGATAAATTTGAGATTTTCGGGAGACAAGTAGCAGCACATTTAAGAAGCCTTCCGATAGAAGTGTCTCTACAATCACAGATAAAGATATTGTCCTACCTAACCAACCAGCGACTAAAGCAAATACATGTTTCTAAAGAAAGATGTGGTGCATTTAGTAGCCAAGCTTCCTCATCAGTTTCAAGCAAATTCAGTAAAGAATGTGCTAAGAACACCGAGACGATCGATGATATCGATAACGCCTTTGAGTGTGTTTATGTAACTTTAAATGACTCAATTTCTTAAGTTACCTGATGGACAAACCGAGTCTAGTAGATTCATAAATATACTAGAAATCTATGTATTGTACTATTTTCTACTATGTTGTGATAATCTTTAAAAATACTATTTTATTATTCATACATTAACGTTTATTATATAATTTATGTATTGATTGTGTAATGTGTTATTGATTTATATATTACTGTAGTAGAAATTTGCTTTATAATTCCCTTTCAGTTTTATAAACATGATACTTGAATAAAATTGGATTATATTTTGAGAGTAACTAGTATTTTTATTATATTCAATTCCTACTGTTGTGGAATATTACATGGTAATGACGCTCACACTATGTGTATTTGTGCTCTACCTTCTCTTTTATGCTTATATCGTAGACTTCATCGTTATATTTTCAACATCTTCGCAATCATGTTCTCAATGCATAACGAAAAAAAAAAACACAATATTTTGAAAAAAGGAACCATATACACAGTCATAATACCTATGATAATCTATTACTTATATACAAGTAATAAGTTCAGTGGCAGGGCCGCAATGGCTCAGTGATAGAGCGTTCATCTCTGGTGCATGGGGTCCTTGATTCGATCCCAGCTTGCGCCAAGTAAACTTTGTGGTGGACAAACACCGTGTACGTATGTTTCCTCGAAGTTCTTCCGTTTCCTCCCACGTTCTTCATTTCACCGTTTCATTCAGTTCTCATCATCACCGTCTCCTTTAGCCTAGCCGACAAAACCGTGGGACGTATATGGGACAAAGATTTGATATTTTTAAAGTTCAGTGTGGCACTGTTACGACAGATGTAAGGCATTAGGGATCGATTATTCCAAGAAAAGTCTATTTCCAACCATACTGTTAGGACTGGATTAGATTTGATTTGAGTTTGACTTAGCGTCCCTTTCAGCAGCGAGACTAATGACACGTGAACCTATAGCTTAACGTGGATCCGAACCACAGAAGCTCCCACCGGAAATCAAATTCAGGTCTCCCAAAGGCTAAGCCACGAGAACATACTGTTAGAAGTGGAGTTAATGGCCATAAAATGGTAAATTTACAGGTGAATTGCATTGCGTCCTTCACCTTGTCCCGAATTGTAGTAGATGCAGGTAAAGTTCAAGCACAGCGTGTATTGCAAAATTTGCAAATAAAATTGAATACTCTGCTTAGGAAACATGTTTTTACAGACCTGGAAAATCGAGGAATTTCATTTGTCAGAGAACTTATTGAAAAGTTCTTTAACGTCGGGGAACCAAAACAATCGTTCTCTATAATAAAAGCAACTTTGAAACAATAACATTATTTGTGATTTAGAGACGAATCAACAGAACAATATAGAATAAAATATGTTACAGATGCTTTGTATATCAAGGTGTGTAGTGACATGATTAATGGTTAGGTTCTTACAACTTTGAAATAAATTGAGCTACAACAACTTGAATCCCTTAATGTAGACAATGTAGTATCTCTTACCTTCTGAGCTGAGATATATATACGTCTTTTTAACTGAATTCGAAAAGAACAAAAACTAGCTTCTCAATTCGGCCCATTTATATACGTATATGTTTTGCGTTCTGACATAAATCTTCGACACACGTGTACCGATTTTAATGGTTCATTTGATCTTTAAAGAGTATTCTTTATAGACGATTCCATATAAATTTCATGAGGATCTAACAATACTCTTCGAAGCTAAACCATCAAATTTTCCAATGGTTGAGAATGTTCATATCATAATTGTATGATTACCCATAATTTTGACATATTCACCAATTTTATTGATTTACTTTTTGCTTGAAAAAGTTTGTTTTCATGTAAATTTCATTAAGATCTGATGATAGTCATCAGAGCTAGATCATGAAACTTCTCAGCGGTTGATAGTGTTAATATCGTACTTAACCGATTTCATTGTAAGCATACTCACACACAACTTCAATGGAGATGTATCTCTTATGATTATTCTTTTTTAGTTTCAGATTGTACTTTCTCGCAGTTTCTATAAATTCAATCATGATCTAATAGTCTTCGAAGAGTTGGCCGTGAAACTTCTCAACAGATAATAGTTTTTAATATCTTGCGCATGTCCATGTATAATTCCGTATCACGTATATATGAACCTGGAAGACGTGCATAAACTCCAGAAGGTGATTCATGACATGAAAAGAAGACAAAAAGTCCTGTTGTATATTGTCGAATTCCGCGTCATTCACGAGTGGCACAGGCTCCAACAGGAAATCGAAACACGACTCCTGAAATTGGAACGGAACAGAAAGATACGCATCAACTTATGCATGTGGGTGTAGAGACGCGATACTAGAGAGAAAGGTTGTACAAGTGTCAGTGACCGATTACTGGTCGACCTTGGTACGCATAAGCGACATGTTGTGGACCAGCAGTCGTGCTTTACATTATTTGTGTACGAGGAAACAATTGCAGCACAGGGATGTGAAAATGGAGCAAAAGGACCCGTGGCAGTACTTGTTCATTTACTGAAAGAAAGCTATAACTTCGTGTCCGGTAGTAATACAACATATTGTGGGAAAGCAGAATCAACGCGATGGTGGTGTGGGTGAACTGTACGGCAGGCAGTTAAAGTGGGCAAAGTGTGTAATAAGGCTCCGTAGAGTGTGGTGTCAGTGTTCTAAGATGGTCCGTTATTCGTATGAGAAACTAGCTGATACGCTATGCTATTTACATATGGCAAGCAAATTGGAAATGCTCGGGAGGTTGGCAGACTGTACTAGAAAACATATCCGCGACGACAACAACCTAATCAACGAACATTCGCTGCAGTGTATCGTCGTCTACGTGAGGCGGGGTTCCTTGTACCTATGTATACGGACGTAGGATGGACGCGTACAATTTTGGACATCTGAAATAGACGGATGCTACAAGATGCTGCGGAAAACCCCACTGTGAGCTGCAGACATTTAGCCAGTGTACGTGCAATCGGTCAAAGTATTGTCTTGCTAATTCTACACGAGAATACCTTTTATCTCTATCACTGCAACGTGTGCATGGTCTCCAGGCTGCCGATTTCCCCCAACGGGAGGAGTTATGTCGCTGGTTGCTCAAACAAGTTGCAACCACATTGGAATTTCTATCATTAACCCCTTCACTATTGAGGCTGCCTTCGGGCGAGATGGCATAATCAACTTCTACAATACTCGCATCAGGAAATCTACATGAAATGATCGAGTTCCCCATCAACAGCAGTTTCGGATAAGTGTTTGGGCTGGGGTTCTAGGTGATCAGTTAATCAAACCATTTATTCTGGCACAAAAACTAACAGGCGACGTGTGTCTGCAGTTTCTGCAAGATACACTGCCCTTTTGGTCGATGATGTACCACTGGCGTTTCGAAACAGCATGTGGCTGGTGCACGATGGAGCTGCCCTCACTTCTTTGCTCCTGTTTGTGTGTATCTGAAATACCTTCTCCCGCAAGTGGATCGCTCGGTAAGGCCAACCCGGTCACCAGATCTAAATCCTTATGAATTTTACTTGTGGATATATCTAAAAATAGTGTCGTTTGCTCAGAGCCTCTGTCTGATAGACATACTCTGGGGCAGCGTACCCATGCTACCTGTAACAGTATGGGGACTCAGCCAGGAAAATTTGACACGATGTGCTAGTCATTGGTGCGACGTGTTCATGTGTGCATTGACAGCCATGTGGAACATTTGGAACATCTATTCTGACTTCACTCGAGGTAAGTACAATGTGTAGTGTGCTGCACGTACCTATATTGGCTATCAGGTTACTCGTATTGTGAGCAACCTTTGCACTGCTGATCATCGTTACTCCATAGCACAAAATGCGTGCATCTTGCGTCTCGCTTGACATCGTCCATCCCTGTCTGTTCGTTGTTTTTCTCTTCTCTTCAGTCATTGGCTTTGTGCTTCTTTTTCATATTTGTCCTGTATCATTCTTACCGTAGATAGCTGCGCCCGAGGCACGTATCGTGTTGGCCAGGATGAATTACTATCAACTATCCTGCTCGCTGAGATAGCTCTGTCCGCCAAACTACCTACCATACAATTTTGCTGACGTGCATAGGCACATTTAACTAGGTTTGATGTCACGAAGTAGTTTGTGCACATCTTTCTCACCCGTTCCAATTGTCAGCATTCGAGTCTGAAGACAGGAGAGTTTCCAAACTCAGCGAAAATTAGTCAAAACATTTTCATAAAATCTTTTGGAACTTGTTATACAGAACCAATATCTATAGGCATCAGAACAAAATAGTTAAGTAATATGTTGTATTTTATTTGGATTTTGAGTTTAGCGTCCATTTCAGCGAGGCTATATGAGACATAGACCTACTGATTAACGTGGAATTCGAACTACATGAGCTCTCGATGGGAATCGAACCCGGGTCCAGTTGTATTTTATGTTTCGAAGTGTAGAATTGCTAGTGTAATCTCATTAGAATTGCTGTACGGCCATGAAACCAAGTGTTTGCACACGAAAGGTAACTGTAGATATTGTTAGCAGGCGGCGTGTTATTTCTGCGCAATGTACAAAAGTGTATTTTGTTTACAAATGTAGTGCTACTGGTAAGAAACCGTCACAAGCGCTATAGGAACTGGCATCATTGCGAAAACCCACATGTTCGTTTGCTTAAGCGGATTTATACAGTCGGTGACGGGACTACTTCCTGCGATACACCCCGCGCGGCTCACCAACATCGACCTGTCCTGACTCAAGTAGATAGTTTTGTTGTTCTGAATGGCCACCTAGCAAAAATTGGTTTGTTTTTCATTAATTTTATGTTATATGTCTGGGCAGTGTATTTATAGGCACATCGTAAAAAAAAATTTAATTCTTCAAAACTTATTTCAAGCAATGTGCCTAAACTTGGTCTGCGTACAGTAATAAATGCAAGCTAGCTTGCAGTTATCATCTAGCAAAAAGTTGGTACTTGTTTTTCGCACTTGTATTTCTTTGTGCACTTAGGGTCTACACCTAGGATCCAAATGATAACTTGACATACCAGCAGACATATCTAAAAGTGTATTCATTGTAGAATACCAAAACAACAAATATTTTCAAAGGATCATAATGGAACCGCACAGCAGTAAAATTATTGTTTTGAAGTGTATTCTACTATAACATGGACCAACGAACAATAATACCTTCCTGGGGAATTTCCCGGTACTGGGAATCTGTCATAATATAACGAATGAGAAAATCAACTAGAACAATTTGTATCACTTGTATATACAATTGCACAATTGTATCATTTGTACAATTTGTATAGAAAAATAGAACGAAATATTGACACAAAGTCATACTTGTAACTCCATGAAAATCAATTATCATGAACCCTGCGAAGACTATAAAATACATATTTCTTCTGCTGCTATTTGATGGATCAAGACGAAAGTTTCAGCTTAAGTTAAACATAAAACAGAGCACCTAAATCAATTTTATTACTCACCTAGTTTGTAGTGTCCCCACGTAATAACTAAAATAAACGCGAGGACGGACTTTTTAGGGAAATTTTCTTAAATATCCCTCTATTATTTTTTCCTTTGTACGCAGAAATGTCTCGTTCGTTACGTAAACTGAAAGACTACACTCTTACAAATCGATCGATGTATAACTTGTTCCAGTGTTGCACTGACGGTCGGAACATTGGCAGAAAGTCATACTCGTACTTCCATGAAAATAAATTATTATGAACTCTGTGAAAACTATTAAAAATACATATTTCCTGTGCTACTATTTGATGGATCAAGATGAAATGTTCAGTTTAAGTTAAACATAAAATAGGAATCATAATTACATTTTATTATTCACTTAATGTGAAGTGTTGCCACGTAATAACTAAAAGAATCACGAGAAGGGACTTTTCAAGGAAAATTTTCTTAAATATTCCTCAATTAGTTTTCCTTTGTACACGGAAATGTCTCGTTCATTACGCAAACTGAAAGCCTACAACTTTACAAATCGATCGAGGTATAATTTGTTCCAGTGTTGCACTAACGGTCTGATCTGCGTTCATTTAAAAAGATTCCATCGATGTCTGTAAATATACACGGGTGCTAAAGGGTTAAGGGCCCCAGGACCAGGGTGTTGCACTTATATGTTCACCAATAACAACTATTTTTTTATTCTAAGGACCCTAAGAAACACTTCTAATATAGTGGCAAAAGTTCCCTAGAGAGGAGTTATGACCCCCTTGGCCCTTGTTCTAAAGTAGAGTAGTTTAGGTTAATGAGGTTGGTAGATGAGTTGTTGCAGGTTTACAATAGTTAGTCAAAAAATGGTAGTTTTAAAGCTAAGATGTGTGAGTGCACGTAAAAGAGGACTGTTAAATATTAAATATCCACCCTCGGAGTATTTCTGTACAACGTAGAAAAGTTGTATTTTACGTTTACAAGTGTAAAATTACTAGTGGGAAACCACTACAAATGCTATGTAAACTCGTATCAGTGCAAAACAAACAAAAGGGTACTCGTAAATGCAACAAACACTAACCTAACTTTACCTACCCTAATCTAGCAAACTACCCTAACGAATCTAGCGAAAACTGGGAGAAACAAGATAAGTATGATTCAATAAGGCTCGCGTTGGCATTTATCATTGCTCATAAAGATTAGAGCAGTGAATCTAAACAGTCAGAACAACTATTTGTAATTATTCCAATGACCAATGTCTTCCATGAAACGCTCGCAGGGACATGGGTTTAGAAGTAAGTAAATGCATAGAAAACTAAATACATGGAAGTGCGTCGGGACCGTAATACAGCAAATTATGGATCCGTTAAAATATTAAATAATACTTTTGATAAAGTGGATACTTTCAAATATCTAGGATCAATATTAACAAACGAAAATCATATTCATGAAGAAATTAAATGTCTACTAAAAGCAGGGAATTCGTGTTACTATTCGGTTCAAAATCTCTAGTCGTCGGGAATTCTGTCGAGGAATTTGAAGCTTAAAATATATAAAACTGTAATAATGCCTGCTGTTCTGTATGGTTGCCAAACATGGTCGCTTACTCTGAGGAAAGAATATAGACTGAAAGTATTTGATAACAAGATCCTGAGACGAACACTCGGACCCAAAAGGAACGGGTATGAGGAATTGTGGAAATTTTATAACGAGGAACTACATAATTTATACGGTTTACCGAACATTGTTAGGGTCAGAAAATCTAGGAGGCTTAGGTGGACAGGTCATGTAGCTAGAAATGCTTTCAAACTAGAAATGCTTGAAGAAAGTAGAAATGCTTTCAAAGTCTTAACTGGAAGACTAATCGGAAAACGATCATTAGGAAGAACTAGGCGCAGATGGCAGGGCAATATTAAGACAGATCTCGCAGAAATAGGAATACAAAGTAAAAACTGGGTTCAGTTGGCTAAGGATAGAAGTCAGTGGAAAGCTTTTGTGAACGCGGTATTGAACCTCCGGGTTCCATAGGTCATAGAGTTAGTTAGTTATTTAATGTTTTTCATGAACGCTAGGTTTGTCTCTTGTGTATGGTTTATCGCGAATACGACAAATAAACCTTGAATTTCAGAGCATTCAATTGATAATGACTAGGTGTGGATGGTATATAGTATAAATTCATTCCTTGTCATGCATAGGTTCGTTGTTCTCTGAAAAGAAAAATATGTTCAAAACGAAATAAATAAATTGTATCTTTTTAACTTCTCACAATTGAATGAAAGTTTGATAATACGATTCCAAGAAAAATAAATTAAGGATACGGACCAGTGCACTGAACTTTCCCGGTCTTATTCCTTACATTAAATTATGTTATGCTGCAGTTATTAACGAAACATTTTCTTGTGAAATAAAGGAAATAATAATGACCCTAAGTTATGTTCGGGAAACTTCGTACGAAAGAAAAACCCACCCTCAAAATTAAGTTATCCTTTCGGATTTCCCATAAGAGATGACTTATGCCATTTATTAGAGTTACTAAGGAAATATTTGTTTATCAAATATCAACAAAATTGTACAAATAATATTTTAGAAAACTGTTAGTAAAGGAAACACTCATGCCGAAGAGTAAACTACCTAATGTTAATATTTTCATACGAAGTAATGTGTTGACCATTAAAGAGATTTTAATGAAATATTGCTTTATGAAATAGGAAAAAATCACCTGAGTTATTTCTGAGCAATTCGTCTGAAAAAAAAAACATCATCAAGAATGAAATTCCCCTCTTGTACTTTCTTCAAGGATAAATTAATTTTATTGTATTGTCAGGGTGTTAATTAAAGATTTATTTATGAAATGTGAACGGAAACTACCTGAGCCATTTTTGAGAAAATGTTCGGAGAAAAAAAAAATATCTCGTAGACTTGTCCAGATCAATTAAGTTATATACGTTATGATATTCGTTATATACATTGACGTCATATTCTGAATCAAATATTTATCTACGAAACAAAATTAAAATGATTTGAGTCAGTTTTGACGTAATCGTCCGAAAAGTACTCGTGGTCATGAATAAACTAGTACTTCTATGTTTTTCTTTTAAAAGAAAAATGACTGTTACGATAGTATAGTGTTGTTAATGCAATATTGGTATATGAAACATAAAGAAAATCGTTATAGCTGTTTTAGAGAAAATAACGTTTTTGAAATTCTCACTCAATGGTAATCTTCCATTACTTTCTGGGTAGGAAGAACATTCGAGAAACACTCCTAGAGAACCTTCATGCCAGTAAGAACATTCAAGAAACACTCGTAGAGAACATTCATGCTAGTAAGAACATTCGAGAAATACTCGTAAAGAACCTTCATGCTAGTAAAAACATTCAAAAAATACCCCTAGACAACCGTAAGTTTAAAGTTTGGACCGGATTCGTTGAACGATATTATTTCAAAGCGAGTGAACACGGTAGATTGAAAGTGACAAACAGGTATTCAAAATCACTTGTTCGGTATATAGAAGTCATGACACGTATGAATCTATCGCAATCTGGAGTTCGACTTTTGTTCACAGACATCGTACTTCCTTCTCTTTTGCTTCACATTAAGTTCTGTCAGCGATATGCGACTGAGTTTGTGGTGAATAATTTTAGTCACATAGTTTTCGCACAAGTCACATTTTGTTTCTGTCACAATGACTTACGTAAAGCAGAATTAGTGAACTGATGGAGGTTTGAAATGATCGATAATAATAATAATAATAATAATAATAATAATAATAATAATAATAATAATAATAATAATAATAATAAAATAATAAAGCAATAATAGAATTCCAATAACTACCTAAGCAAAAAAAATATATATTGACACGACAGGACTCGGACGCACGTTTGCTATGTGGTATTTTCGTACGATAGCATTATTCTACAAGTCCTTCATGTAAAGATGACACATTAAACTCCTAGTTTCAGAGGTAATGCGTTTGCTTAGCATATTTTACTTTCAAATATCACAAATGTAATTAATATTCGAGGATTTCTTGATACAATTTAAATAATTGCATAATAATATCGACCATCTTTTCTTCTTCCTAGACTGTGGAACCAATATTAAAACCTCAGCTTCAACTTGAGGAAGCATTTCGGGACATTTTTCTCATTGAGGAAGGTCCATTTCAAAGTTTATGGGTTTGAGGGAGGAAATGATAACTCATGATCGTCTCTTCATACAAGTCTTGGTACCTGGGCTAATCTTATATGAGAGTTTCCCAATTAGTTCACAGTTTTTATGCAACTTAATGCGAATGGTCAGCGTAGACAAATGGCTACCGCTTTTCACCCAAGTTGGTTCAAGTTTCGAATCCCGTTAACTTTTTAACATTAATTTCAATCCATGATTTGTGTGACATGCAAGATCTGTTGAGAAAGGAGGATTTATTTGAATGACGAGAATGACAAGGACTTGGAGAGGTCCATGCATGCAAACAAAGATTTACAAATCTGTTTCCTTCAATTGTTCCAGATTTAATATTTTCAGTTAATTTCAACTTTTCCAACTCATGTAAAGGGTGCTTTTTAGAAAGGGACAATTTTATACTGAAATAAAATACAGAAAATTGTTTTTATTATCCATGAAATTGACTTTATTTGATGGTCATTTTTCTGGTATTAATGATTGAATATGAATTCGGGCATGTAGCCACCTCGGCAGGTGTGTACATGGTGTAATCTAGAGGTCCAATTTTCACACAATCTTCGCAGTAAATCAGGCTGTATTTTTCAATAAAGCGTCGAATGTTGTCTTCCAAATACTCAATTGTTTCTGGTTTCTAACCTCAGAAATACGACTTTACACATCTACAGAGAAAATAATGTAATGGCGTCAAATCGCATGAACGAGGTGGCCAGTTAACAGGTTTATTTCGTGAAATTAATCGTTCGTCAAATGTTTCTTTCAGTAAAATAATTGTGGTGCGCGCTGTGTGGCATGTGGCGCCGTCATGCTGAAACCTCATGTCTGTATTTCAATTGAGGCGTGACAAAGTTAGTAATCATGTCTCTGTACCACTCACCGTTGACTGTAATGTTCTGACCAGCATCATTTTTGAAGACATATGAACCAATGATTCCCCCTTTCCATTCAGCGCACCACACAGTAACCTTTTCTGAATGTAATGGTGTTTCGACATTGGTTTGTAAATTACCATCGCTCCAAATGAGTCAACTCTGTTTCTTGACATAGTCATTTAACCAGAAGTGTTCTTCATCACTGAACATAATTTTCAAATGAAATTGTGGATTGATAGCAATGTTCCCTTCAGCCCATTCATCAAATGTACGGCGCGAACGATGATCTTGTGGCTTCAATTCCTGTACTAGTTGAATCTTTACGCAAAATTTTCCATAAAGTGGCTGGACACAAGTTTAATTATTGAGCACGACGACGAATTGACACATTTGGATCATCATCAACATTACACTGCACACCATCAATCGCTTGTTATGACCTCACTGTACGACATCTTATGTGATGCGTAGTATCGTTTAGCTTGAACGTATTGCGAAAACAGTCCACAGTTTCTCGAATTAATCGCTCTGATGCATGATTATGTGCACCGTAAAATGCACGTAATGCCCGATAAGTTTGTCGAATTGAACCATGATTTCTAAATGACATTTGAAGAAGTAATACAAAACATTAAAAATCATCAACAAATAAGCAATTAGTGTACAAGGCTATGATTAAATTTAAACGGTAATAATTACGTATTATTGCAACACAAAATATTAAAGATTAAGACTTGATTTAAAATATAATATCGACCAAATATAAGATTTATGTAAAAACATTACTATTGATGAAACTGACGATAGGTTTGCACCAATATAAAATTACCTCAATTGAGGTAAAGAATGAAAGATTTTTTTTCTCAATAGCATTTTCACTTTATTTAGAAAACCATTCATAAGTACGGGATGAGAAAAAGTACACAAAAAAGTATATATATTTCAGATTGAAAAAATGTTAAATTTACACAAGCTTCAGAACAAAGGTTTGGAGAGTCTAAATAACATACTCTGCCCTCAGGACATTCTGTACATGGTTTTCCTATTTTATAGATAGGTTGTCCTTCTTTGAGATTAACATATCCATAAATGCACCGAAAATGATCAACGATTTCACCACTGTCATCTATCTGCCGAAGAAAAGCACATCCAATATATTTCCCTTTACCCCAAATAAGGGTGGCTATTTGTGAAATATTTTCATCCTTCCTGAGAAGAAATATATAAATTCAATTAATTTCACAATATTATTAACGTGGTATATTATAACCACCTAAGTAATATTATTACGTAAATTAATAAGGATTCAGTTCCTATTAAAATAATGTAGTTAAATCGTATCTTTGATTTGTGAAGAATGTAAACAAACAAATGTGCTTTGAAATCAGTGTTAAGAACATTTTTTATTACGATCGAGAAATTGAAACCATTTTAGTTTTATAAAAATTAGTGTCTGTGGTAAATGTGCAAAATCTGTCTCCAGATTGGACGTAGATATGAAAGCGAGATGTACTTCCTGTAATAAACTGTTTCAATCTAAATTCACGAATTTGAAAGACGAGGATGTGAAATCGTTATATAATTCTGATTAGCCATTGCGATGTGACATATGTGTAAATATTCGGAAGGTGATATGTGGTGTTGATTCTTCTGCATTATTCACAAATTCATGTCCGATGTTATTAGAAGTCTATTAACTTTTATTGTCAATACAGGAGGAAATTAAGACAATGAAAAAGGACAATAAAGCAATAGAAGTGCAACTTAGAAAATGGATTAAATTTATTCATGAGGAATATAGAAGGAAATAACTACATGCTAAAATAATATAATAGTGAAAAGGGTGTGAAAGGGGGAGAAAAATGAGAACGAAAACTCAATAGTGACCTTAAAAAGTGTGTTGAAGAGGTGGAACAAAGTGAAAAAATAAACTGTTAATTTAGTTAAGCAATTTCGTGTGCTAGAGTCAAGAATTGATCAATTGGACTAATATGGTCGTAGGAATACACTAGAAGTGTATGGCATTCCAGTTGCAAATATTTATTTATTTACTTATTTATAATGGGTTTCAGATACAGCGCAAGGCCATTTTACACTGAAACATTTTAACATTTTGATAACATAACAATTGAATAACAATTTGAGCTCAAAATGGTACAACACAACAGCGACATTACAAAAATAACTTATTTATAGATGAACTGAAAGTGTACTCATTAGAGAAACTGTCTACCGTTTCTGGTAACTCATTACACGTACTAAAAATTCGGTTTAGAAGGGACCTTTGGACAATATTTACCCTCGCAGCTCGAGTGTAAAAGAGATCACTAGACTGTGTTGTTCTAGCGGGTACGCGAAAATTGATCTGATTTAATAACTGTTCATATGATATATGGCCATTTACAATTTTTTGCAAAAATATTAGGTCAGAAATTTGGTTTCTCACTAGGGGAGGTTTCATATTGAGGGAGTTTAAAACGTCAGTTTTTGGAAGTGTTCGGAGGTGAGGTACTCAGTAGGATACAATGCCTAGCAAGAAATTAATTACGGAATTTAATTTTTTTAAACGAGTAGGGCAGGCCATAGACCAGATAGGAGAATAGTACTCAATAGTGGGAGCAATATATGACATGTAGAACAAGCTTCTTCAGAAATTAGTACTTTTTATGTCAGTGAAGCGATAAAGGAGTCCCATTTTTCTAATTGCAGTACAATATATTGTGCTTATATGATAAGCAAAAGTAAGCTTACTGTCAATAATAACACCAAGATCTCTGAAACAGGAGACATTATTCTTATGACCAATTTTGTAAACGTGTTTTATAGGTTCCTTTTTTAGAGAAATCGCAAAAGAAACACATTTTTCAATCTTTAAGCTAAGTTTCCAAGAGCTACACCAGTTGAGAAGAATCGATCCACCGTGTTTAAGGGCAAGCGCATCGTATTCGGATTGAATTTGTCTGTAGAGTTTGCAATCATTAGCGAATAGAAAAAGTTTGCATAAAACAGTTATTTTCTTATATATTGACTCAGTTTATTGTCCGTTTTCGTGGGATCTTAACGGATCCTTTAATTGTCCGTTTTACGTTTGAAAGGCGACGGTATGTAGATAATTTTTGAATATGATTCGATTCTCTGGGAGACCACTGATGGTAATTTCCATTCGTTTACGTAAAAGAGTTATTATATATATTGACTGTTTATTGCCCGTTTTAGTGGGATCTTTACGGATCCTTCAATTGTCCGTTTTACGTTTGAAAGATGACAGTATGTAGATAATTTGTGAATAATTTGGCTCGATTCTGTAGGAAGTTCGAATTAATACAGATAGGATTATTAACCTTCAATCCAATACTAAGATGGGAAAGATTACATTTTACCTTTCACTTTTGAAGGAATGCGTCCTTATCTTGTCTGCGCCTAAACTTTAGAGCTATGCCGGGAATGGAGTTACCTATTGTAGAACTTTTTAACCTATGGCAAAAACAAAGAAGGCAGATCGTCCATGTATAATAGGAATAGAAGTGAACCCAGAACACTGCCTTGAGAAACTCCAGAAGTAACGGGAATAAAATCAGAAAAGTAAACTGAAACTGAAACTCGTTGTGTTCTATTACTGAGATATCTTTCCAGAAGAATAAGTAATTTGCCATATACAATGAATCTAAAATTGAGTTTGTATATAAGAAGATGGTATGGATGAGAATCGAAAGCCTTACAAAATGTCGAGTCCAAATACAAAATGTCGAGTTGAGAATTTTCTGAGATGCTGTCCACAGCATCGGAAAGAAGAACAGGTAAATTAGTGAGACAAGATTTTCTTGGCAAAAAGCCCAGTTATGAGGAGTCTATAAATGGAGCAACAAATTGAAAGATCTTGCTTTTGATTATCTTTTCACAAACAAGTGACAGAGGTGATAATAAAGAAATCCGAAACGGGTTGAGAAAGCGAACTGGCAACGCTGCGTAGGAAGCAAGTGTAGGTATTATCTGGCTCTATGGTGCACTGCTGGGGCAATGTCAAGAGAAGAGAAAGTACTTCGGTCGGAGTGGTACTGATAGAAGATAAAGATTCAGAACAAACAGGTTGAAGAGGGTAGGGAAGAAAGAAGAGGTGGGAGGAGATGAAGCAAAGCTACTAGCAAAATACAGGGTTTGTCCGGAAAGTAATAGGACTGAGTCGATTTTTTTAAAAAAATTATTGAGCCAATCGTTACAATTCTTTAAAAACTTTCAAAATAGGCTCCTTCTGCGTCGATGCAGCGCTGCCAGCACGATTTCCAAGCATTGAAGGCGTCACGGAAGTCATTCTCCGGAATAGCCTTGAGAGCCGCGGTGCAAGCTGCTTGGATCCCCTCTGTCGTCTCAAAATGCTTGCCTTTCATCGGGCGTTTCAGGCGAGGAAACAAAAAGAAGTCCGGGGGGCACATCTGGGCTGTAGGGCGGCTGCGGAAGCGTTGGGATGCCGGCCTTGGTCAGGTAGCTGTTCACAAGAAAGGCGGTGTGAGCCGGGATGTTGTCGTGGTGCAGCTTCCAGTCGGCTCCGATGTGTGGTCGGACCCGATTGACCCTTCGTTTGAGACTCTTGAGCACTTCCACGTAAAACTTGGCGTTGACGGTTTGTCCAGGAGGAACAAATTCATGGTGGACGATGCCTTTGATGTCAAAAAAGACAATGAGCATCGTTTTCACTTTGGATTTGCTCATTCTTCCCTTTTTTGGGCGAGGAGACGCCGTCGTGTACCACTCGGAAGATTGCCTCTTTGTCTCGGGATCATACTCAAAGATCCATGATTCGTCACCTGTGATTACGTTATTCAAAAATTGGGGGTCACTTTCACACATGTTCAAATTTTCTTGGCACAATTCCACTCGTCTCAATTTTTGGTCGTCAGTGAGCACTTTTGGGACAATCTTCGCGCACACCTTGCGCATGTTCAAATGCTCCGTCACAATTTCATGAACCACAATTTTTGGTAAATTTAACATCTGAGCAATTAAACGAATACCTAGTCAACGGTCTGAGTTCAAAACTTCGCGCACACGAGTCACATTGTCGTGTTTGTCGAAGTCGAAGGTCTTCCAGCACGGTCTTCATCGGCGACCTCTTCCCGGCCCTCCGAAAAGGCCTCGTGCCACCGAAACACACCACTTCTTGCTAAAGCATCATCTGGGTAAGCCTGCTTGATCATATCAAACGTCTCTGTCGCAGATTTACCGAGTTTAACACAGAATTTAATCGCGTACCTCTGCTCTAACGAACGCTGCATTTTCGGCTTGCACCACTCACAGAAACACGTCGCGCGAAAAAGCCTGTCCTGACTCTCCGTGTGCTCAGAGACAACTGACCAGCCGCTCGTTCGTTAGCTAGGAATGCCCTCTACCGGATCCAGTCGGTGCGCGCACGCTCCGAAGTACAGTCATGGCGGAATAAAATCAGTCCTATTACTTCCAGGACAAACCCTGTATTCATTAAACACCTTTGTCCTATCCTTTTCATTTACACAAGCATTTTTGAAGGTCAGTTATGTCAGTATACGCGAACTATTTCTTCGATTGTTTATTCGGGCCTTCGATTATTTACTTAGGGTTATGACTTGTAACGATTGTAAGTGTTCAATGTATTCCTTACACTTTCTTTTCATAAGATATTTACTATGTCTTCTAATATCTGTAAAGTTCTTATAAGTATATTCACTGAGAAAATTCTTCCATAGATTCCATAGACGTTTTTGTTGCAAAGTATGCACTTTAGTTCCTCATTAAACCACGGGGGAACTTTGAAGAAAGTCTTGTACGGAAAGGCACAAAAATCTTTAACAACAGCCTGTATGACGTCAATAAATAAGTCATCTGCATCCTGAGGCAAGTAAGCACCATGGAAAAGTATGAAGAACTTGACTTATTTCACTCCAAGGATCTTTTTCCACTAGGGTAAATATATTTTGTGCTTGAAGTGAGGAAAAAACGCACTGAGGGAATCGTGATCAAATGAGAAAAATTTAACTTAGGGACCACAACCGTCGATTTGTGGGTTGACACAATATAGTCCAGGTTACTATCGCCTCTAGTAGGATGCATATTATGCTGTGCTAAGTCCAGACCATGTATAAAATTGTCCAAAAACAAAGAGTCATTATTATAGTTTTTAGTGTGTGGAACACCACATGTGGGGGAAAGTCGGCCAATGGAGAGATTGAAATCTCCAAGAATTGTATTGCAGTCAGCTATGGCGACAATGATACAGTCACGGCATGCTTCCAGTACGTACAAGGCAGAGTTTTTGTAAAATTTATCTGTTTATTATCAAAATATGCGTAATATGAATAACAATTAGTGTGCCTTGTACTTAGAAGTCTTGGCTGAAAATTATGATTTAATAGCAGCAACAGAAACTTGCTTACGAATAATGTTTATCATAATTGATGATCCATATTGAAATATTGGATAAGAGGTACATAATTTATAGACAGAATAGCTTAAAAAGTAGAAGAGGAAGAAATCATAGCCGTTAAAGACAATACCGCGGTGATTTTGGCAGACATCTGCCAGCTCTAAAGCATCCCAAAAGCAGGGTAGCCAGAGATACAAAAATTTTGTTCGTTAAATTAGGTATCAACATCCACAAGTAATTTCACTCCCTACCGAATCAAACCAAATTGACCACAAATAATCTGCATATAATTATCTTTGCCACGTAAGACGGAAAACTGAATATGACTTAAGAATTGTAAGAAAACTGACAAATACAGATATTCAAAAGTGAACAAAAAAATCTATTGTACGTAAAACAATACGAATTACCATCATTGGCCCTCTACAGAATCGAACAAAATTACTACCAAATTATCTACATAAGTCATCTTTCAAACTTAAAACGGACAATTTAAGGATCAGTAAAGATCCTACGAAAAAGGGTAAAAAACTGAGTCAATATATAAAAAATAACTCATCTATGTAAATCAATGGAAACTACATAATTAGCCCCCGACAGATTCGAACAAAATTATTCATAAATTATCTACATACGGTCATCTTTCAAACGTAAAATGGACAATTGAAAGATCTTTAATGACTATACGAAAACGGGTATAAAACTGAGTCAATAAATAAACAAATAACACTTTTATGGACAATATATTAAAAAATGTTTTTATGCACATGAATGGAAATTGCCATCAGTGGTTCTCCACAGAATCGAACTAAATTGTTAGAAAATTATCTATATAAGTCATATTTCAAACGCAAAACTTACAGTTGAATGACCCGAAAAGATCCCACAAAAACGGACAATAAACTGATTCAATATATAAAAGAAAATCTTTTATGCAAAAAAAATGGAAATTAGCATCAGTGGCCTCCACAGACTCGAACGAAATATTCACAAGTTATCTACATACTATCATCTTTCAAACATAAAATTGACAATTGAAGGATCCATAAAGATCCTAAAAAAACTGTCAATAAACTGAGCCAATATATAAAACAATAACTCTTTTATGCAAATGAATGGAAATTACCATCAGCGGCCACACACAGAATAGAACCAAATTACTTACATATTATCTAAATACTGTCGTCTTTCAAACGTAAAACGGACAATTGAAGGATCTGTATAGATCCTACGAAAACGAGCAATAAACTGAGTATATATATAAAAAATAACTCTTCTATGTAAATGAATAGAAACTACCATAAGTAGCGCCCGACAAAATCGAACCACATTATTCACAAATTATCTACATACGGTCAACTTTCAAACGTAAAACGGACAATTGAAGGTTCTTTAAAGACCCTTCGAAAACGGGCAAAGAATTGAGTCAATATATAAACAAATAACACTTTTAAGGAAATGAATGAAAATTAGCATCAGTGGCTCCCCACAGAATCGAACCAAATTACTAGCAAGTTCTCTACATACCGTCGTCTTTCAAACGTAAAACGGACGATTCAAGGATTCGTAAAGATCGCACGAAAACGGAAAATAAACTGAGTCAATATATAAAAAATTAACTCTTTTATGTAAACGATTGTGAATTACCATCAGTGGCCCCCCATAGATTCGAACCAAATTATTCACAACTTATCTACATACTATAATCTTTTAAATTATAGATTATAAATTAAAGGGGACGGGCCGGGTCCGTTCTAAAAATTCCGGCACGTGCAGACCTCTAGCCCCTGTGTATATGCTATCTTTGAAAATACAGTAGAGTTTCGCTTATCAAACAGGCAGGTAGAACGCCGGATAATATGGATGTGTTAAGGAAAGACCTATTAAAAGTCAAACTATGATATAATTTTACATATTATGCATCTAGTTATCATGTTTTGCAAGAAACAAATATAATGCATTGACTCAGTGACGTATCCAGCGCGAGGTCCTGGAAGCTGTCCCTTACCAAACCTCAAGCACTTTAATAAACCTACTTTTTCCCTTTTGAGGTTCTTTTATGTTAGATTACTTTGAGTCAGTATCCAAACTGTGGACAATGCGTTATTGATATAATTCTAACAAGTAACACTTCCCAAGTGTAACACTCCGATTTTGATAAAATTTGGCAGGTAGATACTACACATAAAATAAAGAAATAAGTTTTTTTTTTATTTTTTTTGCTGAAAAACGGTTTTAGGGGGCAAAAGCCCTCATCCAAAAGTTTGAAAGTTGACGCCCGAAAGGCAAAAACAAGTGGACCAAAGTGAACGAAATTGTGAACAGATATTGCAGACATAAAATTAGGGAATACGTGTTTTGTATTTTCCTGGAAAGAACGGTTAGGTGGGGCACAGACCCCTCCAAACCTTTGATCATGAAATATCAAAAGTGCTAATAACAGTGTGTCAGAAGTGCCTAAATTTACATGAAGAATTGGAACTAAACTTTGTGTTAGGACAATAAGCAAAAAATAAACAAATACGGCCTTTTTATTTCCTGCGAAAAAACTGTTTTAGGAGGCAAAAGGTCCCACCCAGAATTTTGAAATTTGACACAAGAAAGGCATGAAGAAATGGACCGAACTGAATGAAATTGTTTACAAATGTTGTAGAGGTAAGATGAGGGAATACGTGCTTCGTGTTTTCCTGAAAAGAAAAAACAAAACTGTTGAGTGGACCGGGGCGTTGAGTATCGGAAGGAGTGGACCGAAGCGAATGAAATTGTCTGTAGATATTGGATATGAAAAATAAAGCCTGTCTTGTTTCACAAGTGTCTCCATCAGATTTCTTCAAATTTGGCAGATCAACAACAAGCACAAACAGTATAGCGTATTTTGTAGTATTTCACGAGGCAACTTTAACCCTTACAATGTTTTTCCGAAAAAAAAAAACGTGCCAATTAATTTCCTGTTTGCTGTTGATATGCCAAAATTGATAGGGACATCTTAAAAACACGAAAGCCCTTATTTTACATATAGTCTATACAATATCTACACACAATTTCATTTGCTTCGGTCCACTCCTTCCTGCAATTTTACGGTAATATTTAATTTTTTTTTTTAGAGGGGCTGTAGGACCCAACACTGTTTCTTCGTACAAATTAAAACGCATTTCATTTATTATTTTGCAAATTGTCCCTATAGTTAAGTTTCGTTACAATTCTCCATACTCTTTAGGAACTTCTGACGTATACTTATTTGCACTTTTGATATTTCGTAATCAACAGCTTAGAAGGTCCGTGCCCCACTCAACCGCTTTTTTCCAGGAAAATACGAAACACAATTACCTCAATTAATGTCTAGAATATCTGTGCACGATTTCAAAATTTTGGGTGGGCAATTCTGTCCCCTAAAACCATTTTTTCGCAGTAAATAAACCCGTATTCGTTTGTTTTTTGCGTATTGTCTCTACACAATGTGTCGTTCCAATTCTTAATGTCCTTTAAGCACTTCTGGCATACTGTTATTAGCACTTTTGATATTTCACGATCAAAGTTTTGGAGGAGTCTGTGTCCTACCCAAACGTTTTTCTTTTTTTTTTCAGGAAAATACGGAATCCGTATTCCCTCATTTTTTGTCTACAATATCTGTGCACAATTTCATTCATTTCGGTTCACTTCTTCCGAAACCGAAATATATATATATAGCTGCTTATGACACATTCCCAAGTATGTTAATTCACTTTGAAAATTTAAATTTATTAGTGTTAACCATTGCTTAGTTCATTTACAGTTGTATGTATCAGAACTTAACATAGTTATATACACATTATGGTCGTACATGTAATTCTTATATTCAACATAATGCATGTGGATTAAGTTGTGTAGCGTATATTCATTTTAATTTAAATAAGCTCTAACACATGGAAACTATTGAACATTGTACTGGATATAAAATTGTAGTGTCTACCATGAAAAAATATTATAATAAAAATATTTGCGAAAAAAACTTGTTTAAGAGTTTGCATTCAATTGATATAAAGAATAAGGTACCAAATATTGAACAATCCTCCACATATAATGATATCAAGTACTACGAAACTTGATATTGGCAAATTCACCATGGCGGACCTATGCACTCTTGGAGAGTAGTAGACTATTCAACGCCGTTTCTCTAAGGTATTTATTCATTAAAAAGTAAACACTAAATTATACATTACAATAAGTTCGCGGTTCAGTGTTTTTTTCTAGCTAAATTTGTTAGGTTGTTAAGGCCTATATTCCACTTCTATTGGTCAATTTTCCAGTTGGGACAAATGAGGACAATTAAGACATTGCATGGTGTTCTCGTACAATGGTATACTTTCTTCAGTGAAATCGGTGATACAGCATGTGTATACACCAATCATAATTTTTCAATAATACATAAATCGATAAATAAATGACTTCTATGTAATTTCTCGTTTCTTCTTCTTCTTCTTCTATCTGGTAGGTCAAATAGGGATGAATTGTACATAGTTCAAATCTTCGTTCTATAAGCTTTACAATGATGTACGTCATGACACTGTGTTAGTTAGGATGGTCGTAGGTCGCATGGTGTTCTCATATATGGTATATTTCCTCCATTGAAATCGGTGATACAGCCTATAAAGGTTATCCCATATTGGGTCACCTTCCTCGGCCTAGATCTCAGTGGCTGTTTTACATCTTACACACAAATATATAAGGTACGTAATAATGAATTTTTAGTTGCGTTCCTGTCCTCACAGTGTTGCCAGAAATGAAATGTTTTCTGAAAGAGTCGAGTTTTTTGTGATTTTTTTAAAAAATCTTCCTTTAGTCGGTGGGAAAAATGGGAAACAATGTTACATAGTTAGAATGTACATTCTATAAGCCTTACAAAAATGTATTATACATTGTTGTGTGTTAATTAGGAGGGGCACAGGAGGCACATAAGTCAAACTTTGCGAATAATAGTAGCGCGTGGCGGCCATGTTGGAAAATTCTCCATAGTGGCCTTACCCCACCGCGGAAAGTGGCAGACTTTTCGCCATCGTTTTCCTCAGGTATTTTTCCATAAGAACCTGTTAACAGAAATTGTATTGCAGTTATTTCCCGGTTCAACAAGAATTTGCCTAGACTATAACGTCTCTTTTGAGCACAACGTTTATATAAGAAGGTTCTATATAGTACAATCGGGTTTTAATCCAAAGCATCACACACACACCGGAAATCGGTAGCATAGTGAGAATATTTACGTTATTACTTTTACTGTTTATAATTTATTCATTCATTAATATGAAAGTTATGATTTCACCATTTCAAAATGTAGACCTATGAATGTACTTTAGTTTGTTAAAAACATACTATTTGATTTTTTAGCAATCAGAGGATACTAGTAAAATAGCGGTAATATCTAAAACTTTCGTTTCATTTATAGCATTTTCGAATGTGTAATTCATATAAGATCACTTTATTTTCTAATAGTAGTTGAGAAAGAAAGGAGTTGTAAGAGTAGTATTTAGAGGAATGTTCTTACTTTCGGCGTTAAGGTAGTAGCGAGCCACTTACTTTTAACAGAGTGAAAACGTGAAGGTCGCATCGACAACCTATGCACTCAAATTGCATGACCATTTCTTATGATGTCTGAAACATTTTAACATTTATAGAAAGTATTTTTCTATTTTATACTAGCTTGTGTTTAGAGTCACATACAGCTGTATTAATGGGAACTTTTGCAATGTATAGACCTTATTTTTGGCACGAATCATATTTTATTTTACTTTATAATTAGTTATCGAAAGCAGATTGAAGCTGTGAAATGATTGGGATTGAAGTGATCTTAATATTTTCATAGTTAGGAGATTGGATATGAAAACCCGCTGAAAATGAGAATTTAGTTTATTGAAATTGTTTTCCATACTTGTAGCAGCAATGCAGCTAAATTCTGTTACATTTGTAGAGATAAGATATGAAATGAAATGAAATCTTTGAGTTTTACTTCCCATGCTTATGCCGGCTAGGCTAAAGGAGACAATGATGATGAGAAATGAATGAAATGGTGGAATGAAGAAAGTGGAAGGAAACGGGAGAACCGCGAGAAAACCCACGAGCACGGGAGATAAGATATGAGGACCCGGTGAGCTGCTATTGACATCAGCATTGCTAAAGACATAATATCTGCATTTACGTGTCGTATTGGAGACAAGATAAAACTGAGGCTCAATGTGTGTCTTTCATGACATGTTAAACAACACCGAATTGCTTGGGTGTATAAATCGGAAGTAAATCTCAACAGGTTTTGCTGTACTCAGCATCTGGCATGAACACACCAATCATGTTACTGATTGTTATTTCTACATGATACTATTCTCAAAGAAATAGATGAATATAGAGAGTTAAAGAAGCGTTGAATATACTGTAATACCATCTATAGTTCGCTCAGTGGTCCACGCAGAAGGATTGGCTACTCCTTATTCCGCATAACCTCCCGACAACTATTGATGCAAATAATGAATTTACGGAACAGGGTTATATACAAGGTTATAAGTCCACCAGTAATGCAGATACTATATATATATACCATCATCATTCCAGTGAACCATACGTTATCGTACAACGCGAAATCAGTGTTATGATTAGAGGTTTGGAACTCTACTTCTCACAAAACCAAGGAGAGTAAACTTTACATTGCCATTGATAATAACAATACATTTCATCCCGACTGCATTTGCAGCCCTATTATGTTAGAACGTGCACTTAGCAATACGCCTTACAATAAGCACGCAAAGCTTAAATGTGGAAGTTTAAAAGCCGTTGTGATTTTGCTCGGTTTGCAAGGATAGTACACAGGTGTAATGAAGAAAAATCCTACATTTAAATTCTTTGCTTGAAGTTCCCATTCTTATTTTTTGTCATGATCAGAAATTTGGCATTCAATTGTCCATATGAACCTTGGATTTTGGGAGACTACTTGTTTGATTCTATGGTTGTCACTTACATAGACCTTGTCGAAAAATTTGCACTTGCTTAAGCAGAAACTTGGCTCCAATGTGATACTCAACACACATTTCTAACATTTGGATAGTTTGAAAGCCAAATGGCTTAACTTCAAAAATGATAAAATGGCCTTCATTCACTTCTATTATGGGTACCTTTTTAGAAAGGTGTTTGTAAACAGTAACTTATAATACAATAAACTACATAAATATGATTCTGGTTGCCAACGAGTCAATCCATTCTAAGTGCTCAAGCATGTGCCGCTCGACAATTTAAAAAAAAAAATCTATTTTTTCACGAATGTTTATCCTATATCAAGGTACTTCAAAACCACAATTAATTATTTTTACAACATCCCATGGCGACGCAGCTTTCACCACTATTTTGAGGTTTTTCGATTTGATCGTAGTCAGTGTTTACAGCGAGTGTTCACTGACATGGGAATGTAGATTAAACAAAAGGACAGCAGTCGTCAGCATGAGTTGACAGTTAAAACAAGAATAAACATGATTGTATATCATTGATATAGCGAGCAGCAAGAGGAAGGAATACTTACGGACTTTTTGTCAAATACGTATTTTGACTTACCTCGCCTTCTGCTGATAGCGGCATTCTTCACCAGTGCTGCTTGGATGTAATAAGACAGTGTTATAACTAGAGGAAAGAAACGAGCTTGAGAGCATTGACTCGACTAACCATTCATCCTACTTTATTTTACTTGACAACAACAAATTTCCAGTAGAATTTATGAACAAAACAACTCATAGAGTATGACGTCATTCCTTAATACTTTGACCCCATTCTGCTCAAAAACACAAAACGCGCATTGTTGTGTGTTATGGTATACTAAAGGACCAACTATTCCCAAAATTTCAGATTTTTTATCCAGGCCCATTGGAGATATTGAACAATGAAACATTCCAAATTGACATAATTCCCCAAATTTACGACTTTTTTCCAGGCCTTTGGGAGCAGTTACAGGTCTGTAAATTTTTGTGTATTAACTTTTGACCCCGGACTACATGCACACAAAAATTCTGATCTCTACGTCAGTTGTTTCCTCTTCCCAAACATGTCTTAGCGTCCAAAAATGTTGCTTCTGTAGACCCTGATTTCACCCCCTTCAAGTGCTTTTAGGCAAAAACGTTAAGAGATCAAAGTTTTAGCTCTGCACGAGTTGGAGACGTCCAGCAATTTTCAATTTGGTAGGACAAATACATGATGAGATATTCAAAACAACGTAAACGCCTAAAATCAAAAAAAAAAAAACTCAAAACGGCGGCAGCTGCTGCGTCGCCATGGAATGTTGTAAAAAAATAATCAATTGTGGTTTCGAAGCACTCTGATATAGGATAAACATTCATGAAAAAAAGATTTTTTGAAAAGGTCGAGCGGCAGTTTTTCTTTCTTCATGATCACTTCCCTTGGATTGACCCCAACATGAGAGAAATATGAATTATTCATGAGATATTGAAGTTCAAACTTAACTTCAGCAAAATTTCAATTTTGGAGTTATGCTACTTCGTATTCAAGCCGTCTATTTCCAAATAGATGTCTTATCTGACAATTGTGTTGCATTTAGTGGCAAACACAAGGAACGATTCCACCAGAACATCTCAGTAATTGAACAGTGATGCAAACAATAGTCCGTTTTAGTACCCAAAAATAAAAAAAAACGACTACATTTGACATTATAAAAATTTCGTAATTGAGAAGTGTAATCGGTAATTCAAAGGATTAAGGTCAGAATTGCCTGAGGGCCAATCGTCAGAGGTGACGAAATCAGATACACTGGTTCCTAAATGGGTGGGGCCCTCCCCCTGATTTATGAAGATGTATTGAATTTCTTAAGATTTTCTTAATACAAATAAAAAATACCAAACGTAATATAACAATCAGGGATTTGAGCCCCCCTAGAAATGTTTCTTCAGATGCTCATGACATTTGACGACAGACAGCGCTGTGTCGAATTTGGTCTTTGTATATGTCGATATCTTTTCGAATGTCCACTGCTGGCAACCAAACTGTGGTTCTTAAGGACTTCACAACTATATTCACCACATCATTTTGATAGTTAATGGTACGTGCGTCAACTTTACAGAAATGCAATTGTATGACACCATCAAGCATATAACATCCCCACCAAATCATCACTGAAGCTGGATAATGCCACGCTCTCTCTTTAGAATTTTGCGAACGACCTCCTGAGAACTGTGTGTATATAGTCTACCTATCATTTTGTCGGTTAAATGTTTCCTCCATAGTAAAAATCTTTTCATCTGTGAATAGGAATATTAGCGAGAATGATGTTTTGCGCATCTCTCAAGCAATCGCTTCGCTCTTGTTGTCCTTATGATATTCAAACGTGTTTAAGTCTAAGACTGGTACTTCATGGATAGACTCCAAGCTTAATGTCTTATTTAATTGTGTATTGTGTGTGTGTGTGTGTACAAGGTGAGATTTTAATTTTTCTTGCTATATTTTTCTGCTTCTTGAGCAGATTTTAAGACTTCCTTTGGCAACGTCACTAATACTTGTTTCATGTCGTCAAAATGTTCTTGATCTATTAGCGAAAAAGAATATCATAGCGGTTAATGGCTTGATACTTTTCTCGTAGCAGTTTTAAGAGACCTTGATGTAAACTTGATTTGTTACCATTATAGCGCACCATATTAATGCAGTTCTCTGACTTCCCACCACATCTTTAATAACCTATAAGAATGTAATTGCTGCCACTCGACTGGTTTGTTTTCTATTGCTCTGAGTCATGTTGTGCCCTCGGGTTGCGTCTACTAACTCCTCAAAGTCACTTGGATTTATTGTAGAGGCCTGTGAAACTAAAGATAGAATATATATGACAACACTAATTGAAGTTTGAAAAACATTTGTTGTTTCATACCAGTAGCTCCTATGACGCCTTGATCCTCCTATTTTTACTTATTGCGGGGTGTTACTGGCATGTGAAAGCAATACTTCACAGAACATCATAAACATCATAAGCAGTGCTACACATCATGAGAATAACACAATATGATTTGCTGCTCTTCTGTAGGCTACCTGTCAAAACAATGATACAGAAGAAGCAACTATGCATTACAACTATGATCCTAAAGCGACACAAAATACAGCGTTAAACCAAATTAGCAGCGCAAAATACAATCCACGCTGCGTTATCCCATTTCTGTTAAGATGGGATATCACTGCTGTTCAAAACCATCAGCATACCTATATTCATCATACAAAAATAATAATTTGCTTTAAAATCAAGGTTCAACACTATAGCGAGAATTTTTTAGTAATATCTCCAAATTAACATATTCTTAAAATACTTCATTAAAACGGTTCAATAATTCATAATAATAAAAACATACTCACTTATACGCATTAATAATATCCTTATTCAAATTTACCAGTTGTTTTTTGTAATGTGCTATATACGCTTTCCATGCCTGGACTATAGATAATGAAACCGTGTTTTTCGTTTTGAAGTAGACAGTAGAGGCTCTATAACCATCTGAAAAGTATATACTTTGGTAAGAAAACCATTATTTTCTTGTAGGTGATAATTAATTGAAGATAAAATACTAAACGATTAAATTTGTGCTGATTTGCAATATGATCCGCTTCAAAAAAACAACGGGAAAATGTATGGCAATATCAAAGTTAGAAAAGCATAGTGAGCCACATACAGAATGTTCTCGGAGGAGGTTGGAATTGTAAACTATGTAGTACATATTTGCTTGAACTTAAATAAAATTCTCCATCATAATGCGCCAATATTCTTTCGTCCAGCTAAGAATTGATGTAATCCGAGCTAGAAAATATTTTGTGTGTTTGGGCAATTTACTGAATCCATTGTTATAGTATAACTTCTAAGGAAACATCTCACAACAATTACTTTCATACAAATTGTACTTTTACGGATTTTTTTCTACACAGTACAAATGTCAAGTACTTGAAAGTTTCATGATTTTAATTCAATAGTGAAGTTACTCAGTTTTTGTCTATATTTTAAAACCTTTTGTTTTCTTTCCTGATATACTTTTCTTTTACAATAGACACCGAAAAATTAATGGAATTTTCATAATGGGTAATTCTAATGCCGTTGTAGGAATGCAATATGAACCCTAACGTCAACATGTTTTGTTAAACAATGGAGAATATGGAGAATTTTCTACCGTATACTGAAAATATTCGATATTTTGAAATCTAAATGAGTTATTTTTATAATATTATGTTTCAATAAAAGTGATCTTTGTAACCACATATATTGCCACAGTTGTTATTTGAGTTCATGTATTTTAATTATTAAGTATATTAGAAATAGTTATACTAAAACATACACCAATCTCAAATTCTAAATCACTATATTTGACGAGAAATTACTTACATTACATCGTACTTCAATTCAAAATCATGTATCAAACTGTCATGGGGATTCTTTCAATTATTATAAAACATCCCCTTGACAACCGTTTACATCATTATAGCAACGTACCCACATGCTCAAAAAAATTGCGCGTATACTGTAAATGACAATTTATCGCATTTGTTCCATTTTCCTTACGTTTATCTGTAAAATTCAGTTATTAGTATGTGGAGATAATAGAAAGCAATCCACTAAGGGAGATATTTCCAAAGAATATAATAAAATAATAAAAATACAATCAAAATACAAAATTATACTCGGTTTTGTGTATAATGGCAATCATGCTTTCGAGGGATTTGAAGTAGCAGAGCACGATTGAGAAGGGAAATTGACAATAGGCAGTGAACGAGCTGGCGGAAGGAACTGGAAAGTAGAGTAAAATATTGAATTTATTGCTTTAAACCTAGTGTCTAGATTGTCTGCTAAATATAAATTAGCTTCTGTAATCAAGATGTCGTACGAAAATATAGAAACAAACAGGTAAACTCTTATCTTAAGGTTGGAAGCGATACTCACCGTGGTTATGAGCATTATCTGTTAAGAAAAAAAAGCAAACAAAGAGTCTCTTCATGGTTAGGTGGGTAGAGTGGTGGACTAATAGTTCTTATACTATTTTGACACAAGATCGACTCACATTCCATCCCATCTCTTTTTATTTAGAAAAAACATTATAGGAAGCGTATAATTTTCATGTTAATAAGAACCGAAACAATAACGAAACAACTTACTGTATCCTTCAATCGACATATTTATTCAGGGTTAGAATTCTATTGGTAACAGCGATTATTTCAAGTTTATGGTCTTGTATGTTTACTCCTCCCCTGCCTGTTCTTGGACAGCAGACCAATTCACTTCGGATTTGTGTGAATCAGAAACAGAAAAAAGAACATACGCGACCTTCAGACTTTCCAGTTTTACCTCTTGTTCGCACCAAACATTATGTTACATTGAGTGAAATAGAATAGGTTGTTGTCATAAAAAAAAGGAGGAAAGGAAAAATCTGATGTCAAATTATTGTTGTGTGTGCTATGTTTTTTTCTTTTTAGAGTATTGACTTTCTCTTTTTGCATAATCACAAATGCAAGACATGCAATCGTAAGTCTGTATAAGGAGTAAGGAATGCTTTCGTTGAACAAAACAAAATTATACAGATCTATGTATGCGGAACACGAATGCTCCCAAAAGATAAAATGGATTTGAATGATAATGATACTATTCTTCTACATTATACAATAGCATGAAAAACTGATATTAAAATAATATAACAGGCATAAGCTTTCTTTCTAGCATGACAACGCATTAAACGTAACTCATTAAATTTTGGGTATTACAAATTATCACCTTACGTGTCGGTGTAGGCCTGTTCATTTTCACGTTCGAGTGATGTTCGAGAAGCAATTGTGGTAATAGTGCTAAAAATCTATTTTAGATTTCAATGAATACAAGTTTCACACCCCCACACATCGAAAAAGTGATTTTTCGATGTTTGTCCATCTGTTTGTCTGTCGGTTCGTCACGCTTTTACATGCACTCATGCATGTATCTGGACCGAATTCTAGATATGAGGTTTTTATAACACTTTATCGTTTCGAATTCTATATCCGGCGACACCTAAAAATAAGGGTAGATTACTGAAGCTTAAAAATTTAAAATAATTAAATTTTCTCAAAAAGAGCTGTAAAGATATTGCTTATTTTTTACATTATATATATATATATATATATATATATACATTATTATTATTAATATTAATATTAATAATAATAATAATAATAATAATAATAACTCTTCGCCGTAGTAGGAATAATTACTCTGAAAAATGGATAAGGTGTAATTTGTTGTATGAAATTACGTATTTCATACAATGTATTGTATTTCTTCGAACAATTTACCCAATCACATTTCATAAATAAATGTATCATTAATAACCTAACAATATGACACAACTCGTTCGTCATGTAAACATTCAGGAGTAGTTTACTCTTAAGGTGTTTTCTCCGACGATTTTCCCATTTTGTTCATATTTCGTAAGTAAATGCTATGTTAATAACCTAATAATATAGAATAATTCCATCATACTGAAAATCTAGAAGTGGTATATTACTTTTGGGAGTAAGTATTACCCTACGATTTTGTCCAGAACGACTCAGGCAATTCTGTTCGTATTTTATAAATAGCATATCTCGTTTGTCCTGAAAAGATCCACATGTGGATGACTCCTTTCACGATTTTCTTAGAAAGTATGTACTCAGACGCCTTTGCTCATAGTTCACATTTAAGTATTTCCTTAATAATTATAATATATGGCATAAGTTATTTCTAACGGAAATATGACCAATGTGCACTTTACTTTTGGACCTAAGTTACTTCGAACAAAGTTTTCCAAAACACATTATTTTATTCGCATTTCCCAATAAATGTTTCAGTAATAGCTGCAGCCTAACAGGAGTAAGTTTCAGATATTCGAGCGAGAAAATTCAGTGCGTTTCATCCGTACCCTTTCTCAAATATATTTTTAAATGTTACTTCTAATCACAATTTTTCTAACAAAATCGAAACTTATTTTTAAATGTGCCTTGTTGTGGCCAAATGGTTCAAGTGTATTGGTTCTGGATTTGATTTCCGGTGAGAGCTACTGTATGTTTATCCAACGTTAAAGTATAGGTGGTACATCTGTGTAGAGACAAAAATTTTTAAACAAGCCTAACCAAGCTAATCAATAATACAAAGAAAAATGAAATGAAATCTGTAAGTTTTACGTCCCACGATTATGCCTGTTAGGCTAAAGGAGACGGTGACGATGAGAGATGAGTGAAATGGTGGAATGATGAAAGTGGGAGGAAACGGGAGAACCCCGAGAAAACCCACGAGCACAGTGTTTGTCCACCACAAAGTCCACACGGCGCGAGCTGGGATCGAACCCAGGACCCCAACCACCGGAGGTGAACGCTCTACCACTGAGCCAACACGCCCCCAATAATACAAAGAAATAATACAATATTTCGAAATTACCGAAGAAACGTTAATATTAGGTATTTGCGAGTGAAATGTCCAACCGATGACTGTCAACTCCGAAGGTAAAATAAGTTAAACATACGTACAGTACCAGAATAATATGGTCTCTAGGTAAAGATATCCTAATAGGAAGTGATTGAGATACCAAAAAATGTTGTAATCGCTAGGAAACATGTTATAATACAGTGGGTGAGAGAGTTTAATACTGGAAATCATGGATAGTCTGTACCTTCGTTGAGTAGTGAAGTGCGTAGGCCTATATACAGGGTGTCCAATATACAATGCGAGCCGGAGTTTGGGAAAGTACAACTTTTTAGCCCGAAGCGATACACAAATAATGGTTATATCAAAATGAAGCTTTGTTCATGCATATATTTTAAAGTAGGAAGCAACGATTGAAGTACACTAGGAACCACACAGTGTTGCCAGATGTAATCGAAAGTGTATTTTTTTGCAAAACATGTAAATTGACTCATAACTCATACGTATGGATGTTATGTCATTAATTTTCAGTTTCTTTATTTGGAGTAGCTTGGAAACTATGAAGCAAAAGAAAGAATTTTTAATTTCCAACGATTACCAATCGGGTAAGGCCTCTGTAAGGAGGAACTAGGGAAATCGTAGTTTTCATAAATTAATACTCTGAATTGGCAACATTGCTGATGTTTCAGTGCATCAAAAGGTGTGTTAAGGATATGTCTACGTTATGCAATTCCTGAAAACAATGAAAAGAAACTTTGAAATTATCATGATAAAACTTTTACTTACATGCACTCGGCAACACTGCTACTATTACGAAACGATTTATCAGCTCTACGGCGATGCTGGAAATGCTCTGTTTGATTCAAACAGTAGTTCATACGTTTTACCATGTTGGCAGCAACTTTACGAAGAGTAGAAGTGTTGATGTTCTCAATGGCACCCCGAATGTTCATTTCGAAATCTTGTATAGTTCGAGAATATGTTCTTGTATACCTCTTGCATTAAGTAGCCCCATAGAAATGAATAGCAGTGTTGCCGGATGCACGTAAGTAAAAGTTTTATCATTATAATTTCAAAGTTTCATTTTCATTGTTTTCAGGAATTGCATAACGTAGACAGATACTTAACACACCTTTTGATGCACTCAAACATCAGCAATCTTGCCAATTCAGAGTGTTAATTTATGAAAACTACGATTTCTTTAGTTTCTCCTTACAGAGGCCTCACCCGATTAGTTATCGGTGGAAATGAAAAATTCTTTTTTCTGTTCCATAGTTTCCAAGCTACTCCAACTAAACAAACTGAAAATTAACGACAGAACATCCATACGTATGAGTTATGAGTCAATTTAGATGTTTTGCAAAAAAAAGTTGATTGAACATCTGCGGTTACATCTGGCAACACTGTGTGATTCCTAGTGTAGTTCAACCGTTTCTTAATAGTTTAAAAATATATGCGTGAACAAAGCTTCATTTTGATATAATCATTATTTGTGTATCGCTTCAGGTTCAAAAGTTGTACTATCCCAAACTCAGGGTTGCATTGTATATTGGACACCATATAGGTTTGCATCGAAATGAACATTAGAACACAATATCTTATAAACATTACTGGGGACAGACAGATTTGGAGTGTATTTCACGGGGTTCGATATTCTAACGATCCTAGCGAACTCTTCAGTCTTCCCCACTGTATACTATAAGTTAAATTCGTGGTTAATTAAAACTCTATTTGTTTAAATTTAAAACTGTAAACCGTTATTACCTGTGCTCCGCGGGCAACAATCCGTCAGTATTTTTTTGTTTTTTCTCTTTCTTTTAGCGCCATAAAATCTTTGTTCATAAATTTCTTGGTCTATGGTTTTGCATATACGTGGCGTGGACATTAAGTTTTGACTTTTACGCCATATGCATCTAGTTACAAACAAGTCAATAGAACGAACACACCAAGCTTGGAATATATTGTTTGTGTATGGAAAATCATACACGTGGCGCTGCACGGGGAGAGCCGTGTGAATGGAATCCATATATATGGCAGTCAACTTCCTAAGAAATGTATAATAATAATAATAATAATAATAATAATAATAATAATAATAATAAACAGAAAACGAAACAGTTATTTACATTATTTATTAAAGCATGTAAGTGCAATGGACTTAAGTTACTTCTCCCTCTTTCTCTTTGAAAGTAACAACCTTTAGGGTGCCAAGACATAAAAGAGGACTTGTGGCACTCACGATTTTGGGGTGGTGTGTGGTCAGCATATCGGGTCCCTTTGTTGTTAGTCCTAGCTTTCTAGATCGGATACAGTTATTCCCGGTAGAAAACAAGAAAATAGACCTTCCTATTACTATTAAAGTATATAATTACACTAATTCGCTCAATGTGATACTTGTTTGCTTAATTGTATACAGACAGCTGATGCGTGGAAGAATCGAATAAACTCGACAAATATTCTTGTAAATAATAGGTAAAAGTGCGTCACACTGTTCATTTTACTGGGCACGCCATTGTGCCGTGTTATACCAGTTGTGGCACACTGGGAAATGGGTTATGGCTTTCTAATTTTTTCCAACTATTTCAACTGCTTCAATTGAAATGAATCTACAATAATAAGAGAGTGAATTTAGTCTTTTTCGCGTGAATTTTATGTATATAAAAAACAATAATATTAGAATTTTATAGGGTAATTTGTTTTATTCAAAATTACATACTTCATGCAACTGTTTAGGTTGGAATTAGTTGAAACGAAATCTTGAGAAATGAATGAAATAGTGGAATGAAGAAAGTGGAAGAAAACGGGAAAACCCCTAGCAAACCCATGCACATGGTGTTTGTCCACCACAAAGTTCACTTGTACGAGCTGGGGTCGAACCAAAGATCCCATGCACCAAAGATGAACGCTTTATCACTGAGCCACCACGGCCTCTCTGAAATTATTTAGAGGAGAGAGGGACTACTTTATGAAAACTTGGTATCGAACACATTTGTTAAAAGAAATACCAGCTTTTTGTGAAATATTGCTTGTACTTTCTTTCAAGCTTTCCAGTGATATTTGGCTTGTATCCTAGTTGCAATCACCCAAACGCAAGCGGGCAAATTCAGTCCTACTTTAAGTTCTTTTTCATGATTAAAAAAAATAAAAGCTCTCTGGACTTAGTGCTTTGGCACAATTCCACGAATTAAAAAGGATTTGTTTACTTCTCATTTAAGTGTAGAAGGACTTAATCACTGTTGCTTTCAATATACGAAGAAAGTGTCCAACTGTCAAATGATATGCTACATAAAATGCCCTACGCAACATCATGTAGTATAGAGTCATCATTTCAAGATTGTCTAAAGAATACTTTTATTTTATCAAGAAAGGAAGAAAACAGAAAATGCTCAGTTTTAACCTAGTAGAGAATTTGCAGATTTAAGGGAAAATGCACAGAATTATTATATGTTAAATGTAGTTCTGATTAATGTAGTAAGACACTATAAATAGTTGATTGTTTGAAATATACTGGAAGTAACCAAGTCATTACCTGCTGGAAATATCGAAAGAGATACGTTAATGGTGTTAGTTGCAAACTGTTGTAGAAATGAAAAATTTAAGGAAATCTCTAAAATTCTGAAACCACATATCCAAATTGATTGATTGTTAAGTAACACTCCAATAATCTGACTAAAGCAAACAAATGTATTACTAACCTGTATTACAGTTTCAGGCATATCATTCTCATATCAAAACTACAATAGAAGTAAATCATAAATATAGGTAAATTTAAATAAATATAGGTAAAATATAGGTAAATATAGGTAGATAGGTAAACATAGTTCTGGAATACCAACTAGCTAGATGTAAATTTTGGGAAAACTCTTTTATAAGGCTTTAGATTCATTTATTTGTTTGTTTGTTCATTAGCTTCTCCCCTCACAAGTGAGGCAGATTGTAATCGGTCAAGGGTGGTTTGGAAAAATGGGGAACATCTTCCGACTCTGACTTCTGAATAATTCGTTTAGGATCAAGTCGAATCAAGGTTGCCCCACGGAAAGGTAGGAAAAGTGAGACAATCGGTCGAACACTACGCTCGAAAGCCTCCATCTCATTCAAGACTTGGATTCTGCAGGATAAATAACAAGTTTATTATTTGTAATTTTTTGGGGGTTCAAAATATTTTGCGATATACCATCGTTTTGTAAGATATTTTACGATTGTATACTATTAATCTCGAAAATTCTACTCGTAATGTAATATCCGATCATGGATTTGAAAAAGTCTAAGTTCGAACAAAAAAAAATCTCTTCATGTTTGACATGTAAGTCTCATCTTCATTATTTACCCCTAATTTATTTTATTCCTAGACAACGCAACAGGATGGTTCTAAGTGAAAACGTTCATTTAGATGGTTAAGTAAGCGGGAAATGCCTGCTGCTATTTTCTGCGGGGAGCGTTTACTAAGAGCTTCGTTGAGAAATTTTATACACCTTCAGCAAGCGATGTTTGCCTTCAAGATTTTAAAGTAACGTTGAACATTAGACCTACATACCGTTATCAATTTAATGGAAACACGCCAGATATAAGGCTACCAAAGGATAGTTAGCGATCAGCTGGTCGCGTTGTGCTAGACCACACTCTGTACTACGAGAGAAGCAGTAAAACCGCAGTGTTCAGTGATCTAAGCAGACGGTGATAGTAGGCGAGCTCTGTGATTTCGAAAGGTATTGTTGCGGTCGGTTATGTAGTCCGACCGAGACAAAGGTGGCAAGTATGTTGACTGTGTAGCGAACGACAGTGTCAAAGGGCTACAAACACAATAAAACCACACTGGTTAAGAGAAACGGAGTTCGAAGAAACCTCTCAGTAACGGGGCCCTCAGGGCAATAAAGCGGTCATCGTTCTAAATTATCATCGACTGGAGTATAAGAGACAGAACTCTAGCAGCACCTCCCAAAACTTGTCTTTACAATCACAATTTGCTGCGTTACATGGACATGGAAATACGAAGTCAGGTTGCATGGGCGAAACTGTTGATAAAGGGGAATAGCCACTTACCAAAACGTCAATCGCTCTACGAACATACAACATGGACTTCTGATGACTGAAAACATGTGATATTGTGTAATGAGTCATCATTCACCTTATTCAAAAGCACGCGTAGTGTTTATATGTGGCGGATGCCTAAGAAAACGTATGACCCGTAGTGTCTCTACCCAAAGGTGAAACGACTCTGTGATACTGTGAGGTCACAATATCGAGGTTTTCAGAGGATTCTGTGATGACACTTATCGGTGATGTCACTGCCGTGATTATGTCGCCATTCTATAGGACCATGTGTAGCCTATGGTCTAGATATTGTTGTTGCAATAACGCCATATTTTAAGCTAATAATGGGTCTATTCACACAGCTCAAGCTGTTGATGCATGGTTTGAAGAACATCAGGTTAAAGTTGGACATCTGCCTAATCAACGGATCTGAACATCCGTTTAGGATACACGAATCCGGTGCAAATTTCCGCCCACATCCTCTCTCAAGGAGCATAGTGATGCACTGTAAACGAGGTGGTGTAGTATTTTACTTGTTACCATTTACGATCTTCAAGACTCCATTTTACATCGCATTAGATCTGTTCTAAGGGCAAAGTTGGTTCAACGTTTAGTAATCCATTACGATGCACTTTTTTCAAGGTGCTTCTATTAAATTCATATAGATTTGAAGTATTACGATAGTCATCTCCATAGGTTAAAATAGTTGAAAGGAATTTGGGGGTCCGGGCCCCCAGACGAAGACGCACTAAATCGAGCAAGCCTGTCCGCTAAAAACTAAATAAAATCTTTTCATGACTACCAATCAATTGTTATAAGGAGTTATGCATTAAAATTTTCTTTTAAATTTCAACCCAACGAATTATTATTATTATTGATATTTTATTGATATTTTTAAAACATTAGAATTGCGTGCTTACGACGATTCGTGTTGGCCCCCTCCGGGTAGAAAACCTGGATACGTGGATTTGTGGTTAGTAATGAAGGACTTGAGGGAATACAAAGAAAACAAGAATATATTGTCGGTTGGTGCTTTGTTGAAAGAGTTGATGTCAAGAATTGATGTTGTGCTTGTATCGTCAGCAGAGTGTGATCGTGGCTTTAGTCAGATGAACTTTATCTTAACGAAAGTAACGAACATAATGTATATAGAAACTCTGTCGTCACTAATGTTCATCTCTATTAATGGCCCCGCTTTGGAAGATTTTCCGGCCACAAAGTATGCTGCCATGTGGATCAAAGAAGGACATCATTCCGCAAGTGACAAACCTTCACGTAGAGAAACGGGTCAGTCTTCTACACATGCAAGTAAGCTGTTTATTTCGTAGGAGATAAGAAGCCAATAAGAAAGGTAAGATTTCTTACTCTCCTATTTATGAAGTTAAGTGTTGTTTATGTAACATACTAAATTAAGCTTTAGAATATATGTTTCAAAAATACCATAGATGGAAATTTAGAGTAATCTTATTAGAGTAATCTATTTAGAGTATGGAAATCTTACCTTTCTTATTGGCTTCTTATCTCCTACGAAATAAACAGCTTACTTGCATGTGTAGAAGACTGACCCGTTTCTCTACGGGAAGGTTTGTCACTTGCGGAATGATGTCCTTCTTTGATCCACATGGCAGCATACTTTGTAGCCGGAAAATCTTCCAAAGCGGGGCCATTAATAGAGATGAACATTAGTGACGACAGAGTTTCTATATACATTCTGTTCCTTAATTTCGTTAAGATAAGGTTCATCTGACTAAAGCCACGATCACACTCTGCTGACGATACAAGCACAACATCAATTCTTGACATCAACTCTTTCAACAAAGCACCAACCGACAATATATACCCTTCTAGTTTTCTTTGTATTCCCTCAAGTCCTTCATTACTAAGGGCCTAGGACAAATCTGCCAATGACCAAATGCGCCAATCGTGAAAATGGACAAATCTGTCAATGGACAAATCCGCCAATGGACAAATCTGCCAATTGACAAATCTGCCAATTACCAAATGCGCCAAACGCGAAAATGACCAAATGCGCCAATTGTGAAAATGGACAAATCTGCCAATTACCAAATCTGCCAATTACCAAACCTGCCAAACGCGAAAATGACCAAACGCGCCAATTGCTAAAATGGACAAATCAACCAATTGCCAAATCTGCCAATTACCAAATCTGCCAATTACCATATCTGCCAATTACCAAATCTGCCAATTACCAAATGCGCCAAACGCGAAAATGACCAAATGCGCCAATCGTGAGAATGGACAAATCTGCCAATTGACAAATCCGCCAATTACCAAATCTGCCAATGGACAAATCCGCCAATAGAGAAATCTGCCAATGGATAAGTCACCGAACTATCATTTTATTTTGATGTATTCTTCAATCATCATCCCACAGTATTACAAAAAAGAAGAAGAAGAATTATTTATGAGAGAAAGCGGGAAAGGGTATTTTAATTTTAATGTGTGTTACTTTTATAAATTCGCAATTATGTTTCAAAATGAATGTTTACTGATGTTGGTTGTTAGAGTTTAGTATGCCATTGCTGTACTTAGGTTATATGAGACGTGAAGTAACGCGTTTGAATTTTAATGTTCTCTCACTGGGAATCGAACCCGAAAAGACTAATGTTTGTTGTAATTATTGGATAGCCAACAAATAATTTCACTGGACAACAAATTTTAACTATTTTAATACTTATTTTAATTAACTATTTTAATACTTCGGAGAAGAAAAGTACATTTTCTTATGCAAATGAGGATGCTCAATACTAAAATAAAAATTAAAATGATCAATTAGTTCGAGCTTAAGTGTAATCGATAGAAATGTGTGTTATGTAGTGTTGACACTTAGATTCTTGAATTTTCTATTTGGTCTTTCACTTAAGTAGCTATTGCTTCAATTATGTTCATCCGATTATCTTGGTTCATATGCCATTCACTTTAGAATAAACCAAGCTTGCAAATGGTACTATGCGCATGTGTACATGATGTATAAGAAGAAAGAAATTCAAGGTGAAATTGGGAATTTCCCGTCCAAAAGTCCCTTTTTTCAAATGTAGCACTCCCTGGTACGGCCCCGACTAAAGGCACCCAAATATAATATACCTTTAAAACTACTGTAGTTTATAAGTAATACATGTGCCAAGTTTCATTGTAATACCTACAATAGTTGTGACGGAAAAAATATTTCTCAGTTCTGCTAGACAATACCAAATTTCATATAGGAAAAAAGTGAGATAACTATAAAATCAAATGAATCCGAACAGTATTTTTTATTTGAAATGAAATGAAATCTTTGAGTTTTACGTCCCACGTTTATGCCGATAAGGTGATGATGAGTAATGAATGAAATGGTAGAATGAAGAAAGTGGGAGGAAACCCATGTACACGGTGTTTGTCCACCACAAGGTTCACTTGACGGGGACTGGGATCGAACCCGGGACCCCAAGCACCAGAGGTGAACGCTCTACCGCTGAGTCACCGCGGCCTCTATTATTTATTTGAGTATCATGACTTATACGTCATTCTCTTCAGAATAAAACAGGCTTTCAAATGGTATCATGATAATATGTGTTTGTGTGTGTTGTATGAGAAAAGGGGAAAATGGGGTAAAATTGGGAATTTTCCGTCCAACAACAATTGGCAAGAGTTGCTCCAGTAGCCCTGATATCGTTTCTCCATTATAGATATAACTTGGTAGAAATGTTTCCCATGTTCATCAATGACTGCTCCGCAATTTTCTGGGAAGAAATCTATGTGGGATTACAACATATGTATTTTTAGTGATACATTACACCCTATTGCTTGGTAGAAAGTATTGATGCACCTCTACTTCCTTATAGTTCTGAGACCGCTCGTTTTCCAAAAACATTCGTCACCACTTTTCGGAAAGAATCTCATGTAATCCTCTCCTCATTTTCTAACATGCATCAAATTCATGATCATTGAGGAGTTAGCGAATTTGAGTGCCAATAAGGATTCTTACCTGATTGTAGTTTCAGCAATTTGTGGAAGTTTGCGCAGAATATATTTGAAGAATGTTTTGATGCATCTATGAATAGCCGCCATTCATCGACATTATCGTCTATGTTAAGTTTACTCATAAGACCAGTTAGGCCTACATTGTTACAACGTAATATGTCACTTTCCACTGAAAATACTGTTTAGGGATTCTGACGAGTTCAAAACCCGAAAACTTTTAGATCTTCAGAATAAGCTCCCCACTTCTTGAGTTTGGATGCCAGCAGTTCTGCGCCACTTTTTGACAATCCCAGGTAATTTAATTCAGGTTGAGTATCAAATGGTGAATAGATAATGATATTTTGGTTTCGTGAGGCTAGGATCGGTGGAAGACGATGAATCTGCAGCAGAATTTGACAATGTGGGTCGACATTGTTAGCCTTTTGCTCTTTATCGGGGGAAACACCGGAGTAAGGTAATGAAAGTTGTGGAACCTTTAGTTCTTCAGAGTGTGGCACAGTGACGAACGTTTCAAGGAATATTTGAATAAGTAGCAGTCCACTTTTTTCTTTTTTGGATAGACCTTTAATTGGAAGAACAATGCAAAAATAGCAGTTTGGAGTATGATCTGTCGGTTCTCTCCATATCATTGGAACTGCAAATGGCACACATGGCCTTTTTCCGTGTAGCCAGTTCTGCAAATTTGTAGAATAAGTATCATAACATATATGTGGTGCTCACTTTTTGTCCACATCTCCCACTTTACAGCCAAAGTACAAGTGATAGGCTGTCTTTATGATAAGAGCGAAATTCCACTTTTCGCTTTACTTCGTTAAAAACAATTTGCTCTGCACTGCAAACACATTTACGCGAAATGTTTCTGCTTTTTATAGTCATAGAAAGATTAATAATAATAATAATAATAATAATAATAATAATAATAATAATAATAATAATAATAATAATAATAACACCCACCCACCCACCTAATATCTCACCAATACAGATGGCAAATTGTAACTACAAAAGAACGTTACAAAACATGTTTTCTCTGGCAAACTCTTCATACAAACTAAACCGTGAAGTGGTTGATATTTCTTTGTTAGCGATGAAATGCGAGTAATATGGATAGCCAGAGACCACGCAGGAATTTATTTCGGGAGAGGCCCTAAGCTTTTCGGGAGTCCAAATACAATTTGAAGCTATATTATATTAAAATTTGTAAAATTTCACCTGAAATTAGACTAAATTTACAAACAAGTCGGTGCGTCCAGATCTTCAGGACCCACCCCTGCATATGTCTCTGAGGATAGCAATGAAACTAACCGTCAAACAATGGAAGTTTATTGAAATAAGTAGACAGCTCCTGTTGCAACGAACCCTTAATTTGCCCAGCAGAGCACATCGGGTGATAACATATTTCTTTGAAACCTGAACCAATCTTCAAAAACTAATTTCATATTCGTTATCTGCACCCTAAAATTAGTAAGAATTGGTTAGTTTTATCTCCGAAGCATTTTCACTGTTGACCAGTGTTTTCAGAGCAAGTTTCTCTTTATGTCGTTAATACGTTTAATGTGGATTAAATATGATCCAAGGTTAGTTGATATAAAAGGAAAATTAGTATAATTGAGTTCACTTTTCATCTATTAGTAAATACTCATTAGTAACCAGTGTTTTGCAACTTTTATGCTTAATGCATAAAATAATTTTGTGATTCTGATAACAGATTCCTAAAGTGAAAAATATTAACTGTTAACAATTGGATTGTACCTTTTGTTGCTTGATTTCTCTTAACACTGACACACACATTTTCAAGAATGATACGCGTAGTCCTAACAGTCTTCCAATGACGAGACATATATCATTCCATTGATAATATTGAGGTAAACAAAATGTCATACGTGCGTGTGAAAACCCATGTAAACTTTTCTATTCGTAGATATGAAAATTAATGCTTTGTTACAGCTACTTACTGATATAAAAGTGAAACTGAATTATATCGTCATTAACCATGTGCGCTGATCTTGGGGATTGGCCTCCCTGGATATAGATATCTTTATTCGAATTTGTGACAAGGAACTACACATATTTCAATGCCTCCCCAAAGTTATACAGAAGTCGTCGTCGCTGTCATTAAGATCTTTATTACACCAATTCTAAGACTACATTACTCAGTTAATGAGATATAGTGCAGAATGTTGATTTTCTTCCTTTAAAAATAACATTGTCAAACACATTATATATGTATAAATCGATAAATCACATCGAACCAAATAAAATGAGATGCTCGAGTACTAGTTTACATGTTTAGTTTATAAAAAAATGTGCTGCACTAACAACTGAATCTTTCGTTGCCAATAATCAGGCCAATAATTCACACTTAATGAATTAGGTCACCCATAGACAGGGCTGCTCGTAGATTTCATGGTCTTTCACACAAATTCTGCGCGAGGACCAACCAAACTTGTGAACTCTCCATCCCCGTAAAGGTCGTCAGCACAGTTGTAACTTCGTTTCTGTTGAAATAGTAAAGTAACAATATTTATATGGTTCAAGTCCTTTTTTATTATTTCTTCCACTACTTTTCAAGGGCCTGTGACCCATCCATAAGGTGTCTGAGCCACAACAACCGATTTTGATGAAACTTGGTAGATTAATAGGACACTGCAAAACTAAGTAACAAACAAGAATTTGTCGAAAAATTTGTAGTTTCTGAGATTCGATTCAGAGCCAGTCGATTCATTAAAAATGATATTTGTCGTGCTATTTCGGGAACGGCTCCACCGAGAACAAGCAAACTTTGCAAACCATACATGATAGCTTTGAAACGAAAATAAAACGAATTGTCTGCACCTGCGCAGAGCGTAAGCATACACTATCAGGCCTATGATCGCGGTCTATTGGGACACATCAGTGTAATGCAGGCATCTATCATCAAAGAAACATGCCAAAATCGTAGCCCATAGATTTACCTATATATGGTTAGTGTTGTCAGGAGACGAGCCCTTTTTCATGTCTCGTCTCGTCTCGATAACGAGCAAACACTTCAAGACGAGACCTGTCTATTATTTGCAAGACGAGACACGCGACAGTGTTGGAAGGAGACGAGATGCGACAGTCCCAATATCCCGTCTCCTCTCGTAGCAATACTACCCAGTTGTATAAAGCAAAGGCTAACGTAAGAGATCCGCGACGGTAGTTACGCAGGCTTGTTCGGGTTATGACTAGCATATAGTCGGTTTTCCCTTCATTTTTATCACGAGTTTTGTCTCGTAATGTTCTACGAGACGACACGACACCAGGCACAGACTTCGAGACAAAGACACGAGAGGACACCAGCATCTCATGTTTGCGACGAGACTGTTTCACGCGACGAGATGAGAAACACCAAAGGTTTCGTCTCATGGCCACACTAACTATATATAAGTAAACCCTATGACCTATGATTTTGGCACGTTTCTTTGAAACATAGATGTCTGCATCAAACTGATGTGTTCGAATAGACCGCGACTATATAGGCCTGATAGTATTTCCTTACGCTCTCTTAATACTGTGTTAGTGTTGTGTAACATTGATGACTTACAGTACTTGATATAACCGAATATGACGACTATCAACCTTACTATATGACTTCTACACTAGATAAGTGTGTTTAAGTCTGATGAAGGTACTCTTATAGTATTGAAACTGGTCTACAAGTGGTTTATTTAACGTTAGAAATATTATTTGAACATATTGTTGTTCATGTTAAGGAGATGCAAAGAATTTTCACCTATACAAAATTAAACACCACTTTCATTACTGCTGTAACTGTATACATATACCTAATTTTCAATTTAATCGGTGGTTTTCATTTGATAATCGGACAAAAGTGTCTAGGATAAGCGCATATTATAATTACACATGAGACTGGATTTGAGACAGGTCTAGTGCCTAGGAGATGTCTGCCACACAGGAGATTCCGGATTCGATTCCCAGTGGGAGAGGTTTTAAGTTTAGGCGCATTACGGTGGTTCGGATCCCATCTCAAACTGTAGATACAAGTTACATATAGCCTCGGTGCTGGAAAGAAACGCTAAACACTAATAATGAACTAAGTAGATGGGTGCTTCTGGATCAAATATTTATAGAGGATTTTTGATAGGCGTTCAGCACCCATACAATTTTTCGTTTGAATTTATTTCGAAATTTATCCACTCTGGTGCCGATCGATGCAGAGGAGAAAATGATTGTCATCTAAATTGAGCTAACCAATGAATATCACTATTTAATTGGAAAATCCTCTTAAAATGGTAGTAACAATCAATCCAACCCAGTTTCCCTCTACTGTTTGTATCAGGCGCATACGCAGCAATTTCTTTCTAGAGGGAGTCCAATTTCAATTTGAGGATAAAGAATTTTAAAATTTGTACAATCGCCCCTAAAATTAGACTAAATTAACAGAAAAGCAGCTTTTTTGGGGGCGGGAGGAGCTGAGTGCGGACCACCAGAACCTATCGCCTATATATGTCCCTGGTTTGTATTTTATTGGTTAAACTAGCTGAAATGCCCGTCCTTGAACGGGGAGATCAGGTTTATAAAAATATTTGAACTCCCAACTACCCTATCAATATACATTTCAATGATTGATTATACGGTTCATCCCGACTATACATGTCATCCCTCATGTGACCCCGAAGGGTTGATAGGGGTTTCTTAGCTACATTTGGACAGAAACGCCATCGGGTATGGCACCATTCATCTCCACAGCCCCGAAAACCATGGATTCCAAACAAATATCGCTCATTTTCGATTATTTGTACGGCATTTCCCTGTGACCCCCTTAGAGATGGTAGGGGTATCTGACCTCCACTGAGACTGAAACGCTATCTGGATTGTCACCATTTATCTCCGTGACCCTGAAAACTAAGAATTCGACACTAATACCAGTCATTTTCGGTTAGAAAAAATATTTGTATATGTCAACCCTCTGTGACCCTCTTGGGGATGATAGGTGTATCTCACCTCTACAACATTTTTTCCTGGTTATAAGTAATATGTGCACCAAATTTCGTTAAAATTGCACCGGGCGTTCCAGAGTTATGCTAGACAATATATAGATACATACAGACACACCTACATACATTATTTTTTATATATCATCCTCCTGTGACCTTTCTAGGGATGAAAGGACTAACTATCTTTCGCCCATAGTGGTTGTTTCCTCACTGTAAGTAATACATGTACGAAGTTTGATTGAAATTGCTCCAGGCATTCGAGAGTTATGCTGTCACCCTAGTGGTTCTGAGGCACACAACAATAGAGTCTATCCCAAGCGGTTTAAGGAATTATCCAGACCAGGTATCATTAGAATTTTTTTCTTTCATTTCGTATAAGGAATCGCCTCTCAAAGTTTTTCGGTGGAGTTACCTACCACCCTGTATGTATATATATATATATATATATATATATATATATATATATATATATATATATATATATATATATATATATATATATATATATATATATATATATATATCATAGTCAGATGTTGTCAATACACTGCTTGATGAAGGTCTTTCCAACTCTTTTCCACAACAACCTATATTATATTTCCATTTCCACTTCCTCCTCTGAATGGCTTGTGGGAGGTGCATACACTTGAATCACTTGTAGTGTATATCCCTGGGAGAGTTTGACTACAAGCCTTGCTACTCGACTAGATATACTATCTACCTCAAGGACCTTGTTTTTTACTTTTTCGTTGATAAGAAATCCCACTCTGCCGGTCTTGCCACATTCTGATCCTCTGTAGTAGAATAAGTGTCCGTTCTTCAATTCGATTAATTCTTCTCCTTTTCTTCTTACTTCGCTCAATCCGACGATGTCCCAGTTGACTTTCTGTAGCTCTTCTTCCAGCTCCTGAAATCTTGCTTCTGAAGCCAGGGATCTTGCATTGTTTGTAGCCATGGTCAGTTTTAAATGACAACCTAGTCTGTAACTCCGGGGATTCTTAGCACCCTCTGCCTGCATGTGATTCTGAACGTTGCCTTGCCCAGACACAGTTCGGATTCCGGAGAATGAGGGTCTTGGCTTATTGTGTCCTAGTATGATTGTTTAAACAAGTTGAAGGTATTTGGCAAAAATCACCTCATGATAGACCTCCCTGTTTGCTTTCCTATCATTAGGGAAACCTGTAAGTTTCACCATGGACAGGAAGTTACCAGTCTGCACCACTAGGAGGTACGCGTAGGACATAAGTGGCTAGCGCGGCCGGTTCCATACGTCGTCGACTAATTCTCAGCGTGCGGGTCTCCTTCTGATTTACTACTATACACCATTTCGCATATATATATACAGGGTGCGTCATTTATAATGTCCAACCGTGATAACAGAAAAACTAAAAGAGGGAGGGAAGCGAAACTTTGCATGAAGCAACTGTAGGAAGGGGGACACCTAGCCACGTATTGGTTAACATCACCGGATGAAAAGTGTTGCCAACTCAATACAAAGTTGTATTTTTTAAATAGCACTACGTTAACTTATTACAAATTTTAAGTCTACATACAAATCGAAAACAAACAATACCACTTTTATTGTTTAGTATTGGAAACTAATTATGCTATAATATCACAAAAATCCAGAAACTTCCCCATTTCGGAGGTCTCTACAACAGTAATGACGCAAATGAGACGGATGGTGCGTCGCACATCGAAAGCACCTTAGTGTTAAATACTATGGTCAGCATATGATGTATTTCTATGAAACAGAAGAAAAAAGCTACAAGAAATTCAAAACTTGACTTCTTGCAAAGGGCTTTATTTCAAAAAAGAGCTGAGATAAGTATCACATCTAATTACGTAGATTATTGTAAAAAGATGTAATGATCATAATGCCGTTTACAGCAATTTGATATTTTACACCGTTTAGGAGATATGATAATGAATGTTAAAGTTGGCAATACTGCTAAAAGTCGTGAAATTAGGAGAATATTTGGTAATCGCAACTACCAAAACGGTTGGTCACGTGTTGTGTTGTGAAGGCCTGGAAAAAACCCGGAAATTTTGGGTAAAAAACAGTTTTTTACCTTTTTTCCCGAGCTTGGAAAAAAAACGGAAAAAAATTGGGAAAAATTGACATTTTCGAATATTTTACTTCGTTATGCTTTTAAAATGAAGAATATTTTATATTTACTAGTTTACAGTGAAGATCATTGAGTGTTTATTATGTTCCTTGTATTAGAATAGGGAAAATTTGTGTCAACAAATGTATGTGCACCTCTCTTTTAATGTTAACACCATAATAGAATGGAGTTATGGCCCGAGATGGAGTGCGTCAGTGGGTCAAGTGGGTCGTTTTCTGAGTGGTTCAGTGGGTCATGGGTCAACAGCGCGTGACCCATTGTGACCCACCACCCACCGTGACCCACTGCGATCCACCACCCACCATGACCCACTGCGACCCACCGACTCAGTATGATCTACCGACCCTCTCTGCTCACTGCATTGTAGACAGTATCTTCTGAAGACTGGTAAATTTGTCTCCGTTTTACTTTCAAGGCCTTCATTTCCCTTTCTTTTCCACTTGTTTCTGTTTACTTACCTGAGGTGAGTATATCTAACTAAGTGAAAAAAGAACTTCAGGCACTTTTGGATATTGATACCTTTAATAGTAATAATAGCAATAGGACTTATACTACTACTTGGCTTTCGAGACCTGTGAGTTTTTAGAGCTATCTACTGGAAAAACTACATTTTTGAAGCACTGTAATATATAAATTATTATATAAAAAATTGAATGTAACTATGTGTGCCTGATCATCACGGTCAAATTGCGAAGTCAAATGAAATTACTTTTGGTATATAGTTAGGCCTTAATCCAAATTGGGATGTTATATTGCTTTTATTATAATGCATAATACCCTAAGAAGGTAGTGAAGATCCGAATTTTTGCGAAAAAAAAAAATGAGTATCTCGCAAGCCGTTAAATTTACGGAGCTGAAATTCAGTGTATTAACTCTTTATTGAAAATAAACAGAATGTGTCTTAGCATTTTTTTAAATTCTCCTTTATGTGTGTGTGTGGGGGGGGGCACTTTCTATATATGGACAATTGGTAGTGAGTTGGTTTGTAAAAATGATCGATGTTATTTAAGAAAAAAAATCAGAAACAAAAAATGCAGTGCTTGGCTTCATATACCCATTGCTTTCTGCTATAATAATTGCCGAAGCTTATGTTTATAATATGGAGCGCTTACAGCACAGGGCAATCAACCCATAAAGTTATGAGAAAAATAGCCATAAAATTTGTACTCTAAGCTTAATTACACGGAAATTTGAAGTTTGGATTGTACGCATAATTGTGTGGAAAATTTTACACTTTTTTCCCTTTACGTTGGTCTACTTACTTTGATTTGGAACTTCGAAATTTCATCCTTTTTTCCACTGAAAAGTATTGATAATTCAACAAGGAAATAATTATACTATGATAATTTAATTGAAATTCATCGTAATTTGGCACATGGCAAACAGCAGTGTGGTAATTGAAGTTGAAGAAGGAGGGAAATTCCCATTCACCTCTGAACAGTTTCCAGGAACCTCGTTCCCTTTTGCTTTCTAGACGGGGGAGGGAACTTGGTAATGGTATCAAACCTTCATGTGTAATTACAAAAATTAAATTTATAAGCAAATAAGAAATCATGAGTTCATCAGGCTTTAATTGATAATTTATGCACAAAATTCCCTATCAAAGGCGTGGTAGATAAAGTTTCTGTTCTACATGGGTCGACATTGCCAACTGACATGGTGGATATGGAAAAGATGTTGTATGGTGAAAGAGAGATGATACTTCTTGCTGAGTATTTCAAACCAGACCAAGAGAAATCGTTATCAGACTTAAGTCTAACAAGTAGATTGTCGATGAGGAGTTGCAGAAATTTCTATGTCGGATAAAAGTATTACCAATTTCCACGACAGAGTGCGAACGGGGATTTCCCCATATGAATTTACAGGTGACTGATATTAGAAATAGACTAAGTGCTCAAACATTGTCTAACTTGTTGTTCATCAATGTTAATGGCCCACCGCTAGACATGCTCAAAGTAGACGAGCTAGTTATTTCTTGGCTGAAGGATGGACATCTTTCCACTGCGGTTGATTTACCTCCAAAAAGCTACCAACAGGAAAAAAATCCGATTTCAGATTTGTTTTAAGCTGGAAAATTACGAGTTACGGAAAATGTATACTTGTATTACTAATGGCTTATTTGTGTTATTCAACTTTGTACCTAATTTTTAGTAAGTCTCTGCTTTGCTTTAGGTAAACTACTTTGAATAAATATTCATAATAATTGCAATTATGCATATTTGTAACTTAAATTTAACGTAATGTTTTAGTGATTACACAAATTAAAATTATGAGCATATTTTATGGAAATGCTCTCACATAGGGTACCCGAGCACTTTTATACCCTATGAACAACTGATTTTTCAAGTCTTTTGTGAGAAAAAATACTGTGAACTGAGAAACCATAACCTTTTTCATATTGTACAGGAGTATTTTCCTGCGAACAGAAGTTTCTTGCGGAAAGCGTTCAGAAATTAACACTTGCAAGAATACTCTCTTAGTACAAGTATATTTTAGGCACACACTAATTTCCCCCCACCTCTGACTGTTTCAATTTCCTCACTGACAAACACTTTACCATTTTATATCGTAAAGGTCAGATCCACCGTTATTGTAATAGAGTGGTGCTTGAGCGATTGACTAGAAATTCAAACTCCGATTAGTGACAATTTCATACAAGTGTAAACTCTTTAGTCAGTTCAGAAGAGGCTGTGGATCGTGTTCAGAGTTGATGACGATGGATTTTGGTGAGTCAGAGTAGGTCAAAGTGAATGAAAGTGGTTCATGGTGGGTGGTGGGTCAGAGTGGGTCACCGTGGGTGGTGGGTCATGGTGGGTCAGACTGGGTCATGGGTGGTGGGTCAGAGTGGGTCACAGTGGGTGGTGGGTCATGGTGGGTGGTGGGTCATGGTGGGTGGTGGGTCAAGTTTTCATTGACCCACGCCAACTCTGGTTATGGCTACAAAAGATACTAAAATAAAATTAAGATAGATGCATTGAAATTATCTTAAGTAATCTTATGAAGTTCCCGCTTTATGAGAGGGAAGAGTTAAAATAACGGAGCCAGAATCATTAATACCGGCATGTTAAAATGAAATATATATTTTATGGAAATACGTATCTTACTTGTGCTGTGTAAAATTTGCGGAAACTTTGAACCCATTAAAAAAAAACCTTTCGGAAATATCGGCAAAAACCGCAAATATAATTTAAAAATTATTTCTTCGCCTGATGTTAATTTTATTTGCTGTAACGTGTCTGCAGCATATATACAATGTATTTAGCTAGCAGGAAAAGTACTTAAAGCAACAGGTTTACTTTTTAGTTTTCTCATTTCGGGTAAAAATCCCTCTTTATTATTTGTATATTTTTAGAAGAACTCAGAAGGAGAGATTGTCTTATTTACACAAACATATACACCGCATAAGTGTAAATTTGAACAGCGAGAAATATATTTAAAAAAAATTAACATGTGAAACTTCCGTTCGTTATTAATATATACTAGCAAAACAAGCGTTCTTCGCACGGGAAGAATACGTTTCATGTTGAAGGGCACCAAAACTGCTAATAAGGTACTGGTACCCCAAAAACAATAATTTGACACTTGTATCAGAAATTTTCAATTACTTTTACGTTATCCTCCTTCTTTAGGAGTATTGATGTTGGCTGAATTTGGATTTAAACAGCGTTGGAAGTGTCACTGTTCATCTCAACGATCCCGAAATCTATGGATTCGACACTAATATCGGCCATTTTCGGGGCACTCGGTCGAAAAAGTGTAAAACGCATTTTCAGATCAGCCACCCTGAATGAGTTTTCCTGGGTTTTCCTCATTCACACCAGGCAAATGCCAGGGTGGTACCTAACTTATAGGTCCCAGGCCGCTTCCTTTGTTCCCCATCCTTTCTTTCCTTTCCCCGGATTGTGTGCTCAAAGAGGGACGTCATCCCTCAAAAAACGTGAAGGGCTAAATGGCCTTAGATGCCGAAAGCCCAGAAATCTAAATCCTAAATCGGCTATTTTCGATCGTTTTTCCCTTCTCCCTCTCCCAAGCTGCAGCGTTGAATTTGGATTTAAACGGCATCGGAAGTGTTGCTGCTCATCTCAGCGACTCCAGAAACTATGGATTCGACACTAATAACGGTCATTTTTGATCATTTTTTTATATATCAATCCTTCGCCCTCAATGAAGTTACGGCGCTGAATTTGGATTTAAACGGCATCGAGAGTGTCAATGCTCATCTCAGCGACCTCAAACACTATGGATTCAACACTAATATCGGTCACTTTCTATCATTTATATATATATATACATCTCCCCTTCTCCAATTTGCGGGGATGAATTTGGATTTAGACAGCATCGAACCCACGCCCCCAATTTATGGCGCCGAATTTGTATTTAAACGGCATCTGAAGTTACTCTTCATCTCAGCGACTCCAAAAACTATGGATTCGACACTAATATCGGTCATTTTCCATCACTTATATATATACATCTCACGTTCCCCTGCGGGGATAATTTGCGGGGATGAATTTGAATTTAAACAGCATTGAAAGAGTCACTGTTCATCTCTGCTGCCCCGAAAATTATGGATTTGACACTAATGTCGGTCATTTTCAATATGTATTCCCCCTTCCTTCCTCCAAGTTGCACCTTCAAAGTGAAATGATAAAAACCATCCTAGGCCCAAACTCCATCTATATTGAAATTTTTTTCGAGTTCAGTCTGGTGGTTCAAAAGTTGTTAAATTACAAATATAGTCACTTTCATTTTTATATAATTTGTCACACTAGAAAACAGGTATTTCTTTACATACAAAATATTATGCATAAAGTTTATATAAAAGTCCATATTAGATATTAAATAATAGTAATTATATGTTTTAGTGTATGAGTATTAGTGAAATTTGCATACTGCTGTCTCTTTTAAGAAGTATTTTGGTTAAAATTAACAAAATTTCACCAGATCAAAGAGCATATTAAGAAATCAGTTTCATTTAAGAACTCTATTTGTTGCAACAGAAACGCTTCATGATGGTAGATGTATATGCAGCTGTTAAAGTCCTTTAATTAATGCACAACCACGAATAAACGACTAAAAAACATATAAAGGAAATGAGTGCAGACTATTAATTTTCAAAAGAATAATTACAACAGTTTTATTTTAGATTGCTTCTTTTTTAAATAGTCGCAATATTGAAGTTTCTCAACTAATAACTTTCACGCGTTTGAGGAAAAACGATTCCATTACTAGTAAAATTAACCTGATACAAAGACTTTTGTTATCTTCCCAATTTTTTCAATTTTTCCGGAAAGAAACCGAAAAAAACTGTTTTTTACCAACGGGTTCAAAATTTCCGGAAATTTTACAACACTAGTCAAGAGTCAAAGGTACGAAGACAAGCAACGATCGCTTTAAAAATTTCTCGCAACTACGTCATTTTAAGAAGTATTGCCAACTGTAATATGTATATATGGTAATGTCCAAGAGGTCGGGAAATATAGCCTCAGTGCAGAAAGGGGGCAATCACTTCAGCAAATAACAAGAACATTCATTTCTAACAGTTATAAATTCATCAAAATTAACACATAATTACAAGCAAATTATCTCTCATTGCGTTAGAGCATGTACGATTTATTGAAATTTTACATCATATGTCTCTCCGGTCTTCACAAAATAACCAACTTTTTAAACATATAGGGACGTACGGGGCTAGTTGGCGAACTTTTCATTCTTTATTTTTTTAATGAGCAGATTGTGCACTGTATTGAAATGTAATGGATGTGTACGGACAAACCAATGTTTCCTCTAATAAATTCAATTTTTGTTTTTGTTTTGTTGTTTACAGTTTTCGACAAATATTTCTTTCTTTCTTTGAAAACGGAGTATTCCAACCGACCCCTACTAAGGGGCTGGTTGGCTGATATTGTGGGGCTAGGTGGCATACTTTTTAAATGTAGCAAAACACAAACAAAAATTGGATTCATTAGAAATAAACTTTATTTTTCTAAATTCTATTATATATATTGCAATGAAGTAAGCTATTTGAAGTTTCAAATGACTTTTATTCACAGCATTTAAAAGAATCAGCATTATGAAATATGAAAACTTCTTTCTTTCATTCTAGCTTGGTTGTCATGACATTGAAAGCTACAAGATTATCAAAGCACATCAGTTTTAATATGATTTGGTGTACGCTAATTCTTCATATTTCTAAATGTAATTAAAATAACTGAACTAGCTAGTTTATTTCCCGCTGTTTACAAAGTAGCTAAGAGAAACTAAGATATGTTTTAGCTGAATTATTGAGAAATGCAGTTTATTTCCTACTTTCCACAAAGAAAGAAAAAGCAATAGCTAGGCCTCTATTTTTGTAACAAAAGAGCACATACAAAATATTCTTGATCCTGAGAATTAGGCCTATTCAGAAAATTCAGAGTCTGGCATACAGTCTTATCTCGATTTCTAAATTTTGACAGTAATCCAATACGTGCATGCTATTCTATAACATTGAAGTAAAATATTGGTAGAACTGTAAACTACACAACAATAAAACAAACAATGTAACAATAAAAGTAAAATGAAATAAAATTCCACACAGGGTTGTTTGGCGCACTTGCCAACCAACCCCAAATGCTATACGTCAACTAACCCCAAGCCCATGTTGTGCAACAAAGTAGTAATTACTCAGCAATTGTTTAGTATTTACGTTTTATTGTTTGAATATCCATAAAAACAAAGTTCAGATCTAACTAATGCTATATTACTTACCTCTGTACTCCAAGTAGTGACGATTCTGTGATGTTGTAACGGAGAACTGAAAAAAATACTTCAGATTGGCAAAAACACTCTTTATCTAATAGACGCCATAATCCGCAAGTTACAAATTCCATATGAAGGTGGCAACTGCATCCATAGGTCGCTCTTTTAACAGTAGCAACAGCTCATTATGTTAATTAATGAAGGAAGTTATATGCAGTTCGTCAACCAGCCACTGCTGCCAACCAGCTCCGGTCTCCCCCACTAAGTAAACATTAATGTTATTGTAAATGGTTACCTCGTTCAAATCCTCAAATATTTGGGCGCTGATTTGATTACTTTCTATTAATTACTCTTAGTTTCTTGCTTGATATTCATAAATATTTTCTTTCTGTATGCTTTTTACTAGATTATCCAGTTATTTGATGATAATACAAACAGAATTGGGTGTTTTCCGTTTGTCAGATTTGTCAATTGGAATATTTGTCCATTTTCACGATTGGCACATTTGGTCATTTTCGCGTTTGGCAGATTTGTCCATTGGCAGATTTGGTAATTGACGGATTTGGTAATTGGCAGATTTGTCCATTCTCACGATTGGCACATTTGGTCATTTTCACGTTTGGCAGATTTGTCCATTGGCAGATTTGGTAATTGGCAGGTTTGGTAATTGGCGGATTTGTCAATTGGCAGATTTGTCCATTGACAGATTTGTCCATCTCGCGATTGGCGCATTTGGTCATTTTCGCGTTTGGCAGATTTGGTAATTGGCAGATTTGGTAATTGGCAGATTTGTCAATTGGCAGATTTGTCCATTGGCTGATTTGTCCGTTTTCACAATTGGCACATTTGGTCATTTTCGCGTTTGGCGCATTTGGTAATTGGCAGATTTGGTAATTGGCAGATTTGTCATTTGGCGGATTTGTCCGGGTCCCATTAGTAACCACAAAGAATTGCTACTATCAGATTGGTCTATTTTCACAAAATCAGATAGCATTTGTATTTGTTTATCACCAAATAAAATTAATTCGTTCTCATTGCTTGGCCACTTCTTTTGGTTCAATACTTCACAAGTTTTTATGAAGTTGTTGGAGTCACTGAATAGCGCAACAATATTGTCCACAAGTCCATGCAATAACTGTTTCCGAAATGATACAAAATTCTGTATTCCAGTGGCTGAGGGAGACTTCATTTCCAAGTCCTTAAACGTCATTTTCGCTTCGTATTCCTGTGTGGCAGATTTAAGATATGCCCAGGTAAGTCTTTCATTGCACTTAGGGCACGAATGGTACGCTGAACTTCAGAATTTACAGTAATTGCGTTTGATGACCTCATTTGTAAGTATAATGATAATTGTTTGATAGTATCTAGGATGTCTTTGAAGAAAACAATCTGCATGACAAAAGACCATTTTGACATTACTTCATACATTCCATGAAACTTAGCTCGAGCCTTTGACGAATATGTATCATCCGTACTACATTCATTAAGAAAGTGGATAAGAGCAGAATAATCTCTCAATACAGCCGTGACTGTAGAACAGGACGAGGCTACCCACCGAATATGAAAACTACGACCAATTGTTTGTAATTCAAAATGAAGTTTCTCTGCAACAACTTCTAAACGCCGTTGATTCTTTGGACTTGCTGAGAAAAGGGTGCATAATGAATTCATAAAGGACTTAAAATGAAGAGAAGTTCATAGTCCGTTCATTACGTAATGAATGGCGAGCTCTAACTTGTAATTTAAGCACTGTATTAAAATTAAATTTGAATTAAATCTGTTCTTGAGAATTGATGCAGCGCCCTTATAGTGTCCCTGAAGATTTGCTACACCATCAGAAACTAAAAACAACGTTTTTAAAAAGATTTCTTCAGAAATTTCATGTTTCCCTAAGCAAAAAATTATAACATCTGCTATTGAACTACCTGTAAGAGAGGATAGTTCCAATATATCGAAGAAGTAATTGCATGCTTGCCCGTCAAACTGAGTAAGAACATACATTATTAAACAAATATTGTACGAAATTGTAGTACTTTCGTCTGCTAAAATGCTAATGTATTGCTTGAGTGTATAATATGGTTAATTAAAGTTTTCTGCATTTTCTTAGCTGTGAAATTAGTTATATTTGGACATGAATATTTTGAATGTAGCATTTGTCCCATATTAGCCCCGTTAAGGCGTTGTGAAGTGCACACATCTTTAAAGAGTTTAAAAGATTCATTTCGCTTACACAACAAATAGGAAGTGCGGAAATTATGTAAAGTCATTTCCACTTTCGATTTATTTTGCTCCTCCCACAAAGACATACTGCTAGATAATGATGATTTTATCATATCCTTTGTCTCTTTTCCAAACCTCTCGCGCAATCTATTTGATAGTTAGATTTCGCATGGTCTGATATTTTATCATTTAATTTTTTTACTGTTTTTTTTTTTTTTTTTTTGCAACAACTCCGTTCACAAATGGAAATTCCACTCGTGTATTGCTCTTCTTGAGAACTCTTGAGTTTTTGTACATCACTACAATACAAACAAATCATTTCCTCACTATGTTTTGCACTAAACCATGGTCAATTTTGCTTCAATTTTCAAATCTTTGCTTCTCAACACAACCACAAATAATTGTGCAAGTTTCATTTGTATCTCCACTTAAATTAACACTTTCTGAATTTTCTGAATTAATCGCACACTCATCACCCTTTGTCAGTACAGCCATAATTTTCGCTTACGTTTTGCGGTTACTACTTTCTGAATTATTTGGAAAATCGATTTTGCTTTTTTTGTCGAAACAATCTAAAATTGTTTTTTGATGCTTCATTGTTTTCCGAGCAATGACACCACTATGTCGAAACACTTAATGCTCCTACGGGTCCGACAACAATACTTCTTTACAAGCTCATCAGAGATGGCTATGAAAGCGTTTAAAAGCTTAACATTCATTAGAACGGGGAAGGGGATCTAGATACAAACAACTATTAAGCTTCCATGAAAGTAGTTATCCCCGTAAGTACAATTTCTCTTGAAATCGTATTGGGTTGTCTTAATCTATGTTATCAAATACATACAGAACTAAAAACTACTCGTTATTGAGATCTCTTCTTAATACATATATATATATATATATATATATATATGTGTGTGTGTGTGTGTGTGTGTGTGTGTGTGTGTGTGTGAGTGTGTGTGTGTGTGTGTGTGGATGAAACTAGATCATCATCTGTTTGACTAAATCTGGTGACATGGGTTCTTTTCCAGTAACTGCAGACTCAAACATTTGGTGACCTTTCCACTCCCTTCGAGTTTCCTTGCATACTTCGGACCCACCCCGCAGCCTTCTTGCAGAGGAAACCATCCCTTTGCTTGGGGAAAGAAGTGAATGACTTCGGCTGTATTGCCAATTTGTCATTCAGTCGTTTGTTCTTGGCGAGTGAAGATCGTAGACTACTTAGAATGGCTACAGTGCACAGCGAAACCCGCGAAATAATTCAATGTGGCAACCTGTCTGCATCCAACTATTGAAGGATCTCAGTCACAGCAACTTGTCCCTCCCCCTTACGAAACGCACACTTGAAATATAGTTATTTTTTACTAACGAATATAAAACAGTTGAAATGCGAGATGTTTCATAAATTTCACTCAAATAAGCAATATTTAGGTTAGCTACACAAAAATAAGAATTGTTCCCTTTTTCTATCTTCATGGCCATTCAAGAACACTTAAGAGGGGGCAAGTTATTCCTGTCAGGAATAGAATTTTCTTCTCCAGAGGGGAAAGATTTTTGTCAGGGGGAAATCCCTGGCATCCCTCCGCCAATTCGCACCCTGTTCATTCCCTAGCTAAATTTGTGGATATGATCGCACATCTTGCCTAACAAAGTACTATCTTATAAAGAATATATATATTTAACATGCTGAAGAGCTAAAGAAGAAAAACTTCCAATAATTTGCTATAGCTCTCTTTTTTGATAACGGTAAACTTGTTCATTTCATCACTATAAATCACGTTTGGTACTACGATGTCTGTGTCTGTATATATCTTTCACACTTTATTGGAGACAAAATTGCTCTTTTTCCATGAAAAGAGGATGAGAGAAACTATATAACTGCATAAACCGAAAACAACCTTTGTTACCAATAGTATTCTAATCCTGAATAAATACGCCGATTAAAGGATTCTATCAATAAGTTATTTCGTTATTATATTGTTTCGGTTCTTATTAACATGAAAATTATACGCTGCCTATAATGGTTTGTTAAATAAAAAAAAAGTTGGGATGGGATGTGATTCGATCTGGTGTCAAAATAGTATAAGAACTACTAGTCCGCCACTCTACCCACCTAACCATGGAGACTACATTTGTTTGCTTTCTTTTTATTAACAAATAATGCTCATAACCATGATGAGTATCGCTTCCAACCTTAAGATAAGAGTTTACCTGTTTGTTTCTATATTTTCGTACGACATCTTGATTACAGAAGCTAATTTATATTTGGCAGACAATCTAGACACTAGGCTTAAACCAATAAATTCAATATTTTACTCCACTTTCCAGTTCCTTCCGCCAGCTCGTTCACTGCCTGTTATCAATTTCCCTTCGGAATCGTGCTCTGCTACTGCAAATCCCTCGAAAGCATAATTGCCAATATACACAAAACCTAGCATAATTTTGGTTTTTTGCTTATATTTTTATTATTTTATTATATTTTTTGAAAATATCTCCTTAGGTGGATTGCTTTCTATTATCTCCACTTACTAATAACTGAATTTTACCCATAAACATAAGGAAAATGGAATAAATGCGAAAAATCGTGAGTTACAGTATACGCTCAAATTTTTTTGAGCATATGGGTACAAAGAGCAATATAATTATATATATATATATCCACAGATATTGCTTACATTATTTCTTTCTTCTTCTATGTCAAAAATGGCAAGATGGTTGAGCACTGCTGCCCTGATTACGAACGCAATATATAAAATACAACGTTATCGTTATATTATTCTAATGTTAGGGACAAATCCTTTTAATGTGGGAGAATCTTCTAAAGGTAATAACAGACTAATATCGCAAGCATCGGAATTACAAGACTACTGGAGAGGTTGAGGTACTCTCTACCTCGTGTCCTCATAGTTAAAGAGAATATTAATATTACGAAGAGAACATACATAAATTTAACCTAGATTTTACCTGAATTGTAAACGTCTTACGTTTCCAGATCCAGCAAAATGGGTGATGAGTTGATCGTTGGTAGTATCTAAGACCAAGTCTTTATAAATAAAGCATACGAAAAGTCCATTCAAAGCAAGCAGGTTCATTCTGCCTTTTTTCAGTGTTCTGTTCCTCAAACATATTGTATATTTTAATTAATTTCAGTTTGAATAGCTTAGTTGAATTGAAAATGTAGATACAGGAACTACAGTAAATATTTTAAGCTGTGTTTTTATATTTGGGGAAATATTCATTTATCTAATGCAATGAAAACAGTTACAGAATTTTTCTTGATATTCACTCCACTTTTGTCTCCATAATTACCATTCTACCCAAATGACCGATAATAAGTACAAATCATACCATCTTTGTAAAATCCAAATGTAGGTTGAACATTATCAAATGTAACTTCATACTTTATTAGAAGCAAGTACTGTAGATACGACACTGTAAGCTGATGCGCTAAAAATCTTTAAGGTAAAGATGGGATCGTTTAAAAATGGAATAAAAATGCCACTCCGTAGTACTGTATGTTTCTGAGTTGGTGAATTGTTTTGATTTCTGTAGGGAACATTTCAAGGTAATCTTATTTGAACAGTACATGGGTTGCTAGTTTCAGGAAGTTTTAAACAGTTCGTGGCTATCAGAATTATCATTTGCGCCAAATCATGTATTAGTTTTCCTGGTGTCTTTCCTGAATACATCGCTCCCTTTCGCTTCAGAGATTTTAAAGATGATACGTCAACCTCAATAATTTTGACCTGACAATCAGAGCTCGACTCAATCATGATTTTCTGTGCTATTTAGTGCAGAGACTAGATCCAATTGGCTAGGGACAGGAGTCAATAAAGATATTTTGTGAATGCGGCATACAACCTCCGGATTCCATATGGCATAGAGTTAGTTATTTAATTATTACGAAGGGAAACAAATTTCAATATGCACTGATACCTACTTTATTGCCAATAGTCCAATGTTACGAGCTGTTATTACTAGTTTTCCGTTTTTGGTGTTGTATAAACATGCAATAGCTATTTGCAAACCTGTTGGAGTGCTCGACTTCTTAGTCATTAAATAAGTATTTCATTACTTACAGCCGTCTACGCAAAATATTACACTTTCATTGCAGTATTTGATCCAACTTTCTGCTCTTCTGATAAGCGTTTCCCTCAACGTCTGTAAAATACAGTTATTAAAAATCTATCATGAGTCAAACAATTGTAGTTAATGATGTTCTACTAATCTCAAAGATGACTACATACTACTCTACTATCTCCAATACGCTGAACAAGATTTTTGTCAACATTTCTTGGAAGAATGGTAATCTATGGCATTTCAGATCGATGTATTGATGCTTCACACTTTAACTTGCTATCGGTAATTTCAAAACAGGGGTGGAAAGGCAGTATATCAGTTTGTTATTCCATATCTTGTTGATCCCGAAACCAAATCAAAAAACATTATTCTTTATAGTATTAAGAACACATAGAATATCAGAAGAAAGGTTTGAGGCAAAAGTCTGAAAAGGAAATAAGATGACCCAGATCAGATCCTTTGGTTAGATAGACAGGACATCTTCCCCTAAGCTTAAATAAACAGTTAATTTAGTTAAAAGAAAACTCCTAAAATAAGAAATAGTATATAACCTAGTCAGCATAAGAACATGACTATTTTACTGTAGGACAAAAATTAACATGACATACCATGGATTCATATCAATATTATGGCTATTCGAGGAATCCTACAATAACATACATTAGAAGCATATTCACACAAATCTAAATCTACTGCATAAACATACAAAGTAAAATAGTTGTTGGAAAAACCATATGTAGACAGACGGAATGCAGTATTAATGTCATTAAATTTCAGAAGCATTAGCATCAATCGTTACTTATCAATTAGTATGTCATGATTCGTGACGATTAGGGTTCATTAGCATACATATATGTGCACATTATTCATCTTACTATAGACAAAACCCCTCTATATTTACGTCATTAACGTGTGAGCTTTTTAAATAAATTCAGTCGCCTAACATCACATAGTGACAATTAATTTAAGCCTCATGTTTACAGCAAGATACTGTTAACATTGTAATAGGGTGTAGTTTGCTTTAGGTTTCTTTACAGAGAGGCTCTAATTGCTATCGTATGAATAATAGTCTTCCGGATACAATTTGAGACATTAATGTGACATTCATCATGACAAATCAGATCAGGGATACGCTCCTATTTACAAATATTTTAAAAACTTTTTATTGTATTCAGAAGACTAAATTACCAACATTTCAGTTTAGTAGAATTTGATTCATCGTTTCAAAATTCAAATCACCTATTTTCGGAGCTGTCTAGTCTTAAAATTTAAATTATATTTACAGTTTCATATTTTTATTCAAGATCTGAATTTTTACATATATCAACTGTTACCTATATACGACGCGTGACAGTTAAATAACGAGACGTGTTATAAATGTGACGTATTGCAAAGAAAGTTACAATTAGCTGTTATCCTCTCGATTATATATACACCGCTGCATACGTGTCTTCCATTGTTCAAACCTATGCTGTAGGTCATTAGATGTCACCCTGTTCAAACAACTCTGCAGTTTCTCGTTTCACCTCTTCCACAGACTGAAAATGTTTTCCCTTCAATGCACTTTTCCTTTTCGGAATAGATAAAAGTCACAGGGAGCCAGGTCGGGGAATACGAGGATGATCGAGCACAAGAATGCGCTTTGCTCCTAAATACTGGTTCACAGAAAGGGCATTATAGGCAGGTTCATTGTCTTGGTGGAGGATCCATGCATCATTCTTCCACAAATCCGGACTCTTCTTCCTTATTCTTTCCCTCAGCTTGATTAGGACTTCTTTGTAGTAGGTCTGATTCACCGTTTGACCCTGAGGAACCCATTTAGTCATGACGTTGCCCCTTATATCGAAAAAATCTATGAGCATTGCCTTCACTTTCGACTTGCTCATTTGTGCTTTTTTCATTTTTGGCGATGTGGGAGTCTTCCAGTGCATGGATTGACGCTTAGTCTAGGGGTCATACTGGAAAATCCATGTTTCATCCCACGTGATGACACGTGTTAGCAAGTCTGGTTCTGCTTTAAGACCTTCCATGGCGTAACAGCAAATGCTCTTACAAATGTATTTTTGTTCCTGAGGGAGGTTTTTCGGGACAATTTTTGCAAAAACTTTTCTCATGTTGAAATTGTCATGCAAAATTTGTCTACTGAATCTTTGTTAATCTTTGTCATGTCTGCGATCATCCGAATGCTCAGACGTCTGTCTTTCTGAACAAGTTCATTATTTTCTTGAACATTTTCGTCCGTTCTTGAACTCAGAGGGCGACCGGGTCGTTCATCATCTTCAACCTCCTCTCTACCTTCCGAAAATCGTTTGTGCCATTCGAAAACTCGCGCACCTGACATAGCATTATCACCATACACCTCGTTTAACATTGCACAACATTCCGTGGGTGTTTTTGTTTAATTTCACAAGAAATTCGATGTTAATGTGCTGTTCAACTTTACTCTGCACCATGATTCCGGCACTACTAGAGAACACTATCCTCTTCAATCAAGCCTTCTAAGAAAACAAAAGCTTTCAGAAGCATGAGACAAATAGTGGCTGCTCATGATCAACAATACATCAATAGCTAACTCCCTCTACGATCCTGCGCGACAGGAGGTGGGGGTAGTCTTGCTATTTAATTTCCACACCTCGTGTATATATATATATATATATATATATATATATATATACAGGGTGGTCGTGCATGAATGTCGGAAAATTCGTGAGATGAATCTACAGGTAAAAACTAGCAAAACATGTCATATGAACATTGGGTGAATGCGGCTTCCTTTGGACGCTAGAGGCGTCTGAAATGTCACCTTCCGAGGCGGCAATTTGCAATATCTCAAGAACGGAGAGAAATACGAATGTTGGGTCAAAACATATCAAAGGAAACCCCATCCGAAGAATCCAATTATGCATAAGTGGTGGCGAAACAGTGGCGGCGCTAGAGGGGGCACAAAGAAAGTGAATGAAACATGGAGAAAAGTGAACAATTTACACTGAAAAATTGTAGGAGGGGATGTTACTTGGAATATGCAACAACAAATGTTAATGAACAAAGGCAACAGCAGCTCTTCTGTAGGGACGTTATGAGAGGCGGATTGTAGGAATACAGTATCTTTGTAATGGTGAGAAATAGGAATGTCGGGTCAAAAGATATCAAAGGAAATGCCATCCGAAGAATCCAATTATGTATAAGTGATGGCGAAACAGTGGCGGCGCCAGGGGAAGCATAAAGAAAGTGAATGAATTGCGGAGAAAGGTGAACAATTTACACTGACAAACTGTAGGAGCGGATGTTATATGGAACATGTAGCAACAAATGTTAATGAACAAAGGCAACAATGGCTACGCTGTAGGGACACTATGAGAGGTGGAATGTTGAAATACAGTATCATTTTAACGGAGAGAAATAGAAATGTCCGGTGAAAAGATATCGAAGGAAATCCCATCCGAAGAATCCAATTATGCACACGTACTGCGGAACAGTGGGGGCGCATGGGAGCTGCAAAGAAACTGTTAAACACTCTTAGTGATGAAACGTGCAGATCGTAAAAAACACGTATGGAAGATGAGACCCAGTGTACTGTAAAAACAAGAGGTATTGTATTTACCATGGTCAACATAATGCCATTCTATAGCAGCTGTTCAATATGTCCTCCTTGTTCTTCGAGACAGACAGTTACACGATGGCGTAAGGATTGTCTGACTGGTGCCAATATCGCTGGCGTTTGCCGTAATGTGGCAAATGCAGCACATACACGCTGGCGAAGATCTTCAACATCATGCAGGGGCCGTGTATACACGAGACTCTTCACGTAACCCCACAGGAAAAAATCTAGGGGATTCAGGTCGGGTGAACGTGTGGGCCGTGCTTGTCTTCCACCATGACCTATCCACCTGCGTGGAAATGTTTTGTTCAGATATGCACGAATGGTGTGACATGAGTGGGCAGGGGCGCCATCATGCATAAACCACATACACTGTCGTGTCCTCAGTGGCACATCTTCAAGCAGAATAGGTAGGCTCTGAGTCAGAAACTGGAGATACGATATTGCGTTCAATCGCTGTGGTAAGAAATGTGGTCCCACAACGCTGTCGCCAATAATACCAGCCCACACATGCAATTGGAAACGGTCTGCATGCTTCGTCTCTACAATTGCATGCGGGTTGTTGAGTGCCCATCGATGGTCATTGTGGAAATTTGTGATGCCATCCCGTGTGAATAATGCCTCATCCGAGAACAATACCTGTGTTAGAAAGGCTGGTGATACACGGCAGCGGCGGTATAACCAACGACAGAAACGTCATCGGGTTTCATAGTCACCATCGTATAACGCATGCGTTCCTTGTACGTGGTATGTCTGAGATTATTACTATGCAAGATGCTTAGCACGACTTGATGCGAAAGGTGTTCCTGCCTTGCTATTCGTCGGGTACTAATACTCGGGTTCCGGGTCACATGTCGGAGTACCCTCTCTTCCAGGGGGGGGTGTTCGAACGCGTCGTCGTCTCGGAATGTCTGTGTTGGGAAGGAATGACCCAGTGTCCCGCAATCGCTGATGAATACGAATAAACATCCCCGGTGCTGGAATTTGTCGATCTGGGTAGCGTTCCGCATATACCTACGTGCTTCTTCCGCATTACCTTTCGCTAAGCCGTACATCAAATGCATATCTGCCATTTCGGCGTTAGTGTGTACTACTCTATTCATTGTGGTGCATTACGCATAGCGCTTGTCAACATCAACACTGTTTCACACGACACAAAGTAAACCACATTCACATACACATGGATTACTGCCCTGCCTGTAGAGTGTAGCACTAAAACGCTTGTGCTGTTACTGTCATTGCCCCATTCAGTACGAATGAACTGTGCGCTGTCCTCTGCACCTTTGATGCGAACGCTCTCGTTACCCACGCTTTCACTATTCCTATAACTAACTCTACTACGCGACGCTCTGCACGCCCCCTTCTTCCACCTACTGTAGCTATGCGCCCTCTGTCATCGGACATGTATTATACAGTACACCTAGAGTTTTATTCCTTGTTTCCTGATTGCTTTCAAATAGTTGTGTTTTCACCAATTTCAACTTTTCTCCATGTTTCATTCACTTTCTTTGTGCTTCCCCTGGCGCCCCACTGTTTCGCCATCACTTATACATAATTGGATTCTTCGAATGGCATTTCCTTTGATATCTTTTGACCCGACATTCCTATTTCTCACCATTACAAGATACTGTATTCCTACAATCCGCCTCTCATAACGTCCCTACAGACTAGCCGTTGTTGCCTTTGTTCATTAACATTTGTTGTTGCATATTCCAAGTAACATCCCCTCCTACAATTTTTCAGTGTAAATTGTTCACTTTTCTCCATGTTTCATTCACTTTCTTTGTGCCCCCCTCTAGCGCCGCCACTGTTTCGCCACCACTTATGCATAATTGTATTCTTCGGATGGGGTTTCCTTTGATATGTTTTGACCCAACATTCGTATTTCTCTCCGTTCTTGAGATATTGCAAATTGCCGCCTCGGAAGGTGACATTTCAGACGCCTCTAGCGTCCAAAGGAAGCCGCATTCACCCAATGTTCATATGACATTTTTTGCTAGTTTTTACCTGTAGATTCATCTCACGAATTTTTCGACATTCATGCACGAGCACCCTGTATATATATATATATATATATATATATATATATATATATATATATATATATATATATATATATATATATATTACTTGTTTAAAACTAACAAGTTTGTGATAAAATCATTATGATTATACTATTGTTAATTTTTTCACTTAACATTTTATGCACTTGAAAGATATGTGATTGTATTAGTTCATTCTTTCTTTCACACGATAATGCTTGTTTTATAATACTCTTTAGCATGCTACTACAGTACTTCTTCATCAATATAAGAACCCTTCTTGTTGGTCTAATAACTAACTCGTATATATATATATATATATATGAGGGTAAGTAAAAATTATCCGCAATTTTGACATAACTCTTCTTATATTGTTCATACTGACCTTTGACTCGTTTATTTTATTGTTATGACGATTATCATGCTATGAAAGTTTGATCTTCATTCCTCCATTTGTCTTCCTTTTCTTGCAGATAGATCATGGGCGCTCCATTAGAAGTTTGCTCCAAAGAGGAACAATGAGCAATTTTTCCGGTTTTTGGGGTCTGAAGGTGTATCAGTGGCCAGATGATGTGTCACTTCATCAATAATCACTCGTCTAACAGAATCTTATCACGTGCATGCTCAATGTAGTCATGATTTCTGTCCCAGATGGTCGTCCTGCTCCTTCCTCGTGAGTAACACTTGTGCGAACATTTTTCAAGTTTTCGATCCATTCGTAGACACTTAGTTGCGGCAAGTCACTGTTCCTGTATTGTATCGAAACTCTTTGATGAATTCCGGCTCCTGATACACCTTACGACCACAAAAACCGGATCACTGCTCGTTGATCCTCATTGGTGCAAACTTCTAATGGAGGTGTCATACACTATCTGCAGCGGAAGGAATTCAAATGGAGGAATTAGGGACAAACTTTCGTAGCATGACCACAACAGAATAATTATAAAATAAACTAAGACAGAGGTTAGTACGAACAATGTCAAAATTGCGGATATTTTTTTATTTACTTTCGTAATATCCTCCCTACAGAATACACTATTTTCTTTTGTAATATAGTTATTGTGATGTTTCTCTAATTCATGGAATATCATTTCTGACCTTTCTGGTGCAGTTTACAAGCTTTGTAACTGAACTAGCGACTTTGAGGAAGATTAGCGAAAAAATTAAAATTTTATCACACCTACAACCTAAGACAAGAAAACTTAAAACATGTACTAAATATTATGACTATGTACAGTAAGGGACACTTCTGGATGGTACAGCCATACGGTGATAGTAGATAGTCAACCTCACTACGAGCGCATTTCCCCCTCTACCCCTAACTACCAAAAAATTATGAACCCACCATTGACCATTACACTTTAACACAGAAGGATAGCGCAAAGTGAGATTGCATAGGCTTTTATGACATTTAAAATCATAAAAACTTATATTTAAAACTTATAACTTATAGAACTGTCTTTGATTGCAAAAATAGTTTTTGTTTGATCGAAATCGGTCTACTAATAGCTGAGTAATACGAACTTAAAGTTTAGTATGTTGCATATGGTTGTTACATGCATATATATACTTTCATCACACACACATTCAGTCGAGAGAAGCAATAACATACATGTACATGAGATTTATAGCCTCTCTCTTTCCTACTCCTCACACCAACAGAACTTCTTGCTGCAGTAGACATCAGATGGTGCTGTTATATGACGCAATCCCACGGGATGGGACTACGCAGTAACTATGATGTCAATTGATACACGTCATATGTCCTTCCACTTCAAGGAAGAAAGAGAGAGAATGACTTACATATAACTTAACATGATTTCCTCAACTTCATTTCCTCAAATAAAAGAAAGAAAATCACAACTCTCAAATTGTACATGCTGTTCTCTAAAATTAAGAGGTATCTCACTAGATCTCTTTTTTAGAATCAGTGTTTCCACCTCATTTTTTTCGGAACGTTCCAGGATTTTAATTTTTCCAGATATCGCTTTAAAACATATAGAGATGAATTCACCCCATTACTAATAAATATGATAATTGTTAAAAGTGAGTTGGCAACACTGCAGCCTCACCCCCAAATAACGTTAAAATTTAATAGCTCGGTCCCTAATTAACCGATTTCAAAAATTCAAACAATAAATGAATACTAATAACATAACCAATTTTATAAAATGCATAAATGGTTGCACAACCCACAGAATATTTCTCCTTTATTCAATATCTCTATAAAATTTCATTAAATCGAAAAAATAAAAATATTATCGTAATCTACATTTAATCCTAAGACTCTTTTAAAGAATAACATTTTCCCAAAAACTCAAAAATAAACCCGTAAAAAATTCCCGAAACTTTGAATTTCTTATATCTCCGTTGTTTATTAACCGATTTTCAAAATTCAAAGGGCAATCAATAGACAAATAAATTTACTATCTATCAAATGTTTGTAGGTTGCATAACTCTAAGGATATAATTACAAAAACTCAAATAAATCTCTTATTTATACATAGATCTTTAAAATTCAAATGACATTGCGTTCTATACGTCTAAAGGTTTTAGTTTTTATAATTTTGAAACTGTAAAAACACTTATACACTTAAAACATACTTAAAATTATAAGTTTTATTTTTGTTATTTTTTGGATTCATTTCTAAAGCAAACTGATGTATTTTATAACCATTATCTAAATCTTTCAAACCCTCATACTTAACAAACAGCTTATATTTTTTCATATCTTTCAACACTTGCTCAGTATCGTCATTATACCTTTGTGGTAATAACGTCTTATATTTCTCATCTCTTTGACCAAAACGCTGTGTTTGAATCAATTTCCATAATGTTATCTCGTACAGTTTACTTTTTTCTAACTCATCTATGCGAAGCAATCTCAATGCTTTAACGTCATTTCTTTTGTTCAAATAGCTAGCCATAGCTTATTTGTTATAAGGAAAATGTTCGTTTTATGAGAAATTCACAAAATCGATCCTCATTTGAAATTTACATACAGAACTCAACAGTTCGATAGTTATCTTTTAGACCAGTGTATTTGATTTTTATTCCATCTTTAACGATCTCATCAATCATTTTATCTGTTAAGTGTTTTGTAAATCTAGGTGGAAGAAAGACCTTAAACTCCTCACACTCAACTAAAATGCTCTTTCCAAACTTAGTTTTAATCTTTTCCATTTTCACAATCTTATATTCTACATTTAATTCTAATTCTCTTAATACTGTTTTTGCTCAAGACTTCCAAGTTTATTTAAAACCTCAATATGACTCGCCATCGTATTTATTATATAGAAAATGATTGATCACCCTTCAATTTTTATCTTTAACCATAAACTTTTTAATCATTTTTGTCAATTTCGTTTATGGAAAACTCTCATAAACAACACAAAAATACATTTAACTATCTAAAACTCTTCTACTACTTTCTCATTCTTAGGATCGTATGTAAAGTTCTTTTGTCCAATTAAAATCGCATAGCATATAGTATAATCAGCCACAGCTTCTGCAAAGTCTACTATAATCTTTATGTTTGTTCTCTCATTTACCGATACATTTTTCCTCTTACTACAATTAATCACATACATTGGTCTGTTATCTCTAAACTCTTTAGGATCATAGAACATTTCGGTATTGCCACATGTTATTCTCTTAAATGCAGTATAATCTTCGTACATCTTAAAATAATCCCTGTTAGCAATATCTAAGTTTCTTGATTCTTTTGGAAATACCTAATTCCTTCCATTCTTAAGATAGATATTCTTTACCTTACAATGATCAAACTTACTTGCATCTGCTGTTTGTTTACCACTTCTATCAGTTTGGAACATTACAACTACGAAATCAGGCATATCAAATTGTCTAGAATTAAATTGAGTAGTAACATCGAACTCTAAGAAAGAACCTACAACAGTCTTCTGAACAAATTCATAAGTATGTAATGAAAACATGATTTTAGGTTCTTTAAGAATATTCAATCTTAACTTGCTTTCATAATTAGATTCGTATTCAACAATAGGCATTCTTATCTCCATACTTTTTATTATTTTTCCATCATAAGGAGCTGTTGCACTTGCTCCTGTTCCAGTCCATTTGTACAAGACATCGTTATTATTATTAGCTTTTGTAAATGTTATTCTCAATCCACCTTTCCACATAACCTCTTTATAATCACTTAAAAAACCTGCAATTAATCTTAATGGATACAAAACGCTAAAATCCTTTCGTAGGCCGTTTATTATCCGTTTCAAATCCTGCCTGTTTTAGATATTCAACTTCTGGTTTGGAAATCTTTAATGTTCCAATAGCTGTAGATGTTATTCCCGGTAGTTCAATCTTATCTATAACAACTCCATGCTTTCTAACCTCAATTTGAAAAAAGAAGAATGGTAAGAAGTTATCTACAAGTTTTATAGTATCATTTGCACCAAATGTTCCTCCAACTGATGCACCAACAACTTCAAAAGTCATATGACAATCTGCTTTGCGTGGATGTATGAACCCATCCCCCACATCGAAATCAAACTCAATATCTTTGTTAGCTTCATTCAAATTATTAAATGTTGTTGTGTTAGCTTTAAAACTCTGTAACTCGTAACTCTCAACACTATCCATTTATTATAAAGAAAATCTTGAAACAACGCTTTTATGGGATATACCCATAAAAGAATCATACATAATAACATTTAAAAACTTATAATCCCCATCCTAACTTAACTTTAGCATTCATAGCAGTACCAACTCCAAAAGCAGCTAATCTTTCACCAATTGACGCATCATTACTAAATACCCTTTTCATGCTTTAGTTTCTAATTCCTTATCTGCAATATGTCTTGACTCTGTACCTTTATTGTCTCTGCAGTATATATCGTGTTCTTTACAAGCCTCATCTAATGGGTTAATACCTTCATCACCTATTTCTAACCTTTCTTGAAGCTTCGTAAAAGGACCGTAAAATCTGAAGCCTGGTATATGTAACTCTGGTATTCCCTTCATGTTTAAAATCTTATTCATTAGTCCTTCTCCAAGCTTCTCATCATTCCAGAATCGTGGTGGTAACGTATTAAAGATCTTAATCAAATAACCTATACCTTTTGGATCATTAGGAATAAATTGTGAAAGCTTATTATTAATCATACTCACTATACCTACTTTCTCATTATAAAAGTTATTATTACCAGCCTTTTCTTCTCCATCTATAACTATTAACCGATCAATTAACTTTCTCACATCATCCATCCATATATATTCTTTAGGTATCTCTGTATATTGTTTAATTCCTTCACCAGTCCTTTTAGGAGTTCGAGGTAAATTTGGTTTAATTATCTCAAATAGGCTTGATAATATTAATGTACTTAGAACCTTTATTAGATGCTACTTTTTTATCTCCATTATATTTTTGGAAGGCAGCATCTGATTCTATTATTACCTCCTTGTACTGTTCAAAATCGTCATCATCATAATCTTCAATGCTTTTATTAGTTTTCATCGTTAACAATTCCCATAGACCTTCTGTTCCTTTATAAGTTTTACCATTAATTATCAAATCATTACCATTCACTTTAACTTCAGAATTTCCTATCTGATTTATTATTTTTCCATCTCCTTTTACAGCTCTTATTCCAAATACACTATCATTTCTTCTACTATAATATTTTGTTGCAATACTACCAAATGACTGTGCTGTTGTTAAAGGCTCTACTCCTTCCACTTTGTCTTTAATTTGTTTTCTCATCTGTTTTTTTTTCTCCTGTTATAGGCGTATCATAAGTTATCTTTTTAGGTGTTTCTAGTAGACTAGGATCTATTGAAGCCGTCTTATGTACAGCTGGAACAAGTTGAGTTATTAGATTTTTATTTTGTTCTGCTACTTCTTTGATCTCACTTCCCAAGTTTTGAATAGCATCAATTACAGGCTGTTCTTGCGTCTTAAATTTATCGTATATACCTGCTCTTTCTTTCTTCCAAGATTTGAAGCCCTTTATCAAGAACTCCTTTAACTTAATATTATTATTAATTTCGTTCTCATCCATTTATTATATAGAAAACGAACAAACGTCAAAAAACGAACAAACGTCAATAAACGTGAAAAAACGTGAAAAAACGTCAAACGTTAAAACGTAAAACGTGAAAAAACGTCAATCATTTATAAAGTGTTTTATCTTGTTCCTATACTTACCATTGTTTACCTTCCTTGTCATATCAATTACTATAAAACCATAATCTTCTTGCCAACATTTTGAGCACAACTCTTTAAATTTATCATAAGGCATATCTCCTCCAAACTCATTATACACATGTTTAAGATTAGTATCATCGTGTCTAAATATGCATAGGAAGTTAACGTTATCTATTATAAGCTGTTTAGGCACTTTTGAATATGTCTGTGCAAGATAGAAAGAGTCTAAATGTCTATGTCTACCTCTCGTAAAGTAATTTCTAACAGTATCTTGATTCTCTACAATGTAATCGTCAAACACAACTACAGAGTATTTTTCACATTCATCAATAGATACAATGCAATCATTACTGTTTAGGAACGTTGCTATTTGTTTATTGAACTTTAGTTCTGCTTTCTCAAATCGGTCTTTTAATTGCTCGTACTTTGGCTGATTCATGCTTTTAGAATATATGTAGAAGTAATTATTGTTTAACCAACCTGGCTGTAATAAAAATTAAATAAAAAAGTTTTACCACACCCAGATGGACCCACTATAAAACATCGAATATCATCAGGTATAAGTTCTCCATTTCTTTTCTTAGCTGTTGTTTCTTTTATCATCTCTTTTACATCCCAATTAAGTTTTCTCATTATTATAGAAAAAATCGTTCTGTCTTTATATGATAAGTTAAGCCCTGGTTGCCAGTATAACGAAATACTTTAGTTTGTATAATATTTACCTGTACCGTGGGCAAAAAGTGCTCATAAATATGTAATATACTTAGTGGAATGTTCATTTTAAATTAACAGAAAAGAAGAATGTTTTTAATATATGTAAGAGATTATTATGGGATAGTTATGGCTACGTACATGTTATGTGTTGACCTAGTCAAGTAAAATTTATGTATTTTACGGTCTTAAAAACAATATTTAAGACATATCAAGCAATAAAGGTGAGACTAATAATCTTTGGATATCTGAGTTGATTTGTGCATAAAGAAAAGTAATTATCGCTTCGTAACTGATATTTTACAAGACGAACCAGGTTGACGACGCTTTTCTATAGAGTCGTTATAAAAATTTGGTTTACCAAACCCGGGACTTTTGAAAATTCAGTTCCCGAAGAAGGAAAGTAGGGCTGAATTTACTTGGATATTACCATTTATGAATACGAACTTAACCGTATTACGAAGCGGTAAGGTCATCAAACGAAAAATGGATAGTGAAATAGTGCAACAGGAATCTAATACCAGTAATCCAGGTGAAATGAGTGCAACACCAAGTTTGTCATCTGAGGATCGACTTTTGTTAGCTGTGCAGCGACAAATTATGCAAATGACGACTGAGATAAAACAAACCATGGAACAGAAGCTCAATGAATCTAACACAAACATGGAACAGAAGTTCTATGAAGCTAACCAGACCATGGAAAAGAAGATAGAACTGAAATTTAACGAAGCTAGCAAGCAGTATGAAGAATTAAGTAAACGAATAGAACGGATAGAACTGAAATCAGACGATACGAAACAAACAATCGTCCAGGTGATGAACGACATATCCTCGCAGTTTGAAGAGAAGTTAAAAAGGTTAGCCGATGAGTGTCAAGAAAAGCACGATCATCAAAATCATGAAATCTGTGCTGTAAAAAAGGATTTAACGTTAATAGAATCTTCCGTTAAACATCAAAAGATCCAGTTGGCTACTATGCAGGAAGAAATTAAAACGTTACAGGCTAGAGATAACATTTATCGCAATAATCTGGGCAGTGATCGCTTCGAGTTTCCCCAATCACCGGATATAAATACGCCTTCGCCGGAATCTGAGGAGGATATTATATTAGAGGAAAATTGTCCGAAGATCACTGATGAACGAAATATAAATGGTATCATGACACAGCACGCTACGGACCGGAACAATTACACCACAAGAACAAGGAGTGAGAAAAGAAAGGTAAAGTTAAGTGTCAAGATGAGCGAAATCAAAGCCATGAGTAAATTTTGTGGTAAGTGCAATGAAAATGCTAGTTCTTTCTTAGAGAAGTTCCAAGACGAATGCAGTATAATGTCTATCGACCGATCACAATACATGAAATTAATACCCCATGTATTACTCCCACCTTGTTCCTTATGGTTTAAGGCAATACGTGATCACATTAGTACATATGAGGAATTTAAAGCGGCATTGATCGCGAATTATGAAAATGACTTTTTGCTGGCAAACAGAGATGCCACTCTTAGAAATCAACATTTCAATCCTCGATTGCACAAATCTATTGTAGAGTTTGTTGTAAATGTCTATAATGAATTAAAGGTCGTTAATCCCTTGCAATCGGAATCAAGAATAATTGCATCGATTCGCAATTTGCTTCCATTTAAATTACAGCAGATCTTATTTTCCACACAGTGTATGAGTTTCAGTCATTTATTAATGCTTGTACAATGCTACGAAACTCAATACCATGCTATGAATCTAACACAATCAGGAATGGGTAAAAATAAGAATAATTCAGATCATTTGGTCCCTGTTCGGAATTTGAATATCCGAAGTGTGAATAATAATAATGAACCGAACCTAAGACGAGTATACTCTAGCAATCAAAATGAACAAAATAGACAAGGTTATGTAGGGAATCCGCCTAACCTAATTAATCGTAATAATTCCTATGTTAGACCATATAGTCAAAATAGGTTTAAAAATAGACGAAATGTATGGAGAAATTCCACCAACGCAGCGAACTACGTGGATAGAAGTAATGGAAGGATAAGAGATGGCACTTCACATCAAGATCCAGGTATTGAAGTAATTTCTGTACAAAACAACAATACAGGACATAATCATGATTGTGCTGTACAGTGTACCCTATTGGAACCCTACTCGAGTATGAATTTAAACTAATTGCGGCTGATATGGTAGGGGTTAAACCCATGTCAGCTGTAGGTTCTCATGAGCATTTGTCTAAAAATTTAAGCGATAATTTCTATGAACATTTATCTTCCAATTTACCGGTTCATGCTAATTATGAAAATGATCTTTCCTATGACGTTTCTGTAAAATAAATTTATTTACTTCCATTTGATTATTCAAACGTAGGTTATGTTTAATTTTTATTCTTTCTTATTAATGTGAAGAATCATAATTCAATTTATAATTAGTTAAAGGCAAAAATTATTTTATATCAGATTGATTTGTGTTTAATTATCAAAGATTATGTTAAGAATAAGATCCATTCTATAAAATCAATTATTCAATGACTACCTTGAGTGAAATTCTTCTTTATTTTGGACATCTTAGTGCTACTATGTATACATTACAATTGCAACATCTAACTTATTTGTTATACAATGCGCCCGAAAAGAACAAATATTATTTATCACATCATCGTTTGTAATAATGATCGAAACTAGTAATCTTGATAATTTGTGTTTCACCCTCGTTAATTATATTCCTAAGCGACGATGTTTTTTTAATGATAAAGAATAAATAATAATGTAATAAAAGAGAAATATTAATGAAATCAAAGATTTATTGTAAATGTATTTATGTGAATGATAATAACTAATATTTTATATATATATATGAGGGATAACCAAAAAAATAATGAAGATATATACGAGGTGTGATCAAAATATAAAGAACATATGTAATGTACGAACATTAATTTAATCAGACCAGTGGTTCTTGAATATAAAAGCCAATCCTACTCATGACTTTTATATTCAGTCCCTTTGGCGGGCGACATTTTCTATAACGAAATACTTTAGTTTGTATAATATTTACCTGTACCGTGGGCAAAAAGTGCTCATAAATATGTAATATACTTAGTGGAATGTTCATTTTAAATTAACAGAAAAGAAGAATGTTTTTAATATATGTAAGAGATTATTATGGGATAGTTATGGCTACGTACATGTTATGTGTTGACCTAGTCAAGTAAAATTTATGTATTTTACGGTCTTAAAAACAATATTTAAGACATATCAAGCAATAAAGGTGAGACTAATAATCTTTGGATATCTGAGTTGATTTGTGCATAAAGAAAAGTAATTATCGCTTCGTAACTGATATTTTACAAGACGAACCAGGTTGACGACGCTTTTCTATAGAGTCGTTATACCAGCACCTTTTATGATCTTATATCTTTAAGTTGTTCTCTGATCTTGATCAACGTATCTTTTATATATTCGTTATCCATTTCGCCATTCAATGTTATTATCATCTCTAACTGTTCTCTAAATGAGTTAATACAAGTGACAATGGTTTTATATTCATCTTTTCTTTTACTTGTGTTTAACTGAGAAGACAAACCTGTTATAATAGCACTTCCAGTTCCAAGAGATGTTGTTAATATTGAGTAAATTGTTACAGGCATAAAAATATTAATAAACCCAGTTGTTGCAGAAAGTATAACCGATAACGTAATCAAAGTGTAGTATGCATATTTAACAATTCGTAGTTTTCTCTTTTTCTTCTTTAAACTGTATTCTAACTTGTGAATGATATCTTCTATTAACTTGATTACTTTCTCTCTTGGAATATCTCTAGGTAAATCAAACTCATTCATTTATTATATAATAAATGGCTAAGGTATTTAAGTTAACGAGTGATACTTCTGTTTTAAAGAAGAAACTCCATTACGAATTAGACAACAGTAGCAACTATTTAATTATAGGAGTAGTCGGGTTTTACACAACATACTTAACTCCAAACATTACAGAAAGAAATAATAAATTAACATTTTGTAGTAACCTTCATCCTAATCTTACAAAACAACTTATAGTTCAACCTGGTCAATATGGTTTAAAAGAATTAGAAGAATATATTAAATCAAATCTTCCATACTCCGCCGATGCTTTTAAAAATATTAAATTTACTGAGGACAGAGAGAAAAATAGAGTTAAAATATTTAGCTAGCATTGTGATATAACCTTAGATACCATTAACACTGTATTAGGTTTTAGTGAGAAGAAGTTAGTTAGAAACACAGAACATGTTGGAGATAAGGCACCAAAGTTTTACCCATTCGATACAATTAATGTTCACTGTAATATAGCAGATGGTATGTTTGTTAAAGATACAGAATACACACATAGAGAAACATGAATTATAGCATCATTTAAAACAGATGCCGAGTTTAAACATAGTATTATTTACGAGCCTACTTATCCATTATTTTCCCCTATATCCAAAGACAAGGTTGATAAGGATAACAGATGAGAATGATTCCTTAATTGATTTTGGTGGAGCTACAACAACTGTACTTTTACAAACTAAGATTTTCTCTTAAATAAATAGGAAGATGTGTTCTATTAAAGGTTGTATGTTTAGTGTTCCTTATAACGAACTAAAGGATTTGAATATTGATGATGTATTAACAAAGAAACAACTTAGCGATAAATCTAAGAAAATTAAAGAAGGCAAAGGAATGGATTTAACTTTAACTACTGCACAAATGAAAAAGATTAAGAAAGAGCATATGGGTGGTTTTATTTTTACAATTCCGGCTATTTTAGCAGCTTTAGGAGCAGTTGGCTCATTAGCAGGTGGTGCAGCAGCGATTACTAAAACTGTACTGGATGCTAAGAAGAATAAACAAGAACTTGAAGAACAAAAAAGGCGCAATATGGCTATGGAAGAAAAGCAGGGAGCAGGTAAACTAAAGAAGTCAAAAAACTAAAACCATTGACCAACTTCGATATAGAGAGGTTGTTAAAGAATTACAGATAAAACGATTTAGAGGTGTATTTATGAGTGATGAACTTCCACAAAAACCCTATGTAAATGAGTATGGTATAGTTAACCTCGATAAATCAGAAAACATTGGTACTCATTGGATATGCTATTGGAAAGATAACAACATAAAGTACGTGTTCGATTCTTATGATGATGTTCCTCCTATGCCGCTAGTACAATATCTTGGTACCAAAAACTTATTTTACAATGACGAACGAATACAAGACTTTAATTCAGTTATATGTGGTCATCTTTGTGTTAAGGTTTTAAATCTTCTAAATCAAGGGTATTCTTTCAGTGATGTTATGTATATGATTAAAAATGATTAAGTTTAAGTGCTTTTATGATTTATATTCATAAAAGTTTTGTTTTAAGATAAATATGGAAGCTATACACAATAGATTTTAGATTATTTTAAGAAGAATCAGGATGAACTAGATGAACTAGTTAGTTATAATTTTTATCAGTATTTTAAGTATGTTAGTAAGATAGACTAAAAAGATAAAAACAACGTATATACAGTTATTGATTTATGGAAAATGTTAATACCTAAATTTTTGTACACGGAAGAAGAGTTGGTAAAGTTATAACCATTAATTATCTTAAAGGAGTTATCAAATTATAGCTCTAGACCATTAAAATGCAGTAATTGTGGTAGTAAGTCATTAAAAAAGGTAGGAGTAAATACATTTGTGATGTTTGTTCTGTAGAGAGTGGTTGAGTTTACAGTACTAATGAAGAAATGAGAGCTGGTTGTGCAAGAAAACCATAGTATGATACTACAAAAAGATTTAAGTTACAGTTATCTCGTTTGCAAGCTTTACAGGATAGAATTATTCCCGAAGATGTGTTCAAGGTGTTAAATGATTAAATAATTTAGAGATACACCAAAAGATTAAATATCAACAAAAGATGTTCTAGAAGTACTAAAGAAAAATAAATACACAAAATATTATGATGATGTCTATTTAATACACTATTACGTTACCGATCAAAAACCATTAAACTTACGACATATGGAAGAAACACTTATAAACGACTTCGAAAACTTATAGGAGACATTTATAGAACTGTATCCAAAAGAGTATTGTTTATTAACTTAAAATGTGTATTGTGCTATCTATTGAAAAAGCATGATGCTCATGTTGATATTGATTTTAAACACTCACCTAAACAAATAGAGATGTTAAAGAAATGTTTTGAAAAATTAAAATGGGCATTTTCTGTATAATAAATGAGTATGGATATATTTGGTAATGTTAAAAATAGAAAAGGTGATGTAAATATTAGTGAAGAAAAATTAAAATTATTGGAGAATTTATATGATGTTGTTAGCGTAAATCAACTTAGGTCAATAGAAGCTCAATTAGAGAACGATAGAAAACGATTTGAAGATGCATTAGAAACGTTACAAGACTATACATAAGACGATTATACATAAAGAAAGAAGATTTTCAAGATTAGGATGGATACTACTAAATATATTATACAAAAAGAAAAAATACCTTTATTATACCGATTGAGGACTAAAAATGTTAAAGACCCTATCTTCAGAATATCTAATCTCTCTAATGGTTACAAATTTCTCTATAATGGAAAAATAATGCATATGGAATTAAATTTGGATAAATACTTTCTAGAGGTATGTTTGGGTGATACTTTGATTGAAAATTTACCTTTTAACTTTAACAAGAATGATATAATTACAATCAAACCAAATAAAAATTCAGCTATGGAAGAAGGACAATTATTATTTGTTGTAATGTACATAGAAAGAGAACTTTCCTAAGGACGTTTGCTATATGATAAATATGGATATTTTTGGTAGCTTTAAAAGTATAAAAGAAGAATCTAGAGAAGTTTTTACGTCAAATTACACATCCTGGGTTGATTTTAAGAACCAAAGATTGGTTGATGTATCTAATGCTATTGATAAACAAGATGTTGTAACATTAGAACAGCTTGAAGCAGTGAAAGAAAAGTTTAATTTACTTACACGAAAGAAATTGTTGAATTTCCATGTCGATTGGCAGAAGATGATCTTCGGAAACCAGCCTTTTTTGTATATAATTTAGCTGCTGCCTACAAGTTTCTTTATAGAGGTAGGTTAATGCATATAGAATCAAGTCTTAATAAACGTCTTATAGCCTTATTTTTAAATGACGCTTTAGTTGAAAGTTTTCCATTACACTTTAATATGTATGATCAGTTAACAATTAGACCAACCAAAGATTCTAATTTGAAAGAAGGTAAATTATTATTGATTATTATGTATATAGAAACAGAAGATGAAGGTGAAAACGAATCAAGTGATGATGACGATAATGTTAAAAGTATAGTATTAGGTAAGGATAAATTTTAAATTTTTCGTTGATTTTCTATACAATAAATAATGATAATGTATTGTGTTAAATTAAGAAATTAACAGATACGAAGAAAGATACCATTACAATTGAACAAACAAAGAATGGAAGACATCTAAAGAAAGGTATTTGTTCTGTATGCGCCGTTACTAAAACTCAATTCGTTAAAAAGAATGATTGACTATATGATGGTAAAGGTATTAGAGAAGACATTATAGAAGAAATTCACAAACCATTAGAAAAAACTTTGACAGATTAAGTGTGGTTATAAAAGGTATCGACGATCTTTGGCAAGCTGATCTTGTTGAAATGGATAGTGGAGTATTAAAAGGTGTTTCCAAATTAAATAAAGGCTATAAGTATCTGCTAACGATTATAGATGTGTTTTCGAAATATGCGTTTGCTGTTCCTGTTAAAGATAAGAGTGGTAAATATGTTACAGAAGCATTTGAATCCATATTAAAAGTGAGAAAACCTAGTAACTTACAAACTGATCAAGGTAAAGAGTTTTACAATAAAAAGTTTAAGAAGTTAATGGAGGAAAATAAGATTAATCATTACTCAACCTATACTGGAAAGAAGGCTTCTGTTGTTGAGAGATTTAATAGAACACTTAAACAAAACATGTGGAAAAGGTTCACAACACAAGGGAATTATAAATGGATAGAGATATTACCAACATTGATTAGTAAGTATAATAATAGAGTACATAGAACAATTGGTTTAAAGCCTATAGAAGTTAATAAGAAGAATGAGCGAACAATATTGGAGAAAGTATATAAGAAAGAATATAAGCGTGTTAAACCCAAATACAAGTTAGGTGATCATGTTCGTATAAGTAAGTTGAAAGGGTTATTTGAGAAAGGATATACACCTAATTGGTCATCAGAAGTATTTGTTATTAGCGAAGTTATTCCATCTAATCCACCTACATATAGAATTAAAGATTTAGAAGAAGATGTGCAAGGTAGATTTTACGAACCAGAACTATTAAAGACGAAACATAAAGATGAATACTTGGTGGAAAATGTGTTAAGAAAGAAAGGTGATAAAGTATACGTTAAATGGCTAGGTTTTGATGATTCACATAATAGTTGGGTAGATAAAAGCAATGTTGTTATGTAAATATAAATGTTGTCTTTTATGGAACAATAACCATAAAAGGATCGAACAGATTAAAGGTAATTAATAATTAAGGTTACGACTTTTATGATATAATAGTCATAAAAGGTAATTAGTTAAACATTAAACAAACCATCTGTTGTAACATCGAATGCTAAATTCAATATACTACCTAAATCAGAATTATTACGGTATTTTCTTATTATAACTCTCCAATCCACAAAGGGTCTAAATACATATATAAACTCTACAGAAAGGTCTTGATAAATTGAAATGTTATCCCAATAAATGCGGTTTTTGAACTCTGCAATAAATTCTTCTGTTAAATTTTGAAATACTGAAATCGTTCTCCAATCTACTTTGTCAGCGTAATCTCTTATAAGGTTTTCTGATAATTGCTGAGTCCTACATAAGCTCCACCAATCAACTTTATCTGCATGTTTTCGTATAAAGGCTTCAGAGAGTTTGCTTCCATAAGATATAGCATCAAAATCAACTTTGTCTATAAACTCATTCATAAATTCTTCAGATAGGTTTTGATTTAACGATACTTCTTTCCAATCAACTCTATCTGCAAATTCTCTTATAAAGTCTTCTGATAAGTCTTGGCTTTCCGAAATATTCTCCCAATCAACTTTATCAGCTAATTCTCTTATAAACTCTTCTGATAACTTTTTCCATGAACATATGTTACTCAAATTAACTTTCTCCTGATATTTGCGTATGAAGTCTTCTGTAATGTGATCATAGTTATATTCCTCCTCATAATCATCATAACCTATAGATAACCATTGTTCATCAGTCAGTGAATCTAACATCTCATCAGACAAATTCATAACGTTTGCATAGAGAATGTTTTGTATAAGAAATGGGTTCTTTTCTTTAGTGGCTTTCTTGAACAAATGATCTAACATACCTATGGACACGCTAAAATTTACTTTGTCTTCATCATTATAACCACCAATATCTAAATGTTTACATACACAATCAAATATAGGTTTGTAAGATAATATTTCCTTAGCACTAGTCATATTCACCTGTTCGTTTTTATTCTTAGATTTTTAAATTTATCTTATTTTTGTTGGTTTTCTATATAATAAATATGGAGGCACATTTTGATTTATTACATGATAGACTTAAACTATTTCATCATGATCTTAAACTCTTAGCAGCACTATTAGAGAAACAAATACTGTTAAAGGAAAAAGAATTATTAATAATGCAACAAAAAACATCTGATTTGAGTAGTGATGATGAATATAAATATGGTAGTGATGATTATGACGATGATGATTATGACGATGATGAGTAAGTTTACAAAAATGATTTAATTTTAATATGTGTATATGTAACTTTGATGGGTTATTCCAATAAAAGTCATGTTCTAATACAACGCGTAATATGTAGATAATGGCAGGAGTGTACAATGTTAAGTGTTGTATTAGGATATATGGAAGTAAAAATAGTACAAAAATGATTAGAAATAATCCGGCTAAAAAAATTGAGTAATAGTAAGATTTTCTATATAGTAAATAAGATGAGTAATTATAGTAGATTTACTGTAAAAGTTAAGACAGCGATGTAAAGAAAAGGGGATCAAAAAATATTCCCGATTAAGAATAGCAGAACTAATAAACCTTCTTAAACAACATGACGATGAACAAAGCAGAAGACAGATTAGAAATATATTCCCATTTAAACAAGAAGTAATTGAAGAACCAAAAATCAAAGTTGAATCAGTACCAATTGATGTAAAACGTCAGAACATTGCATTAAAATCAAGATTAGAAACATGGAAATTTACAACAGATTACAAACCACAAGATCCACTTGAACAATATATTACTGCAACATCTAAAGCTATATTAAACAGATTACAAATTAGCTTAAGTAAACATAGTTCATTAAAAGCTAATCTTTATATAAGTTGTACATATAAAAAGGTGAAGAAACTCAAAACTTCTATTTTAACACTGAAAACCAAGAAATATATCAATCAAGTAATTTAAAAGAAGAAATAACTAAAATGAAATAACTAAAATGAAATTAAGAACAACAATGGATGAGTTCCAAGCTATAGGTTATGGCTGGGCTCTTATAAACATTAACTTTTTACAACTAGCAATCGTCAAATATACATCATATAGAGGATCAACATACATAGATTTACCTGATAAAATTAAAAATAAACAAGTAGTCATAAATGTAAAGAACGAAGATGAAAAATGTTTCTTATATTCAATTTGTTCTGCACTATACCCAGTTAATAAAGACCCACAACGACCTTCCAAGTACAAGCAAGCTGTTAAATACTTAGAAGAAAAATTAAAAAATATTCATTTTCCTGTAAAACTATGCGATATTCCAAAAACTGAAAAATTACTTGATATTTCTATAAATGTTTATGCATACGATAAAGACTATTCAATCTATATACTAAATCACATAGAAAACAAGCAAAAAAATCATGTCAATTTATTATATATAAAAGAACAAAATGAAGACCAAGTTAAAACACATTATTGTTGGATTAAGGATTTAAGCAGACTAGTATGTGCACAGTTAACTAAATGGAGAGCTCGAAAATATTTGTGATAGATGTTTGTTATACTTTTACTTCCAAAACGCTTTAAATAAACATGAGCAAGATTGTTCGTTAAATGAGCCAGTAAAAATAATAATGCCCGAAGAAGGTAAATGTGTTGAATTTAAAAACTACCAATACACAATGAAAATGCCATTTGTGATTTATGCCGATTTTGAATGTTTGTTACATAAAGTTATGGGTTGTGAAGAATATTATCCAGATAACGAGCCATATACGAAAAAATATCAACAACATAAACCATCTGGGTTTTGTTATTATGTACTAAAGAGCGATGGAAGTAAAACTAATCCTGTTTTGTATAAAGGTGAGAACGCTGCTAATAAATTTATAAGACTGTTAACAAAAGAAGCTAAACATATCAAACATATACAAACAAAATAACGAATTACCATTAACAAAAAGTCAGAGAAAAGAGTTCAATGAATCCAAATGTTGTTATTACTGTAAGCAGGAGTATACTAAAGAAAATCATAAAGTTAAGCATCATGATCATATAACAGGAAAATTTGTAGCACCTCTATGTAATAACTGCAATTTAAAAGTTAAAGTACCAAAGTTTGTACCAGTGATCATACATGACTTGACAGCATATGACTCACACTTGTTTATAAAAGAACTTGGATGTAATAAAGATGAAATAGATCCAATACCCAATAATGAAGAAAGATACATATCATTCAGTAAAAAGGTTGGAACTATTAAATTGAAATTTGTAGATTCATTTAGATTTATGGCTTCTAGTTTAGACAAATTGTCATCGAACTTGAAACCTGAGCAAATGATACAAACCCAACACTTTTATCCTAATCAAGAACAGTTTCAACTTGTAATAAGAAAAGGTGTTTACCCATATGATTATGTTAACGATTGGAATATGTTTAGAGAAAGAAAATTACCGCTAAAGGAAGCATTCTTCAACAAGCTTAAGAACACACATATAAGTGATGAAGATTATGAACATGGAAAGAAAGTATGGGAAACATTTGACATTAAGAATCTCGGACAATACCATGATTTATATTTGAAAACAGATGTATTATTGTTAGCAGATGTGTTTGAGAACTTTAGAGAAACATGTCTTAAAGCTTATGGCCTTGATCCTGCTTGGTATATGACGGCACCAGGTTTAGCTTGGGATGCAATGTTAAAGATGACAAATATAAAATTAGAATTGTTGTGGGATTATGATATGGTATTAATGGTAGAGAAAGGTATAAGAGGTGGGATTAGCCAATGCTCAAAAAGATATGTAAAAGCAAACAATAAGTATATGAAAGATTGCGATAAGAATAAAGAAGATTCTTACTTAATGTATCTAGATGTCAATAACTTGTATGGGTGGGCAATGAGCCAATATCTACCGTATAAGGGATTTAGATGGTTAAGTGAAGATGAGATTGAAGAAATAGATTTCACAAATATACCTGATGATTCTGATACTGGTTATATATTAGAAGTTGATCTTGAATATCCTAAAGAATTACATGACTATCACAAAGACTACCCATTAGCTCCTCAAAATATATGTCCGCCTGGTTCAAAACAATCGAAGCTATTAACAACCCTATATGACAAAGAAAAATATGTAATTCACTATCGAAACCTAAAACAGTGTCTTTCACTTGGATTAAAACTTAACAAGATACATCGAGTAATAGAGTTCAAACAATCAGATTGGTTAAAGAAATATATTGATTTAAACACACAAATGAGAACGAAAGCAACAAATGATTTTGAAAAAGACTTTTATAAGCTCATGAATAATTCAGTATTTGGGAAGACTATGGAGATTATTAGAAAAAGAGTTAATATTAAACGTATAAGTGATGAGAAAAATACTAGAAGCTTGTAGCAAAACCAAATTATAAGAGTAGTACAGTTTTTACGGAAAATTTAGTAGCAGTTCACATGAACAAGGTTAAAGTGCAAATTAACAAACCGATTTATGTTGGTATGTCAATTCTAGATTTGTCAAAATATTTAATGTACGATTTCCATTATAATGTGATGAAACCAAAATATCAAGAGAAAATAGAAGTATGTTATACAGATACCGATAGATATATATACCATATCCAAACAGAAGATATGTACGAGGACATGAAAAATTATATTGATTACTTCGACACGAGTGATTACTCTAAAAATAACACATATAATTTACCACAAATCATTAAGAAAATACTTGGTGAGATGAAGGATGAAATTAAAGGTACAATCATAGAAGAGTTTGTGGGTTTAAGAAGTAAGATGTACAGTATAAAAGCACCTCAAATAGATTTAACAGATAAAGACTTTAAAGGTAAGTTCGATAAAGAAAAGTGTTGTAAGAAAGCTAAAGGTGTTAAGAAGAGTGTCGTGTATAAAGAACTTACATTTAACGAACATAAGGACTGTTTGATTAGCCAAAGAGAATATTATAAGAAGATGAATTTGATTAGAAGTTATAAGCACGATTTGTACAGTATAGAAGTAAATAAGTTAGCTTTAAGTTGTGTGGATGATAAGAGATGTGTTTTAAAGGATGGGATCAATACCCTACCGTGGGGTCATTATAAGATAGAAATGAAATAAAATATATGCAATTCATTTATATAATAAATGCCTACGCAAAACATAATAAAATTAGACTACTTTCGATATTATTGTACAACATGTAAATCAATTGCAACGCAAACTAAAAAAGAATGTACAAGTGACTTCTGTAGCTTTGGTAGATGTAGTAGATGTGAAGATTATGGATATGATTATATTTGTAAATGCGTAGAATAATTTAGCTGTAGTTTTAGTTTTAGTTAGATATAAGTTTTTATGATTTTAAATGTCATATAAGTCTATGCAATCTCACTTTGCGCTATTCTTCTGTGTTAAAGTGTAATGGTCAGTGGTGGGTTCATAATTTTTTGGTAGTTAGGGGTAGAGGGGGAAATGTGCTCGTAGTGAGGTTGACTATCTACTGGAGATTTACGGCAAAACTGCTCCACCAGTTGAGTCCAAAGTATTTGCCAGGAAGTATTGCAACTGAATTAGCTACATGGAAGGCGGTGTCATAATCGCCAGGCACTGAAAATTGCCCTACACTTGGGCGAAATTCCTACTACCGTCTACAACATTATTTCTCCAAAATGAGATGAACCTTAGACGTGTAGTTCTTTTGGCAAACATATTACTTGATATTTGTCCTATTCGTAAAGATAAAGTGCAACAAAAAATGAAAACTCAATCCTGTTGCTGTTGGAATGAACACCCTTTCAGTCGTTTGATCTGAAACGACTTTGCAAAGCCTGAATAAATATTCTGTCATTTCAGGAGGGTGGGAAGAACGAATCCCCTCTCCTTCAGTGTGATAATACCTACATTTAATTAAATGCTTAAAGAGAGTGAACCCATTGATAAAGCGCTTTTATGATTTGAAGTTTTGCTCCCAAGCCATCTTATGTAATAGTTGATGAAAATAGAGAACGAGAGATGCAAATATGTTTGAAAGAGAGATACAGTCACATCTACAAATTTAGAATTTTAGACAAAATGATCAGATAGCATCAATATTTTGTCGAAATTTTTGATTTTGTAAGACATGTAAATGCTCACCCGAATCTGAGAGCATCCCACTACCAATTGTTGAATTCAAGTGGAGAACAGTTGAGAGCATCAGATGATTACGGAGGGGAAAAACATGTTAAGTTATGTGAAACAAAGAATGAGAAAAACTTTCAACTGACCTGGATGAGATTCGATCTATGAACCTCAAGATTACCCAGCAACAAATCTACTCACTCAACCACGGGCCACCGCGGCCCCGAGATTTGACAAGGTTTTATAAATAGGGTTATTGTGTCCAAGATCATATTGGTAAGGACTTAACAACTTTTCAAGATATGTTTTCACTCTGATCGTGAGACTAGTTAATAGTTTTAATTCCATGCACAAGAGACTTATAGGCCGAAAACTGGTAACAATAGCTGCTAATGAATATTTGAGGACTAAAGCAGTAGTGCCCGTTCAGAGAGACTGCCCTAAAACAAGATGTCTACAATTATAATTAAAAAAGACGGCGAGGAAGGGAGCTAATATAACCATAAATGTAACAAAAGATTCTAATGGTAAAGAATCAATGCCTGTGGATTTTCCAAGCTTGGATAATCATATGGACAGTTTGACATCGTCTATTGTGAACGGACCTGAAAAACACTCTCGATCATAATCCGATAAAACAGATGCAATCTATTCTAGAGCAAAAAAATCAGTACAATAAGTAGTAGGTGGAACATATAATTATTTATGAGTCAAAAAACATATAATGACTTTTACATCCTAACCATCTTTACCCTTAATATTATAGGTTAGTTTTTGCCGACGGCCTTTACCGATTTCTTGCACATTACATGTATGTTCTACTAGAAGACATGATTTTCATTATTATCGTATTCCAGTTCGTCCCTTTGGATAGATAATTTTCACTGTCTGCTTTATTTATACTTAGTCTAAAGATACAAGAAATAAGAGATATATTTGATTAAATGTCTTATTCCTGTAATAATGAAGTTGACAACTTTAGAGTTCATGTTCATATAATGAGAAAAATGTTATAGTTATCTAATTATATATTTTATTTCCTCTTTAGGTTTAATGTCCCACGATTATACTCTGAGGCTAAGGGAGATGGTGATAACGAGATGCATGATAATGATGGAATGCAAAAATGGAGAAAACGGATGAACTCTAGAAGACCCATGCTTTTTATAAAATTCTTGATCATTGTAAGATTCTTTAAAAATATGATTTTGAATTATTTGAAAGTATTTTAAAAACTTGAAGAGAATCATACTCAGAAACATTACTATAACAAAATATTATTGTTTAACGAATTGACAAAATCTAGCTTTTCTTTAAAGAAAGAAAAAGTTATAGGGGGTATGGGATTTGAACTGACGATAGTGGAAAAAGTTCAACGCCCAACGAACAAGCCTTAACCAACTACTCTACGAAAGCAGCTTAATATACACTCACTTGGTACTTGGTAGTAACACTCACTCAATTATAAGGAAACCACTGAGACAAAATACCTTATCGTTTCGCATATTTTGTGTCTTATTTCTATTTAATAATTTGTTTACGTGTAAAATCTTTAATACCTATGGTTATTAGAGCTGTGCTATATGTATAGCAACTAACATTATGAAAGATTTACGTTATATTTCTAATAGAGCATAAAATTCCCTCTCTTTGCAAATTTCACTGCGAGTTTACGACGTTTACGAATATGGAACTTAGAATTTGGCAATCAAATTTTCGGAGATTACTTTTTAATTATAACTTCCTCATTTCTTAATTTTTTATTGAAATATTTTTTTGGAAATATATGCCTCCTTCTTTTGTATATTTCCAAGAAAACATGTGACAATTTTGATCACAATAAAGGGAGTTATTATCATTTATGTAATTTCTAAAGGCATGCGACAGAAATTCTGGACATAAGTGTACTTGTGACGTAGTGTTATTAGCACATTTGATATTTTGTCATTAAAAGTTTGGAGAGTTCTGTGCTTCACCCAACCGTTTTTTCCAAGAGTGTGTGAAAGACGTTTTTTCCCTCATTTTACACCTACAATATCTCTACACACTTTATCATTGACTTCGTTCCGCTTTGTCTTGTCTTTCTGCTGTCAACTTTCAACTCTGAAAACCCTGGCCATTGAAGAAAGTAATGCCGTTCAATAGTAATAGACCGTGTTTTCTCGTAGAAAATTACAAGAGTGACATTGTAAAGATACAAAACGACTGCCATGAGGAGAGTGTGCACACTTGTTTCACGGCAACAACTATAAATGCCCATGTTCTCATACACTTTCGGGACCTGTAATACAGCATCTCAATATTCAATGCAAATGAGACCAGCTTTAACTAATATTAAATTTTCTCTTTTGGTGCAGGTGTCAATGGATGATCATCAACGGGTAAGATTAGAATTCGTCCAGCAGCACGTAAGAAACCAACAGGATTACTGGAACAATTTTGTTTGGAGTGACGAAAAAGTATTCTGCAAGGACGAAAGAGGTTCGCTTTTTGTTTTCCGACCAGGCAACACAAGATTATACCCTGGACATGTTTCGCAACAACATAGACAAGGAAGAATATCCGTGTCTGTTTGGGTTTGGAGGAATATATATGGAGTCGGAGAATTGATCGTGACAACTCCAAGGATGAATGCCGAGGAATACACATCAATCATGCAAACACATTTATTCATAGTTTAAGGGCAATATATTCCCGAGAAGTACCCACATTTCGTGTTCGTGACAACTTCGGGGTGCATACTGCACATCACACTAACAATTGGTTATTACAACATCCAGAAATCGTCGAAGTTTCCACTGGCCATCAGTCTGTACACAAACGAAAATCAACTGAAAACAAGTACGTATTTTGTAGAAATTAGAACATTTCCTTCAATATGCATAGAATTGATATTTATACAAATGTACAGAAAATCACATAATATTATAGTTTCTATTTTTAATAAAGTTTGTTCTTTATTTCACATCGCATTTGTTAAATAATGCAAGTTAGGTTGATCAGAGAATAAAAGTGATTGATGCAAATAACTATATTGATATGGAAATGTATAATAAGAAAAATAACAACCACAACAAATGATTTCCCTGTCATATATTTCTACTGCTCCAATGAACTATTTAATAATATCTTGAATGGAGAATTATTCACTTATTATACAGTATGGTACCACGGAAAGGCACCTTAAGATAGAGAAACTGTTATTATTATTATTATTATTATTATTATTATTATTATTATTATTATTATTATTATTATTATTATTATTATTATACGCCCGAGACCACTCGACTGTTGCCACCGGCATCCCCTAAACCAATTAGTAGTTTTATAGTGAAGCAGAATGAGATGGAACCCAAAGCATTTCACGTCAGCTTACACTTTTCTTTGAGGAATCCATGGAGATATATAGGATACACGAATTCACACAGCACTGCAAGTCTAATTACATCGTTGTGAATGCATAGCAGTATTCTTATTATATATACAGAAGATTGTTTAGTTTACATCCAACAATTTGTGATGTGGTGCTGCCACCTGCCGTTTCATGCTGGAACTATGTCTGCTGGTGAGAGCACTGCTGTATTGACCTTGTAGGTACGTGATTGGTGGCGGTGAGTGTTACCAAATGGCAACGAAAAGCAACCTTTTTTGGGAGGGTTATGTTATTACCCTTTTCCATGTTTTCGTGCATACGTATTGTGAAAATGTGTCGGGAGAATGGGGTTAACATTCGGGGAGACTACTGCGAAAGCTATTGTGGCTCGTTACACACAACAGGAACCCCTTGCGAAACATTCACCCATGAAAACCACCAAGAGAAGGGCTGCAAGCAGAGTGACACCCATGGTGTAATGCGGGATCCGTCGATTGGCGTGCCAACAGAATTCCCTAATTCAATATGATATGTGTCAAAAATTTCACCTCACACCGTCAACTGTGATAAAACAATTGCCAAGCCACTCCGGTTCAAGTGAATAGTAATGACGTGACCCTATCTAAATCTTGATTATTCAATTTGAAACCCCATGGACCATAGCCTTAATGCGAATCAATTAGGGATGCTTTGGCCCGTGATTGCGTCACCTATTGAAATTTTGCTTATGCTTATTCAGAGGCTATGTGCGAATAAGTTAGAAGTACCTTGGCCCGGTTAATGCTTTTGTATGACGTCATTCAATTGGATTTTTTTGGATTAGAGCTTATGATGGTTCTTTTATGGATATAAAATTATTGAAAGCATATTCTTGATGATTTATTCGTTATCAATTAGTACACGTTTATGAATGCTTTTTATTTGAGTTCCCTTTTATGGCATAAAATTTGGAGATTGTTATCTCTTTGACGATATAATTGGACTAACACTGGTGCAAATGAAATCTTTAGTTTTACGTCCCACAGTTATGCCGGTTAGGCTAAAGGAGACGGTGACGATGAGAAATGAATGAATTGGTAGAATGAAAGTGTGAGAGAAAATTAGAGTATCCTAAGCATAAAGTTGCCCATCACAAAACTACTTTTTTGGGGGTTGAACGAGGACCCCATACAGCAGAGGTGAACGCTCTAACACTGAGCCACCGCGTCCTCTACTGGTGCGAATGAAGTAGATGTATTTGGTTCGAGCTAATGTATTTGTTTGACGTCCGGGTGACCGCACTCTTGATTATACAATTTGGTGCTCCATGGACCATAGCGTTAATGCGAATAAGTTAGAGATGCTTTGGCCCGAGGTTGCGTCACCTATTGAAATTTTGCTTATGCTTACTCAGGGGCCAGGAACCACCCAGGGTACATAAGATTACCTGGGTTATCCAATTAGGGATCCATATCCCATACCGTTAGTGCGAATAAGTCAGAAGTAATTTGGCCCGGGATTGCATTACCTATTGAAATTTCGCCTATGGTTACTCAGGGGCTAAAGAATGCATGGAATCACTCAGGACACATAAGATCACCGTGATTCACATCAGGAGTTGGGGTGCGTATAGGACCTCATTCTCTTTGGTGAGTATAAAAAAATCAATTTCGAAAGTTTTTTTACTTATCCTATTATCTTCCACGAGCCTTTTTGTTATTAATTGAGTATTTGGTTCACTTCTTAAATTTGGGAGTCATCTTGTTCCCTTTGATGAGTATTGATCTTGGGACCTTATTACATTATATGATTATTTGGAGGTGTACTTAAGATCATTCCCTTAAATTTTATAAGTACTTTGCGATACATTTCGTTCCACTTTAGGGATGAACATGGATACCTTACATATGTTGATTACTATGTTATAGATATTGCAATCGTCCCGAGTTCGATTCTTGGTACTAGTTTCAGGAAACTTTAAGTTTAACGTCCCTGCGAAAACGATGGTGATGAGAAATGATAGGATGAAACAGGACAGGAAATACATCATAAACTTACTTGGCTGAGGATTGAAGCAGGGGCCTCACACATCAGAAATAAGCGCTGAGCCAGCGTACTCTATTGAGAAATTTTAGTTTGTTGGTTGCTACGTTATAGACATTGCAATCGTCCGAGTTCGATTTTTATTCTAGTTTCAGGAAATGTTGAGTTGAACGCCTCCTCGCGACTAAGAGAGACGACTATGATGAGAAATGATGAAATGAGAAACATCATAAACTTGCTTGCGGATTGAACCAAGGACCTCACACATCAGAAATAAACGCTGAGTCACCGTGCCCCCTTTGGTGCGAACATGGACAGGTTAGATTACATTACACTTTTTTGCTTGTTACGCATACGAGTTTGTTGTGAAAATGCAGAATCTGCTTTTACTACATCAGCATTTTTCCTCAGCTGACGGTCTTTCTAAACTTAACTTTACATTTATGTCAAAGACAGTTTCGTAACATATCGATGAGTGTTTCATTTTTCATTCAAGTTTAAGGAAAATGAATCACTTTAGATGTGTTAATTTTAATGTCGTAATAAATCAACGAAGGCATATTTTTGTCAACGGTATGATGTCATGATCAGAATTTCGATAGTAGATGTTGTAACTATTGATGTGTCAGGAGTAATGTGAATGACGTCACGATCGTTTGTTACATGTAGTTTCGGCTCATGATACATGATTAAAGCTGTGTTTTCATTGGTTCTCCGTGATGTCATTTATGAATTTCCTCGTTTTCTAATTGGCTGATAGTAATGTCACTTTATAGTTGAACACGTTTCTGACCTAAATAAAAATCGAAATATCATTTTTCAAGTCTTTCTTTTACGAAGATCGTGAATGAACGAAGGTGTACCTTTTGTGTCAGAGTGACTTTTCTCCGTTCCTTGAATTTAAGGTAAGTTCATTGAGATTTTATCTTCAGATAAGTTTATCAACCGCGATACTTAATATCCGTGGAGTGCTTTTGAACCATATTAAGCATGAGGATAACATTGTTATCACTGCTTTATTTAGCATGAATATTTAGTCTATGGGAGAGCAAATGGAAAAATTAGTGGGAGCACCCTCACTTACTTGACCGGAGATCAAATTAGGAATCCCACACATTAGAAGTAAGCACGAGAAATGATATGATTTATTGATTTTGGTTTAGCGTTCCTTCAGTGCTAAGGCTAGGAATAAAGCTTAATGTTGAATCTGAGCGCATACTGGTTGTTGAACCCCGGGACAGACGTGTGTACGCTAACCACGTAGCTATGAGAAAGCTCAGTTTCTAAAATTTACCACTTTTTAAACTACGTATAAGAATAATATTATTAAATTTGAGAAAAGGCTTGGCAGCGACCAATCCAAGAGACAGCTTCTATGGTTGCCGTGTTAATGTCATTAAATTGTATCACGTCGCAAATGAAAATGAAGGCGAAGAAATTCAATTTTTGGATATTGTTTCGTTGTATCCGTATATCAATAAATGTGAACGGTATCCAATAGTACACCCACAAATTTACCTACAAGGAGATCCAGAAATGCCCGCCATTCTAGATGTTAACGGTTTAATCAAATTAAAGATTTTGCCAGCAGAAATGTCTTTCATTCAGCACTGCCATTTAGCTCAAATAAGTTGCTGTTTCCACTTTGTGCTTCTTGTGCCACAGCATTAAATCAAGATTCTGAATGTACACATTCTGACAGTTTACGAAGTCTAACAGGAACGTGGGTGTCCTATGAAATTCAAAAAGCCATTGAACTTGGATATCAAGTAATTGAAATTTACGAAATTTGGGATTACGACATCACCGTATATGATCCTGAAACCAAGACCGGCGGATTATTCAGCGAATACATTAACACATTTTTGAAATCCAAGCTGGAAGCTTCTGGATGGCCGGCTAATTGTGTCACCGAAGACGAAAAGCAGCAGTATATTCAAATGGTACAACAACGTGAAGGCGTAACTTTGAATGCAGCAAATGTAACGACAAATTCAGCACGTCGTAGTCTTGCAAAACTCTGTTTGAATGCCTTCTGGGGACGACTCGCTATAAGAGACAATTTCAGCCAAACGACCATCATTAACGACCGCAAAGAACTGTATCAGAAATTAACTGCTCCAGATATACAAGTCAACAAAATTTTACCTGTTAATGATTCGTTCTTATACCTTTATTGGCAGTATGAAGATGACGTTCCAGTAGAAAAATCACAATGCTAATGTTGTCCTTGGAGCATTTACAACGTGTCAAGCCCGTCTGGAACTCTACAAATATTTAAAACTGCTGCAAGAAAGAGTACTATATTTCGATACAGATTCCGTGATATTCACGCAGCGACCATCAGAGCCCACAATAGAACCAGAAGTATTTCTTGGTTCAGTGTCAAATGAACTGGAATCAATTGACCAAAAGCATACATTAATAAATTCGTGTCTGTTGGCCCAAAACAGTATGCTTTAGAAATCTACGACCCCGACACGAAATCAACCAGTTATGTATGCAAAATTCGTGGATTCACACTCAATTATACACCAAGCCAAAAGTTAAATATCAATAGTTTGGAGCATATGATCGTTAGTCAATCCAGTGAAATAAGCTCCATTAGCACGCCACACAAAATTTACAGACTCTGGGATCATCATCATCTCACAAAACCTGAAGAAAAAGTACAATTTCAATTATAAGAAACGCCGATTAATACCAGATACATACGAAACATTGCCCTATGGCTATAAAAATGATAAAACAGAATAACAGCCATATTTTCCCTAATCCCACCAACATTACCTCCCAAAGACGGGCAAAGAATCAACCGTAACACGAGACATGCTTCAGCGATGCACGAGTTCCTTCTGATGCTACAGCGGAGAAAATTTCAAATGACATCACCCTACAGAAACCAGTGGAGAAAAAAGGAATTCAGGTACGTCACATTTGCTTTTCTTTTTCTCACCTCACTCTCCCTTGATCAGTTAGTTCATGTTCTTGTTAGATGTTAATAATCTGTTTTTCTTCTGTCACAGGAAGCAAATAAATATTACCACGTATATTCATATGTTTTATTTTCTCTTTACTGAATTTGTACCCGTCACAGGCACATCTTTCTTAGAAGAAAAATAAACGTATACTAAGATGGATAAAAAGGAAATTCTGTATTCTATTTCACATGCTAAAAAATAAATGTACAGAAACATGAAGAAAAAAGTAATTCTGTATTTTATTTCACATTCCTAAAATCAAATTCTTTTTCTGTACCGCGATTTCAATTTCTTTTTCTGAATCAGTTTACCGGCAAAACGAAATTTCTGAAATCAATATTTACGGGAAAAAATCAAACTAAATTTTTGTTTTAGAAATGTTTTCATGTACGAAACAAAATTCTATTTCAGAAAAAAATATGTGCACGAAACAAAATCTCTTTCAGAAAAGTTGTGTACAAAATAAAACTCTGTTTCAGAAAATATTTTGTACATGAAACAAATTGTTTTCAGAAAATCTTTTTATGTACAAAACAAAATTCTGTTTCAGAAAAATGTTTGTGTACAAAACAAAATTGTTTTCAGAAAAAATTTTGTGGGCAAAACAAAATTCTGTTTCAGAATTTTTACTGTACGAGACAAATCAGTTTTCATCACAAAACTGCTCCGAGTAAATGAATCGATTCATTCTGTTATGTTGGCAACACTGAAAAATCGCGCGACCATTGTTACCGATTCATTGTTGTTACAGCGAACCCAACTAGACTCGAACCAACAATCATTAAGGTCTGATTCATTTCTAAATACAGCCAACTAAACAATAAGGTTTCAATGCCAATGCTTAGCACTGAGTCAGCAAGATTTCCCATAAGGTCAAAGTCGCACACGAAGTAAAAAAGATGATAACATAGACCTTATATCTTTCTATATGAAATATAAACTTATTGTAAAACTGCTAGCACTGAATGATCACGGTGGCTCAGCGCTTATTTCTGATGTGTGAGGTCCTTGGTTGAATCCGCAACCAAGTTTATGATGTTTTCTTATTTCAACATTTCTCATCATCGTCGTCTCTCTTAGTCGCGAGGGGACGTTCAACTCAATATTTCCTGAAACTAGGAAACAAAAATCGAACTCGGATGATTGCAATGTCTATAACGTAGCAATCAACAAACTAAAACTTCTCAATAGAGTACGCTGGCTCAGCGCTTATTTCTGATGTGTGAGGCCCCTGCTTCAATCCTCAGCCAAGTAAGTTTATGATGTATTTCATGTCCTGTTTCATCCTATCATTTCTCATCACCATCGTTTTCGCAGGGACGTTAAACTTAAAGTTTCCTGAAACTAGTACCAAGAATCGAACTCGGGACGATTGCAATGTCTATAACATAGTAATCAACATATGTAAGGTATCCATGTTCATCCCTAAAGTGGAACGAAATGTATCGCAAAGTACTTATAAAATTTAAGGGAATGATCTTAAGTACACCTCCAAATAATCATATAACGTAATAAGGTCCCAAGATCAATACTCATCAAAGGGAACAAGATGACTCCCAAAGAAATGAACCAAATACTCAATTAATAACAAAAAGGCTCGTGGAAGATAATAGGATAAGTTAAAAAATTTTCGAAATTGATTTTTTTATACTCACCAAAGGGAATGAGGTCCTATACGCACCCCAACTCCTGATGTGAATCACGGTGATCTTATGTGTTCGGAGTGATTCTATGCATTCTTTAGCCCCTGAGTAACCATAGGCGAAATTTCAATAGGTAATGCAATCCCGGGCCAAACTACTTCTGACTCATTCGCACTAACGGTATGGGATATGGATCCCTAATTGGATAACCCAGGTAATCTTATGTACCCTGGGTGGTTCCTGGCCCCTGAGTAAGCATAAGCAAAACTTCAATAGGTGACGCAACCCCGGGCCAAAGCATCTCTAACTCATTTGCATTAACGCTATGGTCCATGGGGCACCAAGATGTATAATCAAGAGTGCGATAGGATCACCCGGACGTCAAACAAACACATTAGCTCGAACCAAATACATCTACTTCATTCGCACCAGTAGAGGACGCGGTGGCTCAGTGGTAGAGCGTTCACCTCTGCTGTATGGAGTCCCCGTTCAACCCCCCCAAAAAAAGTAGTTTTGTGATGGGCAACATTATGCTTAGGATACTAATTTTCTCCCACATTTTCATTCTACCAATTCATTCATTTCTCATGGTCACCGTCTCCTTTAGCCTAACCGGCATAACTGTGGGACGTAAAACTAAAGATTTCATTTGCACCAGTGTTAGTCCAATTATATCGTCAAAGAGATAACAATCTCCAAATTTTATGACATAAAAGGGAACTCAAATAAAAAGCATTCATAAACGTGTACTAATTCATAACGTAATAAATCATCAAGAATATGTTTTCAATAATTTTATATCCATAAAAGAACCATCATAACCTCTAATCCAAAAAAAATCCAATTCAATGACGTCATACAAAACATTAGCCGGGCCAAGGTACCTCTAACGCATTCGCACCAGCGTACATAGCCCTTGAATAATCATAAGCAAAATTTCAATAGGTGACGCAGTCACGGGCCAAAGCATCCCTAATTCACTCGCATTAACGCTATGGTCCATGGGGCCCCAAATTGAATAATCAAGATTTAGATAGAGTCACGCCATTATTACTAAGTGTGCGGAAGGCCCATGTATACCACCTTCTACCGCGTTACATTGCCGAACGGATGACGAACTGCATGAAACTCTATGAACAAGTACCAGACGGGTTCCAAATGGAAGAAAGGCGTGACAATGGATGATTCTTCTGTCCATCTCACTGCTGGTGGTCACACTTGAGCGATCACATGCTTTGATATGGAAGGCAAAGGGTGCATCGGAATTGTTCGTCCGCGCAGGGAAAGTTTTCTTCTTTTCATTGCGGTCGTTACGGGATTCGGATGTGAGGATAAGTTGATGATACTCAAGATGGGTAAAAACGTGAAGTGAATGCCACATACTTCCAAGACTCCATTCTCACACCTATCTACCGGAGAGTCATCCCACAAATATATTGTATGAACGCGGACAAGGTGATGAGCCATATGAACACTTCGAGTCATACCACCAGAACATTACTACATTTATCAGAAAATAGCAGAGGACTCAGAAATTCGTGTCATTCAATTTGGAGACTTTCTATGAAGAACCCAGATACCAACCCAATGGATTTTATACGCATTTGGGCTGTTGAAACGACGTCTTCAACATAGCCGTCTGCATATCCTGGATGATCTATGGAATTCTTGTGGGAAGGAGTGGGACCGAATTCCCATGATTGTTCTGCGCCGGAGGTAGTTCCAGTGAAAACGGAGTTGTCTTGCGATAGTCCACAATCTAAGGCTCCAATAGAACATGATGGGCTGTGGCAGCGCGGTAATATCTAAGGGTGAGTACCTGTCAAAATGGTCGGATATGAAGGGAACAACCTTCTCTATTACACTCGTTTTATCAAGGGCATTTGGGCAATGTTTCAAACCTAGAGATAATGACTTGGCCGAATTGCCAAGGCAGATTTATTTTCTTATTCTCAAACAATAATTATGTCGTCCCTGACAATTGTAGGCTGCTCAAACCGTATACCAAATGTATTTTCTTGTGGTTAGTTTGAACTCAGGTATGGAGCAGTGGTATAAGGAGGTACTGACCTATAAGAGTTAGTGTGTGTAGAGGTGAGAGAGAGGGTTGCTTCTTTTACGAATCCGACGTTACCGAAATTGGAACCTAGCCTGAAAAGACCTGAAACGGCTACTGTACTTACATACTTGCATAATGCGAACATTGGCAAATGTTGGAAAACAATTTGTTAATACAAAATGTACCCAAACCCCTTACACGTTCGCAACGCAAATTTACTATAAATACAATGACGGACTGATCAAATTATTTTAAACTATATGGGTAATATTGTTTACAGCCAATTGTCCAAAGATCACTGCAAGGGAGGCCAGTAATAGCTCACTCAGATATGTTGGTAGGATGTCTGAAATGCCAGGTAATTGAACTCGACTTGCACACTATCGTCGTTGAATAGGACACTTCTGGATCCTGCATTGTAATTTTTCTGCATGGAACTGACTGATTTCTACATTACTTTGCGGCTATTTTCGAGAATGATGTCTTTATGCTGAGGAAAAAATTCAAGCTACAGTACCGTGGATTCGAACCCGACTCCGCCGAACAGGAGTTTTGTAGTTTAACCACTACACTATATACATGTTGAGTTGCGAGAAGCTTCGTTGGTATATTATGAACTTACGAAGCTTTTTCATTGTGATTTGTATATAGTGACTTATGACAATTCTCTTTCTTTACTACTGTTTCGTTTTTCCCTCTCGTAGCACAATCCAGTGTGTTTTAACAGAACGCGTGTATAGTATGTTAAAATAGCTAACATAAAATTGCTAACAAGGTAATTGCATTACATGTTATGAATGTAAGTGCCCAGTAAACAAAATGATCCCTCGCTGTTTGTTACGTGAAATAGATAATTTTGTGGTTGGAAATAATTGAATAAGGACGCAACGAAGTAGTTGTTCCGTAGTCGTGTGGTTAGAGTGGCTGTCTCAAGTTCCGAAGGTTCGATTCTGGGTATGGGTTTTTCTGCTTTTTTTCCTAATCGTCAGACGTTTCTGATATTGTTCATGTTCATTGAAAAAGATATTATACGACTCCACGTGAATTGCAACAATGGTTGAAATTAACGTTGTAAGATTTGAAATCAAATTTCCAATATTGCATGTAAAAGAAAACCATAATAGGAAGTCTGATATTTGAAAATAAATTTGGCTTAAACTGCCTGAGACTACATATGTCTCAAAATAACTTGTGCAATGCTTAGAATAAATGTTGCTTTAAAAAAGCAATGACCTTTGCGTGGAATCGAACTCAAGACCCTCTACGTAGAAGTCCAATACACTAACCACTGATCTAAGAAACCTAACGGAAGGCATTCGTTTTTTTAAATTTATAACGTGCAGGTCTACTTCTCTCTCTCTCTCTCTCTCTCTCTCTCTCTCTCTCTCTCTCATCTTTCAAAAATATCACATGTTTCGGACATTTTGAATATTAGGTATGCTTTATATCTGATTATTTGGCAGTTGTTTTTAGCAGACGGTTCTCCCAAATAAAACTCAACGAACACAGTTGTAACTAATTTTGTGTTTGCTTATTTTAGAGGGGGAAGAACTTAGACTCTTGACTAGCTCTTGGCAACCTAAGAATTGCATCCCCGCTCCTGGGCCAGGGGTGATTATCCCACTAAGCGCTTGGGAGAATTTTCTCCTACATTTATCAATCTTCTCCTCCCCACCAGAAAAAGTGCCTAAATTGTTAGCGAGATTTCTCCCCTCCGCTAATGAATTCCACTGATTTGCGTGTTACATACATAGAAGAGTGTATCACTTGGTAGAAAGGGCGTAACCAGGATTTGGCTGTCGGATCCAGGATTTGGATTTCGGGTCGTCGCTGACTAAACATTCATTTGGGGAAGTCCGGGGTCCACCCTCGTAAAAAAAATTCGAATAAAACAGCTATCTTAGGGTAATGACATACCTAAGAGGACTCGCGATCGAGGTCGAGGTTTAAGTAGTGGTCGTTACCTCGATGTCTAGGTCTAGATGGATGAAGGGTATACATAGCGAAGAGGTCGCACCCTCGCTGTAAGTCCTCAGTTTGAGGAGAAACATTCTGAAATTATTGCACAAAAATCACTGCAAAACATTTTGAAATTGAAAGGACCAAGCAGTTTATAAAGAGGGATGAACGCGAGACGAGACATGAGAAATGCTAAAGTCTCGTTTCTTGTATCGCAAAAATATTTGAGTCTCATCTCTTGTCCATCTCTATCAATAAGTCAAAAACTTTTACTTTTTTTAAATTTTCATTCAGCACTCAGGCGAAAAATCATTTACCAGTAAAATTTTAAAAAATGTATGTCTTCAGGTTTCGATTTGAAGGCGGTATTAACTTCAGCAAATGAAGTTTCGTCACTGCAATTCCATTATCCCACATTTCCTCCCTATGGATATGTGCCTGTCTTTACCTTACATTAGTAACGAATTTAGAAGAAACCCTTTTTTATTAATCTCGGAAACATGGGGAGGAATGTAGATTTTAAGCAAAGATATAATTAATAGTTTTTTTTCTTTAGAAATTACAGAATTTACGGACTTCAGCCCGAATGCCCCTCCCTGTAACAGCCGTAGCTTTATATAATAATAAACTACAGTATAATTCTCAAATAAATATCAATAACTTATCTGACATTCACATTTCAGTTGCCATTTTCTTCCATTATCTATTTAAAACGTCTCTATTACGATGTTGTTTGTGATTCTTATCCCGTATTGCTGGAATATACCTCACTAGTTCTATTATTTTGTCTTTCATAATCAAATTTAATAGTGCAGCAAAACCTCTCGAGCTTAGACATACAGAATCCTTTGCAGACGATATTCTAAACAAATGAAGACTTTATTCCGCGCAGTGCTTCAGGGAGATCCAAAGAGAACACGAGCCACAGCGATGTTTCTGCTGAACATCGATGTCAAAACAAACTCAGTTGTTTATCATAGCGACCACTAATTCACCCTCGCGGTCGACCTCTAAGTCGCCATGTAGCATACATCTTCATGTGCATACTCATTTGAATCCATGTGTTTGTGCCAGTATCGAAGGTGCGACCGCGACTTAAACCTCGACCTCGATCGCGAGGTTTCTTCGGTATGTTTCTACCCATAGCCCTTATTTTAACAACTTATACAAATATCGGATTTCCCATACCTCCTGGCTACTCCACTGCTTTGTAGTATCCATTGTTTATTTCCACCTTCAGCCATAATTTTATTCTTTCAAGCCAAAGAGAATACATTCGTTCTCCTTCGCATTTGGCGTTCCTAAAGGTAAAATCATGGTATTATTAAACGTGTGATTTTGCAATTTAAAATGTAAATTTCTGTCCCCTCCTCCGCAAAACAAATCTCAAATGCACAACCTGCTCCCTAATCCCCGCCTGTATGCTCTCCCCTGTTCCAAATAGAAAAATTGAATTTGGATATTTTCTGCAATACTATTCACGAGACATAGAATTTCATATCCAGTATTTCTGTTTACTTGGCACTGAAATTAATAAAATTGGCAGTAATTGTTTTGTGTAGGTATAATTATGCAGAACAGACATGGATAAATATTTTGTGTTGCTAAAAATGTATGAAAATTGTTATGAAATTTCTAGAGGGGTTGAAAATATTCTTCGGAGGCTGGAACAACAGTAATTAAGTTAGTGTCAGGGAAAGTAAAACTAGAGACTGGGAATTTCCCTAGCCTTACCCCTTACAAATAAACGGTTTTCAAGTAACAAACGTTTCGTGTCTGACGTATGACTGCCTATCGCTCTTTGTGGCTCTGTGGATAAGTGAGTAGAGCCGTTGCTTGGTAATCATGAGGTTCATGGATCGAATCCGGTCCAGGTCAGTTGAAAGTTTTTTTCATTCTTTGTTTCCCATATCTTAAGATGTCTCTCCTCCTCCGTAATCATCTGATGCTCTCAACTGAGTTCTCCACTTGAATTCAACAGTTGGTAGTGGGATGCTCTCAGATTCGGGTGAGCTTTTACATGTCTACTTACAAAATAAACATTTTAGACAAAATATGGATGCTATCGAATCATTTTATCTCAAATTCTAAATTTGCACACGTGTCTGTATCTCTCTTTCATAATATTTGCATCTCTCATTCTCTAATGTCGTCAGCTACGATATAAGATGACTTGGGAGCAAAACTTCAAATCTTAAAAGCGCTATACCAATGCAGTCACTCTCACTAAGCTTGGAAGAGTATATGTTTTCATACTGAAGGAGGGGAGCATTCGCTCTTCCTACCCTCCTGAAGTGACAGAAGGTTCTGCAGGGTCATTTCAGATCAAACGACTGAAAGAGTGTTCATTCCAACAGCAACACGATTGGGCTTTCATTCTTTGTTGCACTTTATCTTCATGAATAGGACACATATCAAGTAATGTTTGCCATAAGAACTACTCGTCTAAAATTCATATTGTTTTGGAAAAATGCTATAGACGGTAGTGAGAATTTCACACAAGTATACGGGAATTTTTATGCCTGGAGGTTATGCCACCCCCTTTCCTTTAAAGCTAATTCAGTTGTATTACTTCTTGGCAAATGCTTAGGACTTAACTGGTGGTGCACTCCTGGCGTAAATCTCCATACGGGTGTACAGTCCGCGGCTTAGAAATTGTTACAAAAATTCTAAGTCCAAATTATTAACAAACTCTTGCCCCGTTTTCTTATGCAATCCAGTAATACATATCTCGATCGATTACTTATTTCTTGTCCTCAATCCAACTCCCTCCCTCCTCCACCTCTCCTTGTCTACAGCAGCGTGTGCGACGTAATACACTCTTTCCATTCAGACTGAAAAAAACAGGAATCAAGTTTACAATGTTATAGCTCTAAAATAGCCTTTTTCATTCGTTTGTTCTGAAATATCATTTAAAAGCCTATTTTAAAAAAAAACAAAGTCACACAATCTTCCAAAGCTTCATTAATACTTTTAATTTCATTCTTTCCTTCTTTAAAAACTGCAAGCTAGTAAGATACTCCCTAAGAAATCTATGGAAATTGCCAATAACGGCAGTAAGGTTTGTGCTTCCTAAAGTCTGTAATGCACGCACAGAGCTCCAGAATATCTACTGACAGAAATGAGTGTTATTCAATGATTCATTTCATTTCTTTTCAGTAATTGCAAGCAAATGTTCCAAAAGCGTCATTTGGGCAGGACAGGAAGGTGTAATTTCCCCTCCCTAGAGCTTCATAAATACATATTTTTTGAGCAAACGTATAGTAATACAGCAATAAAAAGGTGAAATTTTTTTGGCGACGGGGACTCTCCCCCTTCCCGAATAAAATCTAAAATGACACTTTTTTTAGCAACAAACTTATAGAGTTACGATAGGACATTGCTAGAGAGCTTACATTTGGTTTCAAGAGTCGAAGGTTTGATTTCAAGCCATATGAGTTCCTGGTCGACATTGAGAGAGACAGACAGAGAGAGAGAGATTGAAATATGGAGACAGAGAGGAATGATTTATATACACAGATTTAGAACAGGGGAAAAATGATCGGACAGCATTCGTATTATGAAGAAAATTGTGATTTTGTGATACAGAAGAAGGCAAGGTTTCGAACTGCGAGGATCATATTAGGCAGTTGTCGAATTAAGGTGGAGAACACTTTTGAGAGCATCAGATGATTAGGAATGGAGAGAAAGAGAACTGAGGAATTAAGAATTTTAAAAATCTGAAGCTTCCGAGACGGGTTTTGAACCGCGAACCTTGTAGTTATAGAATCATGACTTTATCCACTCTGCTACGGAGAACTCTGTATTCGTGCACATACGTTTTCTTTAGCTGCGTTGAAAGCTAACTTAATGAAATATTCCAAAAGCTGACTTGGTGCATGCGCCGTTCTGATAGGATATAAACCTCTTGTAACTTAGTTACAATGTGCATAATGAACTCCTCCTTGTTCAGAACACTTTTTAGGGCAGTAAAATTTGTTCCTACTGTGTTAATTAGGTTAAAGTTTATAGAACCATCTGATAAAGTAGTGCCAAACCCTGTGCGTCATTGTCTATTAGGTGAATGGTTAATGTAAGTTACTCCTACTTGTATGGTCCGAGCTTCGAATAAAGACCATTCTTATTGATTATTTTCTTTGAGCTACGCTCATACTGTGCATTCCACAAATTCAATTTTGAAGTGTCGTAGTCACAGCTAGTTTAATTCGAAATTATTTTCAATTATGATATTTGTTATTACATGCGTTTCTTTAACTTGCGATGGTTCAAACTTGATATTAAAACTTACAACCTTAATGTAACTCATTTCCCTACGGCATATCATCATGAATGTTTGCACAACGACGACAGTCAGGCGTTAATACAAAATTCAGTTCTTACAGGCCTAAAATTTGAAAAATCTTACTTAAACGTAGGGATTTCGCACAAGGGTTTCCGTACCTTCAAGATGCACCTCTGCAACTACCCACATTTTAAACAAAAGCTTTCCACTAACGTTTCATGTAGAAAGTGTTCTACTGTATGTTTTAAGAAAAATAACTGTAATAGAAATAACTGAATATCACTCAACAGTAAGACATATAATATACTAATTTTTAAGATATGCAGAGGTAAGTATAAAAGCTTTGCTGGAGCTATAGACTGTGAGATCTACTGAAAAGATTTATCACGTTCTTGCAGCAACAACTTTATGTTTTCGAACAGTAATAAAGAACAAGATTGATTGAAAGGTTACCTCAGAATGAATTAGCTAAAGATCTAATGTTATATAACTCTCATTGATAGTAATGTTCTGTATTTCTTTAGACACCTATTCTTTTATAACTTACCTATGGTGTATAGGGTCCTTGGTTCGATCCCCGCTAGCGCCGAATGAACTTTATTATGGACAAACACTGTGTGCATGAGTTTTCTCGAGTTTTTCATCCCCTTTCTCCATTCCACGAGTTCATTCATTTCTCAGCATCAATGTCACCATTAGCGTAATCGCTATAAACGTGGGACGTAAAACTTAAATATTTAATTTCATTTTTCTTTTGTAACTGTATCTCACTTTTCCTGTGACGAGAGCAACATCTAAGCGAGCATTCAGTGAATTAAATCACTAAAACCTATATTCATAGCGCAATTGTGCGGATGAAGTTAAGCCCTTTGGCAATTTTTACCATGGAAAGCAAAAAAGGCAATACATTGATATCGAAAAAGTAGCTAACGAATTCCTCTCCGAAAAAGATAACCTGTACACTTATTTTTCAAATGGTAATTTATAATTATACTTGCGTTCGTTGAAATTTCTCCATAGTTATGGGGGCGAGACACTGAAACCACCCCTACTAAGAGGTGAAGATGACATGTAAAAGACGTCAAATACGAACGATATTAATGTCGAATTCATGTGCAAAGATGAATAGTGACACTGTGGATGCTGTGTAAGTCCAAATCAAGCCTTGGTTGGCATAGAGTTGACAATGGGAGAGTGACAGGCAAAAAGAATCGAAAATATCCTATATTTGTGTCGAATGGATAGTTTTCGGAATCACTGAAATAAAACGTGATATTTCAGATGTGGATATGTGCAAGGTTGACCGTATTGGCATGAGGTCATAGGGGGAACCAGTGAAGAATTCAGAACTGTTCCATTTTAGTGCATTCCAATACACTCCGGGTGAAAAGTGATAATGCACAAATACTGATATCACACTCGGAATTATCGGAGATATAACTTCTGGGGAAACATTACTAACTGCTCGCACTCTAAAATTTTCATTGCTGTGCAGGGGCGTAGACAAAGTTTTTGAGGGTCTGTTTTACTAAAATGTCTATCATCATCTCTAAAATTAGATATAATTTACAGAAAAGTAGTGATTTCGTGGGGTAGGAGCTCTGGATTGTCAAGGCCTGCATTCTGTGTATGTCGCTGCTGCTCTGAATTGTCATAAGCTCCTCTTCAAATGTAAGACGTAAAATGTAATTAAGAAACGTATAACATAGAATACAACATATATAGAAAATGTGTTATTATAAATAAGAAATACAGTAGAAAATAATTATAAAACATAATGTTGAAGGACAAGCTTTTTAAAAAACAATCATACTTGAATGTAAAATATACTTTTAAAACAATTTTCCATTTATGCAATTCTACAAACAAGTGAGAAATGCCATCTGGTAGCCACTGTTCATCTCTTCGAATCAGAAATTATGAATTTGACACCAAAATTTTTCGTATTCTATTACTTTTTTTTACTTATAAGCCTTTTCCCTCCCTCGAATGGTTTAAGTGTCTTAGCCCCCGCATAACATTGTTGTGATGGTAATTAATACGTATAGTAAATTCGTTTGAAATTCCTCCAAGAGTCAATGTTGCACTGTACGTCTTTTTCTGAGTCAAACTCTCTAAATATATATACATACATTACAGTAAGAACTAAATTTTGTATTAACGCCTGACTGTCGTCGTTGTGCAAACATTCATGATGATATGCCGTAGGGAAATGAGTTGCATTAAAGTTGTAAGTTTTAATATCAAGTTTGAAACATCGCAAGTTAAAGAAACGCATGTAATAACAAATATCATATTTGAAAATAATTTCGAATTAAACTATCTTTGACTACGTCACTTCAAAATTGAATTTGTTGAAGCACAGTATGAGCGTAGCTCAAAGAAAATAATCCATAAGAATGGTCTTCATTCGAAGCTCGGACCATACATGTAGGAGTAACTTACATTAAGCATTCACTTAACAGACAATGACGCATAGGGTTTGCCACTACTTTATCAGATGGTTCTATCAAATGTAACCTAATTAACACAATAGTAACAAATTTTATTACCCTAAAAAGTGTTCTGAACAAGGAGAAGTTCATTATGCACATTGTAACTAAGTTACAAGAGGTTTATATCCTATCAGAACGGCGCATCCACCAAGTCAGCTTTTGGAGTATTCCATTAAGTTAGCTTTCAACGTAGCTGAAGGAAGCGTATGTGGGTGAGTGCAGAGTTCTCCGTAGCAGAATGGATAAAGTCGAGGTTCGATAACTACAACGTTCGCGAATCGAAACCCATCTCGGAAGCTTCAGATGTCTAAAATTCTTAATTCTTCAGTTCTCAAGATCTTTTTCTCCATTCATAATCATCTGATGCTCTCAAAAGTGTTCCTCACCTTAATTCGACAACTGCCTAATGTGATCCTCGCAGTTCGAAACCTTTCCCTCTTCTGTATCACAAAATCACAATTTTCGTCATAATACGAATGCTGTCCGATCATTTTTCCCTGTTGTAAATCTGTGTATATAAATCATTCCTCTCTGTCTCCATATTTCAATCTCTCTCTCTCTGTCTGTTTCTCTCAATGTCGCCCAGGAACTCATGGCTTGAGATCAAAACTTCGACTCTTGAAACCAAATGTAAGCTCTCTAGCAATGTGCTATTGTAACTCTATAAGTTTGTTGCTAAAAAAAGTGTCATTTTAGATTTTATTCGGGGAGGGGGAGAGTCTCCGCCAACAAAAAATTTCACTTTTTTATTAGTGTATTACTATACATTTGCTCAAACAATATGTATTTATGAAGCTCAAGGGAAGGAAAATTACACCGTCCTGTCCTGCCCAAATGACGCTCTTGGAACATTTGCTTGCAATTACTGAAAAGAAATAAAATGAATCATTGAATAACACTCATTTCTGTCAGTAGATACTCTCGAGCTTTGTGCGTGCATTATAGACTTTAGAAAGCACAAACCTTATTGCCGTTATTGGCAATTTCCATAGATTTCTTAGGGAGCATCATACTAGCTTGCAGTCTTTAAAGAATGAAAGAATGAAACTAAATTTATTAATGAAGCTATGAGAAGATTGTATGACTTTTTTTTTAAAAAAAAAAATAGCCTCTTTAAAGATATTTCAGAACAAACGAATGAAAAAGGCTATTTTAGAGCTATAACATTGTAAACTTGATTCCTATTTTTTTTTTCGTCTGAATGGAAAGAGTTCATTACGTCACACACACTGCTTTAGACAAGGAGAGGTGGAGGAGGGACGAGTTGGATTGAAGACAAGAAATAACTAATCGATCGAGACATGTACTTCTGGATTTCATAAGAAAACGGGGCAAGAGTTTGTTAATAATTTGGACTTAGAATTTTGTAACAATTTCTAAACCGCGGACTGTACCATCCAGAAATGTCCCTTACTGTACAACACAATACACGATATAAACTGGTACCCATATACGGAATAAAGAAAGATTTGTGTTTGATACCAATAGCACAATTCAGTGTGTACTAACATAAACTGATAAGTGTTCTCACAGTAATTTTCAATATCGTACCAATTTGATCATGTTTGATGCCTTAGGAAGGTTACCAAATTTTCCAGATGCAACTTCTTCTCTTAGAACGTTATGAAGATAAGTGACATAATTTTTTTCAACACCACTCATTTCATTTTCAATAATATTTCTGCAAAGTTTGGGCTCCTAGAAAAGCAAAGATCATACAAGAGTTATAAAGTTGTTGTATCTTACATGACACTTACATGTATATGTATATATATATATATATATATATATATATATATATATATATATATATATATATATATATATATATATATATATATATTTGGTCCAGGAATTAATTCGTGCGGTTTTTAATAAAAATTGAAGCTTTATTTCAAAAACAAAGTAAATAAATATGTTAACAAAAATATTGTCCATCGCTAGCCACTACTTTCTCCCATCTTTCAGGCAATTTACGGATTCCGTGTCGAAAGAATTCCTCATCTTTTGACGCAATCTAATCAAAGATCCATTTTTCGATATTTTCTGAAGAAGTGAACCGCTGTCCAATCAAATCGTTATTCATGCAATCGATCAAGTAGTAGTCAGACGGAGCAGTGTCTGGTGAATATCGCGGGTGGAGTAACACTTTCCATCCGACATTTTCCAAATAGGTTTTGACCGGTTTTGCGACATGTGGTCGAGCGTTATCATCTTGATAAATAAGTTTATTATGCCTGTTAATCCATTCTGGTCGTTTTCAGGCCAGAGCTTGCTTCAAACGCATTAATTGTTGTCGATAGCGGTGTCCATTAATAGTTTCACCAAGTTTCAGAAGTTCATAGTACACCACACGTTTCAAATCCCACCATATATACAGCATAACCTTTGCACAATGAATATCTCGTTTCGGTTGTGAAGGACCTGGTTCACCTTGCTTCACCCAGGCCTTTTTTTGTTTAGGATTCTAGTAATGAATCCACTTCTCATCATCAGTTACAATTCGATGCAAAAATCCCTTCCTTTTCTGTCTTTGAAGCAGCAATTCGCAAACGGTTTTTCTTCTTTCAATGTCTTTCTTTTCAATTCATGTGAAACCCAATAAGACATCTTTTGAATCATTCCTATGGCTTTGAGACGTTTGGAAACTGTTGTTTGCTCAACTCCAAATGCTTCTGCTAGTTCGTCTTGCGTTTGACACGAATCCTGATCAAGCAATGCTCTCAATTCTTCATCTTCAAATTCTTTTGGCTGTCCAAATTGCTTTTGGTCTTCCAAGCTGAAATCACCACCTTTAAACCGTGCAAACCACTTCTGACACGTTCGCTCAGCTAGAGCATGGTCACCAAACACTTCCACTAAAATATGATGACTTGCGGTAGCACTTTTCTTCATGTTAAAGCAATGAAGAATAACTCCCCGCAAAAACACTTTATCAGGCACAAAATGCGCCATTTTCAGTTGAAGAAAAAATGTTGTTTCCGCTTCAAGCAACTGACATATACTAAACAAGATGCTCAATGACAGTAGTTTTCAACGCATGTTTGGATCAACGAAACTATGGGACAATAAGCTAGTTACGCCATCTTTTGTAAAACCGCACGAATTAATTCCTAGACCAAATATATATATATATATATATATATATATATATATATATATATATATATATACACATTCTGTTAAAGCGCTCTAGCATTCTTTTACAGCGATGAGTAACATCATTTATATAAAAGCATTAACATAAACATTGACTCTAAGTATTATCAAGTGAGAAATAATATTTTATTTAGTGTGCAACACTAATGATAAAAACATTTGAACTACGATACTTTAAAAGCGAGACTTAACTAAGTAGTTCCTAAAACAGTAGATCTTCCCCATTTCATAAATATCGATATTCCTTAAATCGAATTGTGTTTTAGTACAAATTCCTGCATATAAATTTTGAAATACTCTATGTAGGGTAACTGAGACGAATTCGGAATATTGGAAATAATGCATTGATCTTCAACAAGAAAAACATAAATAAATTCTACCTCAACTATCTAGGACCTTACAGTAAAATATTCACCAACTGAATTTTCGATATGAGAAATCAGCTACAATTTAATGCTTTTTTTACAATAGGTAAAATGGCGATATTGTAAGCATCTGAACATAATATCGCCAATTAAAAAGCTTAGAATTTACAGAGTGGATACACACATTTGATTGCAATGGATACATGTTAGGTTTCCAATCTAATATTAGAAGAACATAATTGGAAACACAATAAACAAGTACGCAGCAAATAATAACATACAATGAAACATTAATTTTAAAAAATACATTCATAAAATATTAAAAGAATGGACTTACCCAGTGGGTTCACATAAGGCAGATGTATTCTAAAAACTCATCGTCCAACAGTGCACAGTGGTCTTGACACTCCTGATAGTCCAGCTACTGACACAGTGTTCACTGTCCCATAGTGTGACTTCACTGTCCCATAGTGTTCATGAAACTATATCTTGCATTGCACACATTGCAATCTAGGATTTTTCTCTTTTTGCTGGTATTAAAACTCCCCATAGCCACCGCAAAAATTGTCTTTCTGATGGCTCTTTTTTTCTAATATGCTGACTAACACACAACTTCGGTTGATGATAATCGTCTTCGAGTTGTCTGGATTGTCCAGCTATATTTAATACCTTCTTCTCGATTATCTTTGAACTTTGGCCTTTGGAAGCTCCATCAAATTCTGGCAACAATTCATGTCTCAGAACAACTGCTTTGCTGTTAACTGATTTTGTGCCAACTTTTTGGACTTTTTAATTTTTGGTGTTGACAAAATCTTAGTCATGATCCTTTGGGATGAGAATTTATCCTCGGAACTTTGTAGTGATTCATGGAAATCTCTCGGAGTTGGAAGTGTACATTTCTCTGAAGTGGAATCATTAAGTTCATGATTAGCTATAGGCTTGGGGACAACCGATCTTTTTTGAAGATTAAGCTAGGAGCAAAGGCAGTTTCTGGAAGCATGTTTGGATCATAGAGACTGATTCCTGATGCTCTAAAGCCTGAAATACCGTTTTCAGGAGTTGCAGCTCTGTACCATGCTCGAGCAAAAAGTCTAGGAAACTCTTGCTTGCTTAATCATTTCCCAGGATATATTCGTCGAAACGTGCCTGTGGCTTCATTTCTGGCTACTTCGATCGATTTGAAACAGCTCACATCAAGTGGTTGCTATTCGATGCTATAATACGAGAGAAGATAGGACATCACAATATCAAACTTGACAGCCAGATGCATCCAGGTGACTGCGATGTCCGTTGGCGATATTGCTAACAAGAGTATATGGTGGCATTGTATGCATTATGTTATTTTAGTTATTCGCTACTAAATTTCTACTAATGAAAGGAAATGCATTATCTTTATCATCTGCAATGAGCTAAAGACCTACGGGGTTGAAAAATATATTAGAGAATATGTCTAAAAAGCAAAGAGAATAGGAGGGGACTTACAAAAAGTTTCTTGAAAATTGACGGTGCTTTTGTGGCTTCAAAGCACACAACATGTCTTCTTCCATAAGGCCTCAGGCGAACTAAAGGAACTAGAATTTCCCGAAAACGCCTCAGCACGTACCAGCAGACAACCAACAAACATACACAGAAGAAAATAGCTCTTCAACTGAGTAGGTAACTTCTCAAATTAAAATTTTCCGTATCAGTGGCGATATTGTCGACATGGAGATATTCGCCTCAGTTACCCTAAAGTTTGAAATTCAAATTCTTCAATACTTGAATGAAGCATTTATTTAAAAGCAAAACGAGTTTGCGAATCAAACAGTCATTACTCTAATTCATAACATCAAATTGATGTGCCTCTGCGACTAACGTACGCGCATTTCTGGTTATCGGGCTGGGTCATTCCACGCCAAATCATCACAGCTCCCAACCCGCTAGCTCACAGCCTATTTACATGAAAGTCGGTGAAAAGTGAAAATACATGAAGTTATATACACACGTAAAATTTTATCCGTCACTGATGTACGATGTCCATACAGCAGTGTTGCCAACTTGAGAGAAAATGCAAAATTTGACCTCGGGTGCTCTGCAAAAATAAATCATAACTTCGCTTCTAATTGAGTTAGAAACTTCATATTGGTCTTATTTTGAAGCTAAAGGGGCATATAATCTATTAAAAAAGTTACAGTTCAAAATATTGTATTTTTGTTTTCAAGGTCAAAAGGCGTAACCTTTGACCTTGAATATCTCAGAAAATATATCTTGATTTTCATTGTAGAAAAAATATAATTAACAGTAAAATAACATCTCTTTTTGGTATAAATTTCATTTTGGGAAGGCTATGGGAACAGGAGTAAAAAAATTCCTGAAAACATAATACTACAGATTAAATTGAATACCTTAACATTTATGTATGGAACGTATCTAATAGAAGGATGAAATGTAATGCTGTATACAACACGCAATGAAACTTATCAGCAAAAAACAAGTTAGTGCCTCCTCCTCTGTAGTGCTTCTTCTTTGAGTGTCCACAGCAGTTAATGTGTAAGTTCGCCCAGTTGCAGTACGTGGATCAACCTTAATGAGAACTTGTTCACTTGGAATGTTCAATATGTCTGGATGGGGAGGATACACATGTGATGGTGACGGCCTTTTGGGATGTAGGACTTTGATAAAAACTTCTTGTGATGTTACATCTACATTCATGACACAACCTAACCACCAGGCATCATGATAGATACAAGTCACAGAACCTTTAATTTCCTCCAACGGCAATGTTTCATGTGGGCTTTTTGTTTCCTGCACAGCACTGGTTGTGTCTGTTGAAAACCTCTTTATTACTAATTCATTCCTTGTTCCTGGGATGAAAGCATGAAATGCGTGAGTTCCAGGTATTGGTCTTGCTTCTTCATGCCGACTGTGAACCATCCGCCCATTTATCAGGATTTCATTTTGATACACATATACAAAGTTCATATTCTTGATATTTTCTTTTGTCCACTCGAACAGTTGTCGTGGAGTCATAGCTTGATCAATATAGATACGTTGCAAACTTGTCCTAGCGGATAGTCTCTTGACAGTTCTACCTAGATCGTCACATGAATTCTTGCCATGCGATGTGGCAAAGAAGTGTCACTCCGCTGGAATCCCAAAGTCAAATTTGTGGTGTACCAGGTTTGAAAAGTTTTTTTTTTTTTTTTTTTTTTTTTTTTTTTGTATTGGCCTGCACACCCATCTGAGAAATAATATGTCTTAGTTACATGTTGAATATTCTGTTTTAGAAATTGAATGAGATGCTTTTGAAACGCATGTACAGCTATTGTAGTGTGTTGCAAACAATCTGAAATAACTACTACATTTTGTACATGCCAATTTCCCTGCAGGCATTTCTCTGTAATAAATGGCAAATGGATATATTGTTGCTTGGGCGTTGTTCCAGTGGAAACCCTGCACCTCTTGTAGTATGAACGAATAATTTTCAGCAAAATCACACAACACAATAATTTCACCCACCTGTATGTTATCTTTTAGGCTTTTTAAGTATGATGATTGCTGTGCAGGAATGAAAGAGTGTTTGTTATTGTATCAACTTAAAAATAAATAAGTCTATGAATTCGTCCGTGGTCTTGACAAATGTCTCAAGTGTGCATATTTGTATATTTGTGATGTAATCCACTGCTTGCAGGTAACATTTCAGTGGCATTGTCTTCTAGTACGTTTTCCAATATTGTCTTTACATTATTTTATCCTACACAGTCACTACATTGCTGGACCCAAGACTGTACATTGGTTGGATTGCACATCATGTTTGCCAAATAGTTGTGGTACGTGGATAAATTAATATCATGGTCTTCCATTAGCTTGTCTAATTTACACCCGTCCATTAATAACTTAACATTTTGATGTAAAGCACACACATATACAGTGTGCGTACCACTTGCTCCCACAACAACACAATGTTTAGGCCGCAGAGAAGCAAATTTGGAAAAACTAATCTTCACACCAGGATACGACTGTTTGAAATGAACATACACTTCTGCAAGGTTGTTTAACATTAGCCTTTTTTGTATGTGTCCTTTTGTACCACCCATTCTAAGACTCACAAAGTCTTTCTTACCTGGCATAATTCTGCTGACATCATTGCAGTAGAAGTTCTTCACAGTGTCAGCAACATCTGGATCCAAACTCCTCCCTGGTTTGGGATTTGGTGTAGACAAAATCCCATGTTCTTTTACTAATTGCTTAGCTTTACGTATCATGTAGTTACTTGCACTAGGAAATTCATGCTCTATTTTTCTGATACTCCACTCTTTCGGAAGAATGGTCAAAATTGTCAATTTCTCACTCTTATCACTGGTTTTTTCGAACTTTTCTTTTAATTGTTGCAGCATGGCATCACAACCGTTGTCATCAGACACGGAATCTTCAGCTGGTATGTGAAATATCTTTCTCTTTTACAACTTTCGCAATTTTCGTAGCGTTTTTTGGCAGTATGACTCTTCCCTCGTTCTCTTCTTCTTGATGGGTGATGCACCCATACTACTCAAACTTTCATTTAATGACCGCATAGCAGATTCAGTCCTGTATGTGTTCACATCGATATCACTTTCTTCATCAACTGATGTGCTCGGTTCTTCCTCATCAGTTCTTTTAATTTTCTTCCTACAGTTGTCACAAATCATTTATTCACTATCACATGTGGTAGTTTTTCTATCATCCATGGTAGCACCTTCCATAATTACTTTCTACTGCTCTTGTGCCCTTTCAAATCAAATGGGTTGCAGCACTGTGTCTGTATGTACTTTTCCATTTTCATGCACTTTTTCGAACTATCACTCCTTACGGAAGCACTAGTCGTTTAAACAGTTTTGCCCTCTACAGAAAATTGAGCAGGACTGAGCTTGCTTCGCAGACTAGCAGTGCACCAAGAGAATGATAAAGAGAGTGTGTCAAGTTGTGTTATGCATGTTTGGTGTAATTATAGTCTACTATTGTGTCATTTCACATGCCAAAACATAGCAAAAAGAATGCTACACTTATACTTTCTATTTGTTTTTACTCCTGTTCCCATAGCCTTCCCAAAATGAAATTTGAACCAAAAAGAGATGGTATTTTACTGTTAATTAAATTTTTTCTACATTGAAAATCAAGATAAATTTTCTGAGATATTCAAGGTCAAAGGTTACGCCTTTTGACCTTGGAAACAAAAATACAATATTTTGAACTGTAACTATTTTTAGTAGATACTATGCCCCTTTAGCTTGAAAATAAGACCAATATGAAGTTTCTACCTCAATTAGAAGCAAAGTTATGATTTATTTTTGCAGAGCACCCGAGGTCAAATTTTGCATTTTTATCAAGTTGGCAACACTGCTGTATGGACATCGTACATCAGTGAGGGGTAAAATTTTACGTGTGTGTATAACTTCATGTATTTTCACTTTTTACTGACTTTCATGTCAATCGGAGATGGTCGGGTTGAAAAGTACACTTTTTTTGTGATGATTTGGCATGGACTGACCCGGGTATGTTAATAAGCAGAATTACCGGATATCGGGATCTGAAAAACCTATTTTCTGTTAAACTCGCCCTCTTTATTAAGGTAAGATACTGAGATAAGCTGGTGATCCATTTTTTTCATCTCGTGGGGCCCAGGACAGTATACCAATTTCTCCCTAAAATGTGCCGCCTAAGATTAAATTCTGGCTTTTAGTTTATCCAAGGGGAACACCACAACAATGGACTATCTTGTCATTAACCAACATTTTGGAACTCGTGTAGTCGCTCTGCGTTATCTAAATCATTATCATGGCTCTATCGAATGACCCACATATTCTACCGACACAAATCCTTGAGGCTTCTTCTTTCTTGGACGTATCAATTCTTTGGGATTTGATTTGTGGAAAACATCCTGCTACTGTTAATGACCTTAAAATTGATATCACTGAACACGTTTTCCAGTTGTACTTGGAATAAAACTTACTGATAACTTTGAAGATCGAGTGTGGCAGTTTGTGATACGCGTTCCTCATAATTTGAAAACACTATCAATTAGTTGCCTTTTAGATCAACTAAACTACGAAACGATTATAGATAGATAGATAGATAGATAGATAGATAGATAGATAGATAGATAGATAGATAGATAGATAGATATCTTTTATCATTATAAATTTATTTTAAAACAAAGTGTTCGGTCTTCTGAACATTCTTAATAATAATAACAATAATGCTTTACATGTAAAATTACAGTTCCAAAAATAATTAGAATGCAGCCCTTCTTAGGCTTTAACGCAAGATTTTCTTTAAGTTTTAAGATAACAAGACGTACACAATGTCATCATATGTCTCCGGACACCCACCTGAAATCGAAGTTGAAGTTTACTCGTGGACCTCTCTCTTGCAGTGGCACCTAATTCGGGGTTGATCTACCTTTTACCCTTATATATCCTCCACTCTCGTAAGCAAACTTTCGGTCAGGTAACGGAATATTTTCTCGGGAGTAGCAGTCCATTCTTCTCGGAGACCTATTATAATGGCAAACATTGATGGGGGTTTATGGTCTCGGACGAAGCTTTTCAAAGCATCTCACAAATATTAAATTTGGTTTAAATGAAAACTCTAAGTAGGTCAGCTCATTGCCAAAATGTTGGGAAACTGTCATATGCAAGAATGGAGATTATATTAAAGGCCTGTATTGAAGGTATTTTGTACAATAAATTATTTACTTCCATAATATCTTTCAGTATGCAGAACTTTTCAAATAACCCTCGCATGAAGACGGTTCAAATGGATCACTACTAGTTTCTCGGAGCGATACCCTTTAATGCCGGATACATTCTAGAGATCAGAATGCTAGGTTTGGGTTGTGAACACAACTTCACATTTCCACTTCATTATGACATTACAAATAGTTGATCTGGGTATCTGTAGTAAGGATGGAATCTTCCACACCAATTTGCTACACCTGTTCAACAAATCATTGTGTGCTAAGATCACTGTGTCTACAACATAGATAAGCACAGTTCGTAAATGGTATCCCGGTACTTTTGATCGCATAATGTGTTCTCCGAGTTTTTAGAACTTCTAATAGTCTAAAATATCATCCTAACCTTTGTTTGAACTCTTCGCCTACATTTCTTTACTGATGTAATTTCCACTGAAAAAAACTAAAGTGTATAACTGAATAGTTCAGGTAACTTAAACTAGGCATACCTCACGTGGGAAGCATTCTATGTGGGTTAAGTTCCTATCCATGCATGATTTTATTCTGCAGCGTTTATCCACCTTTTGAGCTATTATCAAATTAGAAGTTTCCAATATCTGTAATAATATATAGATAGAAAGATAAAAATATAGATACAGGATGTTTCGGGAGGAAAGCAACAATCTGACAATCTTTGCACCCATGTTCCTCACATCAAAACAAAACAAAAGTTTATTTTGCAAATTGCTGAGAAGGGTCTAGCTTAGGAGATACACGCAGAAGGAAATTTAATGACAATGACGTCAGGTTGGCTATAGATGACCACCACAAATAATCTCAGTGAGCGTGTTTCTTACATCGAAACAACAGAAAAAATTATTTAACACTTGGCTGAGATAAATAAATATTTTTTGTTTCGATGTAAGGAACACGTTAACGGTTTGTTTGTGGATGGTCGCAGCTAATTAATCTGGCGTCATTATCACTAAATTGAATAAAATGTATTGTATCTTCGAAACTAGGCACTTCACAATGAAATGCAAAATGACTTTTTTTTTTTTTTTTTTGCTTTAGTGTAAGTAGTATAACTACTATGTTTATCTGGTTCTTCCACACGATTTTAAGGTAATGCTATCTTAATTTCAAAGAAATTACTCGTAATAGTTATAAGAAAAGGACAGCAATACCTGTTAAGCGACTGGCAACATTGTAAGATAACCGCTGAAACCCCCAAGCGGTTATAGTGTCTAGCTTTCAGTGCTGAGTATGCCGTGCATTGTGTGAAGAATTCATAAATTTATGTTTCGAATTTTGTAAGTTATAGTGATTTCAGTGAACTGTGTTTTCTTTGTTCGTCATGGATAATGAAGTGGAGCAGAGAGTAGCATTCAAGTTTTGTGTAAAACTTGTCAAAAAAAGAAAACGGAGTCCGTGGACATGATTCAAACAGCTTATAACAATGATGCTCTTTCTCGAGAGAACACTCTCTGTAGCGCTGTCGTTTTCGTGAGGGTCAGGAGACGGTTACGGACGACCTTAGACCTGGCCGTTTGGTAACCGTTCTAGCTGACGAAAATGTTGAAAAGGTGCGGGAAAATCTAGTCAGTCCTTCTGGATGATTGCGGAGGACTTGAACATTGGTAAGGATACTGTTCGGAAGGTCGTGAAACAAGATCTACAGAAAAGGAAGATTTGTTCCAGATTTGTGACCCACAACCTGACAGCAGAGCTAAAAGAAGACCGGGTGTTGTCGTGTTAGGAGTGGGTCCAATTGGCAGAAAAGAACCCAGAATGGTTTAAAAAATTATAAATGGCCATGAATCACTTTCCCCACTTTACGCAAACCGTAAAGTATGAATGTCGATGTATCTGAGTATATCTAGCCACATGCGATGCAATCTTAGCTAAGGGATTCGTACCAGCTCACTCAGTCCTTCTAGCATAATACTTTCACATAAATTTCAATAAGTAAATCTGACTTCTAACTACAGAATTGGGAAAAAGTAATGGATTTGAAAAATCATGTATGTAAACGTATTATACTTCATGAAAGAGTTAGCAAAATTACCATTCCTAAACAAGCGTGTATAGTGCCACCAGAACAAAGGTGACAAATATGCAACATTTAACATGCCGCTTCTGATGTGGAGAAAGAGTGGATGAGAACTGGAGTGTCAGAAAATGAAGTAAGTGACAAATGAATATCTCAAAATGATTGTTAATTAAGACAGTTTTGTTGAATTCAATCAGACTTACAGAAAGCTTTGCGCACCCTACTTTATAAGGATTTCTTATATATGAGAACCACTACATAGAATATTAAAAGTGAAACACAAGCAAGAAGAGATATCAGAAGGCAACTTCTGCAATAGATACATTTATCGCTGTGATAACATATGAAAATGTAACGAGATTTTATTGGAATTTCTAGAAATCAATAGCATGTGGTTTCAATATGGGCGTATAGAATGACTGCGACATGATACAGAGGATGAGGCTTGCATATACTTAAGCATTGCAAGCCATGCGTCTGCGACACATTGCTAAAACTTATCACTTGTAGCTGGAGGATATTCCTGGAGTTCAATTGGCTAGAGAGCAGATTAAAGCCCGGCCAAGAAAGTAGTGGAACATCGTATCCTCAGAAAGGGTAGGTCATTGGATGCAACATATACGTTATATTAGATACTAGTTTATTGCAGGACTTATACTAAAGGGACTGGTCATCAATGTAATAGTGGCTGATCAATGGCCAGGAAATGCATATTACCCACCAGCGAGCATGTAATCCAATGACACTTTATACTATAAAGCAGATCCTTGACAGATGTGTTAATGAGAACTTTATTACTATTTCTTGGTCTACATTTCTAATGTCCAGTAGTGTATAAACTAATTATATCACTGAAGTATTGTAATCCTTCATTTTTTGTCGCTATAATTTAAAGTAGTACACGTATTCAATGTTCTACTATAATTCATGGCACACATAGATCTATCGGTTGATCAGTTGGTTATTTTATATATAATTGGGACGTTATTAGCGGAGATATTAATTATTTCTGTCACGATAAGATCAGAGTGTCATTTTCTGTTGCTAGAAATTTAAAATAAAACTTCTAGAAAAACTAAGTTCAAAATAAATGCGTCAAAAGCTTGCCCGGGTTCTGAGGTTCCTAGCTCACTTAGCTTTAGCTTGCCTGCGGTTTCAAAGTACTTAACCATACTCCTTTTGCTTATGTAGACAGTAGAGACTCTACACCACATCTCCTTAGCTTGCTCGATCACTGGTGTTTTCCATTCTTTTGGCTTTCCTGGTCCTTGAGACACTCAATTTACCAGCAAACGGTGCAGCTGCAGTTTTGGTGCACCACATTTTAAAAGGTGTACAGGTAAAATCTCAATACTTTGCATGAAAAGGCATGTTTAAGGAACAAATTTCTGCAGACGACAGAATTAATACAAAGTAATACAGATGTAGTGTATTTAGGTTTACAAGGGTAAGGTTACTAATGAATCATTACAAGTGCTTTACGACGGATAAAATAACTGGGTGCATATGAAAGATGGCTCTATTAGGTGCTATTTTCCACCGGCAGCATATTTCTGAACAGTGTGGAGAATCTGTATTTTATGTTTATAAATGGAGCCCCTTACAAGTGCTAATGAAACTCGTATCACTGCTAAAACTCACTTCTCTAAACGATTTTCGATTGCGCGCGTACCCACGCGCCTGCTCCCTTCGAATACACTCCCATGCTAACCGCGTGGGACCACCAGCTTCGCCCTGCCCAGACTTGGTTAGATAGCATTCGTGCTTTTTAGTAGCCCTAATACAGATTCGTATATATTTTTTGCGCTGTAGCTTTTGTGCTATACATCCGGAAGGCTTATTCATACGTAAATCGTAAAGGAATAGTAATTTTTCAATAATTATCTCTGGTGGCCTCTTGAATTTTGTCTGTGCCATAAGACCTAGTGTAAAAGCACAAACTAATGTGTACTAGGTGGCCACTACAAAGCGCAAATGCCATACAAGCGAGTCAGAGTAGGGCAAAGCTGGCGGATCCACTTGGTAGCTCGGGGGTGCTTCCGAAGGGAGCAGGCGCGTCAGTGATGCTGGGTATACGCGTAAGCGAGGATAGTGAAAAAGAAGTGAATTTTGGCAAATATACGAGTTTCAATAGCACTTATCATGGCTTTGTACCAGTAACGTTCCATTTGTAAACATAAAATACGGTTTTTATATACTACTAAGAAAGAAATACACCGCCGGTGGAAAATAAAATCTAACAGAGTCATCTTTCATATGTACTCACTATTTTATTCACCGTAAAGCACTTATAATGATATTACATTAGCACTTATAATGATATTACCTTACACTTATAAACCTGAAATACAGCTGTATTACATTGTATAAAATTTTATCGCCTGCAGAAATATGTTCCTTGTGAATATATCTTTACATACAAAATATTCAATTTTACTTGTAAATCTTCCAAAATATGGTGCACCAAAACTACACCAGCACCATTTTTACAATCTAATTAAAATTTATGCCTATACATAAAGCTGGATGTTGTTGCTGTAATAGTAATATACAACGTCAAAAAAACTCACCAAAAAATAAAATAATGCCCATACTTGAGCTGCATCTTTCTTACAAAGGAGTATCTTGCATAAGAATATTGTTTCCATAATAAGTCAGTACCAAAATGAAACAATTACTATCTTCTCATGATATTCTCATGCTCTTTAGAATTAGCGCCACAGATCATATAACCCAACGGTCATGTTAGCGCCAAGAACCACGTTCTTCCTTCTTTTCATTAACATCATAAAAGGTGATTATTTACAATGACCTGAGAATTATTCTTCTGTAGTCTCCAGCCTAGAAATGAGTTACATTAAAGTTAAAGGGTAAGGGAAAAAAGAAGGAATGTCACAAAAGTACATTTTCGAGAAAACTGCGTTTTAATATTGAAAAGCTGTACAAAATGAATAGAGTTAGTCAAATCTTTTGCCCCGTGGATATAGTATACATGAAGCTGCATCAGTTCCCGAAGGAGCAGGACGCTCATACTTTTAGGGATTATTAATTTTATTCCTAGGATTTGTTAGGGATTTAGGAATTAGGGATTATACTTTATATCTGCATGTGTAGTGCCCTTGTACTTTATCTATGACTATGTGTGAGGGGGATTTAACGCATATCGCATGTCTAGTGCACATGGATACTTCTTACTATTGCACTACGTAGAAAATTTATGGTATTTCATGTAGAAGTGGTAATAGAACACAGAAGAAACGCAGATCAGGGGGTTCTCATGTATACTATTACCTGTTTTTGTGACCCTAATTGTGCGTCTTGATTCCTCGCATCGACTCAGAATCACGTATATTTCTGTGCACCCAATGTCTGATTTCAATATTTGTGTTTTTATAAAGTGGTTCTACAACTAAAGTTGTTAGCGATAACTATCTCTTCCATTTTATTGTTTTATTGATTAAATTGTTACTCGGCTAAATTATCTGTCTCCAATGAAAGGAATATTTCTTTTGATTAATTAAGAACAGCCAAGCCTGACCCTGTCGTGTGAATTTACATATTTGAGGTCCATTAATTGTGTTAATAATCTTGTTTACATTGTATCAGCTTTGACTTAATTCATTGTTGTGTAATAAGTGCCTAATTCTTAAATTGTCGTCCCACTACAAATATTTATGTCTTTGCACGAGTCCTAGTTGTTTATTATTTTGGTGTCCTAATTAATCTCATTGTTGTTGTGGGCTTCACATTAACTAGTGATCCCCTTTGGAGCCGCCACTGCCCTAATGCGCTGGTATTTACCTGCGGGACACCCGTGATTCAAGGCTCCATTATAGTCTCGTTAAACTCATGGTATGACCTTGTGAATAGTTGGTTTTGTCATTGTCATACGTAGGCACTCAAAGTATCCTGTTCCCCTTTCTTGATCAGACCACTCCGCCGACAGCCTAGTTGGTCGGCCGGTGTTCGAACAGGACGGACCTCCTCTTTACTTTAGATCTGACTTGATCCAAGAGACTGATCACCTACATTGCATTTTAAACGTCAGGCGACTCTTAAAGTAAATGATATTCTAGAGACCTTCCCCTGGTCATTTATTAATTATTCTTTTAGTTTGATTCAGGCAACCTACGGTAGACATGGCGTTGCTAATAATCTCTTTTTATGTTCGTGACCTGTGGTGGGACTCCCACACAAGTGTCCGCAAAAGTTTTGATCGCCTCCTACCACCGGCCCCGACAATAGATACGGTTTCGGACATTAATTTCCTATCAAAGCAGAAATTTACAACCTTCAAGATTGATCCCCATGCAGAAAAATGGTTTAAAATGTTGAGAACGGTTTCTTATTATAGAATTTAATGTCCCAAAAAACATGTCCTATATTGGTTCTCATTTCTCTATTAAAGAAAATGTAGAAACCAGTTTTAATATTAAATTTTCCTAAAGCAAAAGTTGTCTCAGGTAACAAAAAGAGCTTTCAGATATTTCTTTAGCATCAAAGAGTAGGTTCTATCTCCCCCCTTATCCGTTTATTGAAACCGGAATTCATAGGCTTATTACTTCTGTCTAAGATACTGGATCATTATAATAGGTTCACCCAATGTGAAATGAATGTCCATCATAGGTTCACCCAATGTGAAATGAAACTTGGTTGCTTTAATAATATTTTTGTGACAACAATACGTTAACATAAAACTTTCATTGGACAAAGAAATGAGTAGGGGAAGGCGTTGTACCTGTGAACACATTTAGGGTTTTTGAAATTTTGGTGTGAATATTCACCATTTTACCCCAAATTTTTGTTTTATATATTTAAAGTGCCATCCCTTTGCTATCAGATAGGATGATTTTTAAATATGTTACGTAAATACAGTAGCTTTTATAGGACATAGTAAGAACATATCCGTTTTGTTCACAGGTACATTATGGACATGTACCAAATTTCACAGAAGTAAATCCCCACGTTAAGCGGGTTTGTATATCCAGGCTCCTAACTATGAAAACATTTACGATCACTCCAACCCCAATCATGTTACAGATTCAGCCTGTTGTGTATAAGTTATTAGGATATAAAATTGAATATAATTTATACGAAAAAAATCTTTTATGCATTGCAAGAGTTGTAACGTCCAAGTATTCACCACAAATTTATAGTCGTATCGACATAAACAAAAAAAAAAGTGTGGAACAGGAAACCACTTTACATAAAAGTCAAAAGGGGCTCAGTGAAGACATACGAACTGGTCGAGCGGTTTGGGTCACTAGCCTATCAATCAGAAGTTTATGTGTTCAAACCCTGTAGGAAGTATTCGTTCTGTTCTTTTTTTCTTAAAAATGAGTTCACACTTTCATCAGAAGATTGAGAACATTTCTTTGATCAAATCTTTGGCAACTACTTTTTTCCTCAAATTCGATTAGAAGCGAACATTATATGAATTGCAAATCTAAAATCCACAGCTGAGAACAAAATATTAAGTATGTTCAATATTTCATTATTATCCTTTGACTTGTAATGAAGCACTAATTATAAGCATTGACGATTTCAGAAGATTCTCCCCGTGGGATGGTCAATATATGAATCGGAGAAAACTAATAAAACATTATTAGTCCACTTTGAGCATGATCGAAGATAACTTATGTCGACAGGGTCTCTAATTCTCTTACAGGTCATGCCCTGAAATCACTGTTTGAAAGTTTTCTTAACAAATAGAATATTACATTTATTTCTCCTTCTACGTTTTGAAATGGAGAAATCATAATTTTAAAGAGAATTTAAATATGATAAGCATAAAGATATATAGAACTAATAAAGTAAATATTCTTGTGTAAGTTATCGATTTCTAATCGGATTAAAACTCAAATATTCGTTTGCATCGTACTTTGAAGTAAATCATCTCTCTATTAATTCTTACTTGAAAACATGTTTAACTCCAATTACTTAATCAATATTTTTAATAATATATATTTATTGTAATACTTTTACTATTCAATGTTGTATACGCTTCGTTTCCCAAAGCAAAACCTCGCAAATTTATAGTAGACTAGTAAATATTATCAAATAAATTATCATTTAGTTTACGTAAATACTGCATCGCCTGATTTTAAAACCTCGTACTTTAACAAATTCATAAGAAATAAGACTATATTTAATTTTAGGAAAATATATCCACCTCTTCCATAAACCACTTCACTCTAATACCAAAATAGCAGGAAAGAAACTTTACAGAATATATAAACAAAAACTAGTGCTGCCATCTGTAAGTGAATACATTTCAAAAAACCGATTTGTTTTCTTATTATTTGAATATTAACTGGAAAAGTGCCATAGGGTTCCAATCAGTGTATGGTTTACCCTATGTGCTTTTGACTACTTTACATATACAAATTTGCCAATCTTATAAGCATAATAAAGCATAATTTATAGAAATAAATCATAAAACATAATGCTGAATGCTTTTTATTCCAGAACCCTATGAATGTGTACAACAACAAAAAAATAGTTAGACCCTATATTTTGTGCCAAAGAAAAAATGATCAACAAAGGCTGTTATCAATGCCACAAACAATGGAAATCAACTGTCAATTGCCTTTACGCGTAACAATGGAAAGTTCGAGTTCCTCCTCTCTCCGCACCTTCCGTTCTGAATGATTTTTTTTTTTTTTTTTAAATTTCGTCACTTTGTGTTAAAAGGCAGGAAAGACTGGTTGTGCTTATTTCAATATGCCGAAATCAAAAGTATAGGTATCTCAGAGAGTAAGAGAATTTCCAACTGACCATTTCAAAATAGAAGGCGGTAATATATTTTGCTCGTTAAATATGAGAAGTCTACTGTGCACGTACACGTACTTCTTCGAAACATAGCTTAAGAAATAATGCACAAAACGAGGTACTATGTTGTATTGATGTAACTTTTAGTGGGTAAAATGAATAGTGTCAAACATTTGTAATGCTTGTGTAATAAAAACGAGTAAAATAAAACAAATATGTAATAGAAATGGATAAAAAATGAAGTATAATTTAAAGAACAGCACATTAAGGCATAATTTAGGAAAAAGCATAATAAGGCATAATGTAAGGAAAAGTAAAGCATAATATACAGCTGTATAAAGCATAAAGTTGAATCCTTTACCATCGTTATAGGTTCATACACTATCTTTAGAGTAGGGATGGCAAATTCCGGAATTTTTACTTTCCGGAATCTGGAAAATAAAATCGGAAAAATTCCGGAGTTCGGAAAAATTTACGAAAGAAATCCTATTTTGGAAGAAATCCTATTTTGGAAAAATTCAAGAATTCGAAAAAATCCGAAATTTTGAAAAATTCGGAATTTAAAAAACTCCAATTTCGGGAAACTCTCCAGAAATTTCATTCGAAACCTGATGTTCATTACAAAATCCACTTAATTAAAGCGACCAATCATACGTCTGTGAAGTTGTCCCGCCCACCTAACGAATTTTTCTTTTTCTTATTTACATCATTAGTTTATTGTTAGTTTACGTTAGTTTTGCTAAAATTATCGTTAGTTTAGCAAAAATAACGATTTTATTCTAGAAGTAAATGGGCAGGCCAATTTCACGGTTCCCCACCCACAAACGAATTTCAAAAATTTTTCATAGCGCATCGTTAGTTTATCGTTAGTTTACGTTAGTTTAGCTAAAAGTATCGTTAGTTTCGCAAAAATAACGATTTTATTCTAGAAATAAAGTTTCCCACTAACTGTGAGTTAGCCCGCCCATATTGAATTCTCATAAAATTTCCACTCAAATCGTTAGTTTATCGTTAGTTTACGTTAGTATTGCTAAAATTAACGTTTGTTTTGCAAAAATAACGATTTCATTCGAGAAATAAGGATTCCCGCCAAATGTAAAGTTAGCCCGCCCATAAAGAATTACCATAAATTTTCATCTCACATTGTTAGTTTATCGTTAGTTTACATTAGTTTTACTAAAACTATCGTTAATTACGGAAAAATTACGATTTTATTCGAGAAATAAATGGGCAGGCCAACTTCACGGTTCCCCAGCCCCAAATGAATTTCAAAACTTTTTTCTATCACATCGTTAGTTTACGTTAGTTTTGCTAAAACTATCGCTAGTTTCGCAAAAATAACGATTTTATCCAAGAAATAATGTTTCCCGCCAACTGTGAATTAGCCCGCCCATATTGAATTCTCTTAAACTTCCAACTCATATCGTTAGTTTATCGTTAGTTTAGGTTAGTTTTGCTAAAATTAAGGATTGTTTTACAAAAATAATGATTTTATTCGAGAAATAAAGATTTACGCCATATGTAAACCCTAACAGCACAATTACATAGCAGGCATATGCCTATCATGTCCCGTCAGGTACATTGGAATGTGTCCAGTATGTCCCGGAGGAAAGTAAAACTAACGAAAACTAACGATAAACTAAGGATGTGAAATGGAAATTTATGATAATTCTTTATGGGCTGGAAACTTTACATTTGGCGGGAAATCTTATTTCTCGAATAAAATCGTTATTTTTGCAAAACAAACATTAATTTTAGCAAAACTAACTTAATCTAACGATAAACTAACAATTGAGTTGGAATTTTATGAGAATTCAATATGGGCGGGCTAATTCACAGTTGGCAGGAAACTTTATTTCTAGAATAAAATCGTTATTTTTGTGAAACTAACGATAGTTTTAGCAAAACTAACGTAAACTAACGATAAACTAACGATATGAGTTGGAATTTTATGAGAATTCAATATGGGCGGGCTAATTCACAGTTGGCAGGAAACTTTATTTCTAGAATAAAATCGTTATTTTTGCGAAAGTAACGATACTTTTAGCTAAACTAACGTAAACTAACGATAAACTAACGATGCGCTATGAAAAACTTTTGAAATTCGTTTGCGGGTGGGGAGACGTGAAGTTGGCCTGCCCATTTATTTCTAGAATAAAATCGTTATTTTTGATAAACTAGCGATAATTTTAGAAAAATAACGTAATCTAACGATGTAGATAAGAAAAAGAAAAATTCGTTAGGTGGGCGGGACAACTTCACAGACATACCAATAATTGAACCACGAACCTGTGGTAACCCCCTATGTGAACCTACCGCGTCCCATCTCCCGGTAAAATGATTTCGTATATCATTAAAAAGTGTTTTGTTCATGCCAGTTTGTACTGCAAATATTTTTGTTTATATTGTTCTAAGGATTATAGAACTAATTGTCTCATATCACATGCTGCATACATTTTGCTTCGAATACTGAACAGAGGGTTGTATGGAAGAACAAATAAAAAAGTTGGGGAGAAACAGTTCGGGTTTATGAGAGCTAAAAGTGCAAGAGATGCAATTGAAGGGTAAGGGGAAAAAACAAGGAATGTCACAAAACTGCATTTTCGAGAAAACAGCGTTTTAATACTGAAAACTGCGTACAAAGAATAGGGTTATGAAATCTTTTCCCACTTTTTACATGAAAATTTCTACATCTACACATGCATGACATAGGCAGTCAAATAGTGCCAAGATTCACCAACAGATAGGACAAAGCACCCGAAAAAGCACATACATGGACATTCCTTGTTTTTTCCCCGTACCCTTCAATTGGATTATTAAGGGTGAAGAAAAAGAGAAAGAAGTGTATGTATATTATATTTATTGATCTAAAAAAGGTTTTGACCGGGTGTCTTGGGAATTGTTGAGAGTTCTAAAGAAAGTTGGGTTGGAATGGAAAGATCAAAGACTTGTAAGAAACATATATGAACCAACAAGTAAGTTTAGAATAGGAGAGAAAATGACATAGAAGAGTGCAATTGGAAGGAAAGTTCGACAAGGATGCTCTCTCTTGCCAACATTATTCATTATCTACTAGAAGAGATAGTCAAAAAGAGCCAATATAATAAAGGTGTCATTTCATATATAATGAGTAGGAGGTAGAATCATTCGGTGTATACAGTTTACAGATGATATAACGCTTATCGCAGAATCTGAAGAGGAAATCAATAAGATGCTAGTTAATGTGAGAAAAAATATGAAAATATGGTATGCAAATAAATATTAGAGAGACAATAGCGCGGGGGTCAGTGTAAATATAGAAGTAGGGGAGAAGAAAATAGAACAGGGGACTAGTTTTCGATACTAGGTAGTATTATTAGTGATGATATAAACTGTGAACGTGAAATAAAAGCAACGATAGAAATGACGAAAGAAGTGTTGAGGAGGAAGAAAATATTTTGTGGGACCTAGAGTAAAGAGTAAGAAAAAAACACTTATAAAATACTTCGTGTGGAGTATTGTGCTGTATGGCCAGAAACATAGACATTACGCAAAAATTATGAAAAGCGACTAGAAGCTTTCGAAAAGTGAGTATGGAGAAGAATGGAAAGAATTAGCTGGGCCGAGCGAAAAACAAGTGAAACGGTGTTAGAAATAGTGGGTAAAAAATAATAATATTAAATATTATTAAGAGCAGGAAGAGAAACTGGTTGGGATATTGGCTAAGAAGGAACAGTATCATGAGGGACGTGTTAGAAGGTATAGTTGCAGGAAAGAGCGGGAGGAGGTGAAGACAATTACAATTAATGGACGATATTAAAAAAGAAATCGTGAAGACGAAGAGGTTAGCGGAAGACCATGCAGCATGAAAGCTTCTCAGTTGCAGCAAGTGATCTGCCAATAATGGTAGATTACCTAAGATGATGATGCTCTTTACCTTTAGCATCACCCCAGTTGAGCACTGGTGCGAGCTATGCTAATTAAATGTCAATAATACTTAGTACAAAAAAATAGTCTATCTAAAACGTTTTTGACTTAGGGGCATCTGGGTTGCTAAACAATATATTTTTCCGGGATTTATTTTGTTTTGTACAATATTTATTTTGTAGAATAAAACAAAATATCCGCATAACACAGAATCATCGTTTTGTTATTGTTGACTATTTGTAAAATATATTTTAGTATTTTTTATAAAAAGAAAGTTTTTATTTCCTTCGGAATGTCCATAGCAAGACTGTCAGAGTAATGTCCTTGTTCTTTCTCATCGATGTGCACTGCAAACCACTGCGATCCACTTGAATCGGATGCATCAAGGTTAATCACAAATGCAGTAGGTGGTTCTACCATTACAGGAAGTTTGTCATTGGGGTAAATTCCAGTAACACTTGCACCAGTCACTTTATCAGCTAGTAACACTTTTAACAATTCGTTACTATACATGATGAAGATTATTTTTCTTAATTGTAGTAGATATGTAATTATCACTGTTATTCACGTGTAAAACATAATCATACACTTTTACACATTCACTATACAGTAATGCCTCATGAACACTGCACCTATATTGTGCGAAATGATGTTTATTAAGCGCACACATGTCTACTTGAAAACTTAAACCAATATACTTTGGACAGTCTATTTTTTTGCTAAATTTGTAACATTTCTTTGAAGTATTACTTGAAGAAAACACTTTCTAGTTATTCCATAAGTGTAAATACTTGTAGTATTTGAACAATATGTTTGAAATATTTTCTTAAGATGAGAATACTCTACACCGCCTTTGGGCCAAGTAATACCATACACATTCTCACTTAGATATTTGTTTGTAGTTATGATCGGCTTAGATAATTTATTTAAAGGATATGGTGGTTTAAACATGCAGTTTTGAAAAAAGAGAACGTCAGGATTTATAATTGTTAAATCCTTATCGTGGAAAGCAAAGAAATGAACAACAACATTTATTATACTCAACTGAAGGTGTTATCGGTATAAATATTTCTATCTTTGTCTACTTGTGCTAAGGAATCAAATTGTTCATACACAATACATGTAACGGGTTCAGTTAAAGTTTCTGAAAATGATACTTTTAAACTTACAGGGAATCACGAACTACATCCTATGTATTGTCGTCTAAAGTCCCTGTTGGAGACAGAATAAAGGCATACAGAGCATATCCATTAGAATATTCATCAAGAGTAACAGTATGTGAAACATTTTGATAATATATACAGTACCTGATATCAGAGTATAGTAACTTAGAAGGTATACATCTTTATTAAAATCAGGGGATGAGGGGGCTGGGAGGAAATGATTTGGAGCCGACGTGCAATTGCAGTTTGTTAACGTTAAAATTTCGAAACTCATATGGATTAAGATGTGATTTCCCATTGAAAGCTGTGTTGGAAATGAAACCAATAATCAGGTCTTTAGGAACATTACCCAGTAAGAAATTATCAAGGTTGTAAGACTTTACTTGTGCAGGAATAGTATCTGTCTCTACTCTGTGAGAGATAACTTGGCCGTTTCCAAATCCATTCGCGTATTTAATTGCATAGCTAAATCTGCAGCTACATGAATGCGTCGTAGATGAAGAATAACTTCCTCAAGTGCAACTTTATAATTTGTATTTTCAGGATACATTAAGCAAAAATTATCTTTACTCCGGTATAATTTTACAAGTAAACTTACTTTATTGAGAAGCATAGTATCTAAACTTACAATATGAGTATGAAGACGTCCATACATTTCAAAAGATTTACTATTTTTCACCATATTAGCACGTTCTTCAAAACCAGCATTTGTATTATCTAATTTATTAAATTGCTTTGCAGTATCTTTATGACACATGACACATGCTAAATGTGTCTGAGAAGCATCATAAGAATAATTTAATGTTTCAATGTATGCACGATAAGGATAAGATCTTGAAGACGAACTAATTAACTTATCGTCTAACAAAATATCAACTTGAATAAATAATGAATGTAGGACATTATTTACTGGTGCAACAGTATCATCTTCAGTTTAATTTGCACCATCAGCTTTTATAATTTTAGAAAGTACATAAATATATACATATGCAGCATGAATAAATTCGCATGTTTCTCCAGGAATAAAAATTCAATAGGTCGTTGTGATGTTAATGTAGAAATAGAACGATATTCACCATTTGTAGTTTCTTCAATAGCTGTTTGTGTCATAGATATTGCCATAATGGACTGGTCAATTTGAAAAGTGTGCTCTAAAAAAATGTGAAGTAAAAACTTTAGCGTCTTGCGTGTCGGAGAAATATCAACTTCTTGATTCTCGTCCTTTTGTATATCTTGTTTGTCTGCTGACTTTTAATGTGTTGTATTTCAAAATTGTAATCCGCCAAGAAATTTTATAGCGACTAAATTTCCCGACTTTGTCTGCTGGGTAGTAAGTAAAGTCAAACATTTAGCGTCTATAAATAATTTAAATTTCCTATTCAGTAAGAAATAACGAAATTTTCGAAGAACATATATCAGTGCAAATTTTTCAGAACATATATCAGGCCATGTTGAGGCCTTTCTCTCAGTTTTGGTAAAACGTGGACTACAATAGGAAATAACACGTCCCTGATTGGTTTTATTATCATAACAAGCCAATATGCCGCCTGCGGAGGTTGACGATGCATCGGAATATGCTCGGATTTCCAATGATGGATCAAAATGAAATAAAGATGGAGCTTGTATAATATCCGTTTTAAGTTTTTCAAGTAGCTCATCATGCTGTGTTGTCCATTTAAATTTTGAATTTTTGTCAAAAAGAATTTGAAGTGGTTCCACCTTTTCCATGAAATCTTTAATATGTGCCCTCAAATAAGAGCATAGTCCGAGGAAACTCTTCAAGGTCCGTTTAGAGGTTGGTTTCTTAAAATTTCGTATTTTGTTGGCAATTTTAGATGATATTTTGATCTCCTTTCCATTAACTGTGAATCCTAAAACTTCTAATTCCGAATATAATAGAGGGGGCTTGTTCGGGTTTGCTCTAAAATCGTGTTTTCTTAACCTTTTAAAGAGCAATTCCAAATCTGACAGTTGTTGTTTCCAATTTTTGCTCCCTATAACGAGCTCATCCGCAAAAGCTATTATGCGCGGTGGTAGACCCTCTAAAAGCATTCGTACAGCTATACTTAGGACAGCGGCGGACCAAGTGTGTCCATCACGCAGCGTTGGAACTTATACACCTTTCTAGCATGATTAAGCTCAAAAGTCATGTATTTTTGACTTTTGGGATGCAATAATAGCTGGAAATAACTGGTTTTTATGTCAATAGTTGAAATACAAGATTTGCCTCTAAGCACATGTAAAATGTCTTCTGTGCACTGGAACGAAATGCTTAAATATTGTGTGAATTTATTACAAGCCTGTAAATTCAAAACTAAGCGGAACTCCGAAGTATTTGGCTTCTTCGCAATGAGAATTGGCGAGGAAAAGGAACTGTCACTAGTCTTTTTAATAATATTGGCGTCTAAAAATTGTTTAATTTGTAAATCAATTTGTGGTCTTACTGCCAATGGAATGGGAGGTGATCTCTGATGAAAAAAGGCTCCTTTATCTATCATTATCTTATGCACATAACCACGAAAGTAGCCAATGTCAGTTCTGTATAAGAAAAGACATCCCTGTATCTAAAAAGTAGATCATGTACAGCTTTTTTCTGTTGACTCGTTAAATTTGGATTGATGTCAAATAACTTAACATCAAAAAGTGACTTGGTCTCTTCTAGCGTATTCTGAATTTCTTGTTCCGTTCGATAAAATGTTTCGTCATTTTGTTGATCTTTTTGGTAATCAGCCTGTAATGCTACTTTTTGAACATTCTCTTCAACATAAGCAATTGGGGTATCCTTTACTAACGTTACCGGCCTACTAGTAGGATTTGACATCAATAAAGTGAAATTATTCTTAGGTACTTTATTAGGCAACGTTTGTAATCCATATTTGTCCAGCAAATTTTCTAATGGAGAGATAAAAAAGTATTCATTATTCTTTTGCCGACTCTTGACATTAATTGGTAAAAAGAAATGTGACCTGGCTGGTATGGTAACCTTTCGAGTTGTAAAAACATCAGCCGACTTGTGCTGTTTTGTTGTGTGCATAGCGCTGGCAGATAATTTTTCCTGAGTATCAATTTCAATTGGATACTGCGGAGGCCGTGGTTCCTTGTATACCGACAACATGTTATTCTTTAAGTCAATTTTGGTCTGTAATCGATTTAGAATGTCTTCACCGAATAAAGGCAAAAAAATCTCCATGCTCTAAAATTCTGAAATAATGAGAAAATGTTGTTGAGCCAATCCTGAATGTAATCAAAGCTATATAGCGTAAATTTACGACGGAATTCTCAATTCCTCGTACAGTAGTGCTAAAAGGGATCAATTTTGTGTTTGGTGGAAGCCAATTTTTAGGCCAAAGACTCAATGAACTGCCAGTGTCAATGATTACAGGATATTTTTCTTTATTAATTGTTACGTTAATTAATAATTTATGTTCCTCATTTAACATTTTAATGTTCTCCCTTCTATCTGATAACGGAGCCACTGCATAAAGTGATGTATTTGCCAGTTTTTGCTGTTCACTTCTTTCCTGATTTCCGGCCCTCAGAACATGTTCTTGAGAGGGTTTGTCGTGGGGCGCCTCTAGGCGTTTCCCTGCTGATTGTTCTTATACCATGTACTGGAAAAGGACCTTTTTATAGCATGTACCGCATACTGTAACTGTTTCCGGCCTAGGATTATTATTTTATTATTATTATTATTTTTAGAACTGTTCTTATTTCCATTTTTCTGCCGATTTTGATTACCATTATTTGTATTTTTCGACCTATAATTGTTACGCCCGCATCTCCTAAATTGTGAGTTCTTTATAGCATTTTGAGCTACAAGAAGAGATAGTTCAGCCTTTTGATTTGTTAATTTAGTGAAATTTAATGAATTATTTGCACTGGAATTACTAGATATGCTAGGCGCGGGGGGTTCGGGAGGGGGATTCGGATTAGCAACTTGGGGGAAGGATTTGGAGTTATCTGATTTTGTGATGCACCCTGTAGCTGCGGTGCTGAAGGTGTAGGGAGGACTGGGGTCGGTTGTTGGTATTGATTCCAATTAGGTGTTGGGTTACATAATGGATAAGTCAGTTGTTGTTGATGCACAAGGAAAGAATCGCCAGCGATTGTTGATGAGTGTAAATTGCTGATTGGTGAACTCTGATCGCAGAGTGAATATATTGCCTGTTGTAATTTCACGTAATCACGTTTCTTCATTAGGTCATTTGCTTTCTCGAGATTATGTAAATGCGTTTGTAAGGCGTGAACAGTTGTAAATGTTTCTAACGCTATCTTTTGCAAAAAACAGTTTTCTTTAAACATAAGGATAAATAATTTATTTTCTGCTCCTCGGTGGCCTGAGGCAGAACTTGCCTAATGACCCTCAATTTTCTGAGAAAATACGCATCTATTGGCTCGTTTTCACCATGATGGACTAGAAAAATTTCGAATTCCGCCCGATATGCCAGTAGTTTTGGTCTACTCAGTTCAACTAATTTATCTTTTAATTGTTCATAATTAACGGCATCTAACTGGTTCTGGGCCTTTAACTGTAGGACTAAATCAAGTGCTACGTCTTGTAAGTACACTCATGTCCAAAATTATTGTCGCATGTCTATAAATATGTTGTTGTAGGAATATAATTTGATAACGAATTTCCTCCGTATTTCTTAGAATGTTAGTATGTTTATAATCTGGAAAGACATGTATGTGGCAAATTTCATGTCAAAAGAGCAATAAATAAGAACAGTAAAACAAAAACAAAACTTTCTCATTCTTTTAGCAACATTTTGTTATATTAATTCTAATTTTTGTATTTATAATTTTTTCCTATGAAATTTATCACAAATATACATTTCCAGATTATACACATAGTATCAGTATTAAAGAACCCTGCAAAATCATTATCAAATTATATTCTTAACAGAAGACAATTATAGATATGCGACAATTATTTTGGACATGAGTGTACATAGGTAATAGTTCTTTCTTTTTCTGTTCATTCCACGATTGCAACAGTGCAAGATGGTCGAAAAGCATAAAAAATCTATCGGGGTCCTCCGTAACGTGTCCCGAATACTTAGTGAGGTGTGATATATTAAAGGAAGGGCGCGAATTCTGCTCCATATTTGTACCGTCCTCCGGGAAAGTGTTCTTTCCAGTTCTAGTTTGAGGCATGTACTAAAATAATCTCAAGTCTGAAACACTAATTGTATACTTAAGAAAATCACATACCTTTTAAAAATATTCACTTTCAAGTTAATAAAAGTACTGTCCGGTAGGGGAGTATTCAAATCGATACTGAGCCGGTCAAAGCCTCTACCATGTAAAACTTTGTCTCATATAGGATTTTTGGGTAGAGCAGTTAATAAAAAGAGCGTCCGGAATCGACTCCCACTACCAGTTTTATTATAAAACTTCATCTATAAAAGTATTTTCACAAAATACTATACAAATTAATCTCTCTAGAAGCAAAGGTTAGTTATAGGTGGTCTTTGACCGTAAGGTCGCAGACAAGATCTCCAACAGAGCCCCGTAGCAGACTAAGAGGAGTGGAATTAAGGATCCAATGCTCCGTAGCAAGCAGAGGCGGGTTAAGTGGCCAACAGAGCCCCGTAGCAGGCTAAGCGGCTGAGGTTAGGATTCCCAGACAGAGCCCCGTAGCAAGCTAAGCCAGGAGATAGGATAGGCGTAGTCCCGTAGCAGACTAGAGGCCTGGTGTTAGGTTACTTCAAGAGTCCCGTAGCAGACTAAAGGAGAGTCACCAGAAAACTGGTATCGAGCTGTCTTCATCCATCCAATTTATAGATTCCTTTGGGTGGCGGTGGCGCTGCTGCTCCAATGTCGTCTTCTGCTCCGTGGGAGGGGCCAGAAGCCGTCGTCTGCATGTGATTATAGGTCCATCTGGTGGGAGATCCTCTTGCTGAACCACGTAGTGGTGTTTGTAAACACTGATGCGTGAAATTGTTTGTTTACAACATCACATAGGATATTACAATATAGAAAAGAAATCAAATTGATTGGTACAACATTGAGAACTATCTGCATTTAGGAGCGACATTATGAAAAGATAGCGTTTATATGCTTATGTTTTGTCAGTAGTCCAAACTTTACAATTGCAAGAGCCTTCCTTTTGCGTGATCGTCTCTTACAGCTACCAGCTAGCAAATGTCCGACTTTATTACTGGCTTTTCTCTTTGAAGCACCAGCTTCTTTTACACGTGCAAGAACATTCTTTAAATGGACGATTTTCCAATACGTCATCTGCAACTTGTATACCCGTTTCAAATGCCTGACGCCCTACAGTGTTTGCAGCTTGTTTAAGAAATTATAAAGTAAAACGAAATAACCCTTTAAAGAAACTCATTATACCATCTCCCGTTTGATATACAGGTTCTGAAAACTATGGTATTCCAGGTCTACGATGATAAGAAACACGTCTTGATCTCATTTTAATTATTATTTAGCAGAAGCAGGAGTGCGTTTAAAATGTAGTGTTACGCTCAGTGTCCCAGAACGAAATGGCAAATTTCGCCCTGCGTGATCTTTCAATAGTAATTTGATTGTGTTAAAACAAAATTTCGCAAGTGGCATATAATCAATATCTTCAAAGGTAATATCTTAGAACTTTTCCTTATTTAATATCATAGATTGTTGCTATACGTAATAATGGTGCTTTTGTATCAAGTAAAAATTGATATTGTATAATATCTGTATAAATAAAAATTTGATGTGGATATCCAATATCTACGTATGGTTATTTGAATCTGCGACGTTCTTTTACAAGATCCGATTTTTCAGAAAAACATAATTGTAAAGCTAATGTATGTGATATTGTAACTGATTCTACACGTTCATTTGACCTGTACAATATTAGAAAAACTAAATTTTATAAATCTTGATACTGTGTTTAATTCATCTATTAAATGATGAATGGTTGGATAATAACCAACAGTAACTACTTTTCATAGGCTCTGCATTTTTAAATTCGTATCATGTAACATTTTCATCTTCGGTAACATTATAACATGTTAATGGAACATGAACTTCACTTAACTCCAGGTACCAATCGGATTCTGATAATCGTATATTATTTTTAATTGGTTAATAAATTGTGTTGGACTATTTGTAGTATATACATTTGTACTAGCGTTTGAAACTAATGTAATGTTAAAACTATTATCAATAATTTTAGAAATCATTTTCGTTTAAAGTGAACTGACAAGTTTCAAGCCCCAGAACGAAATTGCAATTTTAATCCGTGTTCATCTTTTAAGTTTACTTCTATCCTATCAAAATATTTGTTTTCAACTTTAACGTAATGCCGTGTGTGAAACACAAAAGATTTTACATGACCGTGTTGTACATTATATACACTAAATTTTCGAACTATCGGTCCTATATTTGTAGGAAAACATTTATTATTAAAACAGTTGATACGTTCTGATAAAATTCAGTGGGATACGTCTGGTATAGTACGTATCCAAGGAAAAACAATATCTGGTTCAAATATTATAGATTAAGTAATTGACGTTGTTCGTACAAGAAACTAAGGAACCCTATAGGTATTCATGAATTTAAAAATGTATTAGAAGATCTAAAATGTTCCTAAAGAATTTATTGGTACCCCTATTAGCACACCATCATTAAAAGTGAATTTTAGTAGTAGTAGTAGTAAATGACAACGTAGTCGTAAAGTAAGAAAATCAACTAGTCCTCCAGCACTAGCTAATTTATTTAAACATTGGATAGAATATAGTATGTAAAATCACAAAATTATCAAAAATGTATTATTATTATCCAAATCCTAATTCTTTATGAAGTATACAAACATTACATCGTAAAACAAAGTTGTCTAAGAAGAAAATTTAGAAATGAATAGCTTCTCAAGATGCTTATAAATTACATACACCAGCTCGTAAATTTTTTGAACGTAAAAAGTATTATGCATTGCAAAAGTAAAAGCATGAAGTAAAAAGTACTGCAAAGTATAAGAATAATTATAAACATATATTATGTTGTAGTGATATTTCTCACGTTATGCATATTTTGTTCCATTAAAAACAAAGAAAGGTCCTGAAATGACAAAACCAATAAGAATTTTTTTAAATTCTAGTCGCCCGTGTTTAATGTACAAAGAGATTTAGACGGTGAAATTTATAATCGTCATGTGAAACAATTGTTTAAAGAATATGCAATTAACCATTGTAGTGTTCATTCCGAAATTAAATGTGCGTTAGCAGAAAGATTTATAAGAACATTAAAAGAAAAATTGTATCGTTACTTTACTGCAAAGAATATTTATCGATATATTAATGTCTTGGATCAAATTGTATATAATTATAGTCAATCATATCATTCAAGTATAAAATTGCACTTACACAAATAAATGAATCCAATGTCAACCAAATGTGGGAAACATTATACGGAAATAGAATGATTTAAATGAATATAAGTTGTAAATTTATTCCGGGTGATTATGTCCGTGCTAGCAAATATAAACATATATTAGAAAAGAGATATTTACCTAAATGGTCACAACAGATATTGTAGATAAATGTATCAAATAAAAGCATGTAAGTTGTAAATTAAAAGATTGGAATGGTGAAGAAATGAAAGAAATATTTTATGCTCAAGGATAACAAAAAGTAATTATAAATTCAAAGAAAACTTATCTCGTTGAAAAAGTATTAAAACGTAAAAATGGGTAGATGTATGTAAAATGGTTGGGATATCTATCAAGTATGAATTCCTCGATTAGAACAGATTCTATTTAGTCTGCAAAATGAACTCAAATTTTACACACGACTTTTACGTTACTCTTCCTTCAAATCCAAGTAGTAGACTTTTTGATAATACTACAGCTTCATTTCGATTTAAATTAGCACAACCTATTTTATTTAAATGTCGGGGAATGAATTGTTGCATTAACACAAATTAATATTCCGTAGAGTTTTTATAATGTTGATGAAACTAAAGAAATTATAATTTTACTATTATCGATGATGAAATTCAACGTCATTAACTTCCAATAACACCGGGATATTATTCTTCTATTGAATCTGTTGATCACTTGATTCCTGAAAAGGTTCGTATATTACAATATTTACAAAATAAACATCAGATTTTTATAAAACATTCTTTAAAATTAGTGTTCAATGTATGTAGTGTTTTCGGTACTGATTGTAAAATGTCTGATACAAATGGTAAAATAGAAGTATTGTTATCATGTTTGAAAGTTGATGGGTGATGATGATTTTTCTTTTTCATCTTCTTCCTCCCGAATAACAGGTAATGTAATAGGTTTATGTGAAGATGAAGTATATTGCAAATAAAGATGCAAAGCTTGTTGATATAATTTCCACTTTTGTTGCAAACTAATATCATGATGTTTTAAAATATTATTCATTTCTTCATCTAAACGTAACTGATCTGAATCTATGGATTTAAGATTGGATCGAATTTCGTGTATAGCCTTTTCAGAAACTAAAATAATTTTACGTAATTCTGACATTGTTAACGACTAAAAACTACTTCCTACTGTTGTAAAAAGTGGTCCCAAGATTAATGGTAGAAGCGCACCACCTTTTTGTACTAACAATTTCTTCTTCTTTAATGCCGTACGTTGCTGAGATAAAGCACGTAAGATCTTTTTATGTCTACGTAAACGTTGCTTCTGATGAGAATTTAAAAGAATGTCTCCTTTTATTGTGTTTTTAGCTACTAGAGAAATTGTTCTTATTAAATCCCGTAAAGCATTTTGTAAAATTAGTTTTCGTTTTGTACGGTTGCATTTACACAGAGCACGGAGCGTATTGTAGTGTTGTTTTACCTTCAACATCTTGACTCAACCTAAACGTATGTGTGCATGCTTTTTACCTTAGCGTACACATGCATGATTTCATTAGGAAAAATATGTGTACGTATTCGCAGTGCATAGTTTGTTCTCTGTGTTAAGTCAAATAATAAATAAGTGTGAGGATCACGTGTACTTCCTCGAACATTCACGATATCCTTAGTATATGGAGACATTATTTAACCAAATAAATATATTATTTGTAATTTATCACGAGGATTTTAAATACTATAATATAATGTGCATTTAAATAATATCACGTACTTGTTTTCCTTTTGGAAATAAATTTTCAAAAATAAATATCACAGTCAACTTTTTATGATGTGCACACTTTGGAAATAAATTAGCAACATCACTTTTGGTTTCTGACATTAAATCATCAAGTATTAATAATGAATTTTCTTTAATTTCAAAATTACTCATATGCATCTAATTTTGGTATTACTGCGCCATAGCAAGATACGATATCATTAAATTTTATGCTAAACATTTGATTACATTTATTAAGTAATCGATTTGCAATACATGTCTTCCCTGCTCTTGACGGACCAGCGATTAAGATAGTAGAGGAATGTTGAAACTCTTACATCTTGTACTCATATGAATGCATACAATAAAGCATTTGCTTTACATACACGCCCACACACAGAAAGAAAGACAATCACTGGGAATATAAGAATATTAAAGATTAAAGTTTTTAAAGCTCTTGAGGTTTAACAGAAACCGATCCAATAAATAATGAACAGCGACTTTCCATGGGAAAGAATATAAAAGACAGAAACCGATTCAATAAATAATTAACATCGACTTTCCATGGGAATTTTAATATTTTCACAATCGAAGATTGTTCAGTTTAAAACGAACGGTTTAAAAAAGGAAAAGAGATATTCATACAGCTCACATTCACTCGTTCGTGGGCTTATAACCGCAAGGTAAACTTGCACGTTTTCGTATGGGTTCATCGTCAGTCAGGTCATGTTCGTCAATACGTTTACGTTTTTGTTGACCTCACGGTGTCTTTGTCTCTGTACACGATACTATTTGGATTTTCTATTACTGTGGACTCTAACTGTCCAGACACTAATTTATAGAAACTCTCAAAATTAATTTTATAAAAGATTCTATCATTTAGTGTTATCCCCTAATTTTGAATATGTGCTGAACATCCCCTTGGGCATTAATTAGCCTATAGGCATAATTTTGGGCCTAATCGTAGGAAGGTTGTAAACTCCCAGCCTTCTGGAATATCATGTCAGATCCCTCAAATAATTTCCAAGCGGTGCCAAACGTTCCTCATCTTTTTTCAGTATAAAATGCTACAGTCGGTGTGACCGTAGATTGCTTTGTCTGGCCCTAGAGTCGTCAGTAGTTCATACAATTAAGTCTTGCCCACGAAGTAATAAATGCGGCTAGTATTACATTGGAAAACTCTACAAGCACATTTTCCGTTTCACTGTCTCTGTAATTGATAATTAAATGATCATCATTAATTGTGACCATACATTGAATTTTACCCCGCACCATTGTTAAATACCTAAGAAACGTAACGTCATCACTTATTATTACCTAACCTCATCACTATGTGACATGTCAGTGCGCTGCCCCGTTTGCCATATAATGAGTTGAGGTAAAGTTTTGCACATTGCCTCATTCCCGGGTTCGTCCTAACGTTATCATAATTCAGCTGTATGCCTTCATGGGCATAATATTCCTCGATATATCTTTGTCTCCTTCAGTTTTACAATAAGCAGAAAAACCAGAGGCTTCCTGCTACATCTGAAGGAAGAAATTCGCATAAGTTCAGAACAAACTGCCTCAATTCCCCTCTTCAGGACTCGTGATTTCGAATTCTAATATTTCGTATATATCGAGTATTTTGTAACCTTTTTGAAGAGCAAGGTGTAACTCTGGAGTACAAAATGTTGCTGTGAGAGCACACTCAGCGTCACTATGAGTACAATCGTTAGTGTTTTCCTCCTCCATACACGTACGACAGAGACCGAAAACTAATCAGCCTCCCGCAACATTCGGCAAGATTCAAAATACAAGTCTTTTGGACAAGGTGACCAGACGTCCCGTCTTAGCCGGGACAGTCCCTTTTCTCCAACCGTTGTCCTGTTTTTTCTGATTCTCGAACGGGACGCCTAAACGTCCCGTTTTTAAGTAAAAATGGCCTAGGTGTCCAGTAAGTATTATTCAAAATATGAATCGTCAATGCAAATTCTACTCTCTTCCGTACCAACACTCGTTGCCAAGGTTCAGCCATGTCTAGAACTCCTGAATTTTCAAATGGGAATTGAGTGTTCGTGGTTCAAGTGGGAATTGAGTGGGAATTCTGAGTGTTCAACTAGTTAAAAGAATTGTTGGGTAGAACTTGCAATCAGGAACCACTATATGTTGTCTGGTACACGTAAAGTTAGAAACGGTGTGTTAACACTCTTACTTGTGTATTTTGTAAATTGAGAACACTGCTGAGTCCCAAAATGCAATCTGGAATTCAGATATCCTCCCCCCCGTAGCCGATTCGTATGCGTCCCGTTTTCGCAAGTGAAAATTCTGGTCACCTTGCTTTTGGAGGCAATATAATGCATTTAATACACTATGAATACTTTCCACATCTGGAAAGTCCGGTCTAGTATGTATCTTGGGGTGAATTAACTGGCATAGATTTACGTGACATGGCCCAAGTATAAAGCTCGTAATATTTAAATATTTCAACTTTTTGTTACTCGTACAATTGACGTAAGATCGAAACACTTCAGTGCGTCCACCATTGTAACCATTCTTGAAAATAAGGAAATCAGGTAGATTAGTACAACGTTCTTTCATAAACCTTTGTACGTCCTTATCCGTCTTTACCTTCTCACCCCAAGAACATTCACACATTTCGTATAAGTTTATATCTATACTCTTCAGGTAATTCCGGCGCAGCATTGTTTGTTCGTAACTTTATTCCATGGTATTGTACGGGTCTTGAGCGTCATGCAAAATAGCGTCGCGGTTAAAAGAGAAACCGCTTACATGAGTGCCAGTAACAATCCATAAAGTCAAAGGCAGCGTTGAGTTCTTTGTGCCATTCACCGACCTACCAATACACTTTTCCACACCTCTATTAGCATGCTAGATTTCTATCCCTAATTGTTCTTCCATATATATATAAGCCATTGCATAGCTTTAGTACCATACCTGATCTTATGATGGAAACCCAACGCGGGAATTACAAAAATTGTATTTTCAGGTAAGTACAAAGTACGATATATCCGCATCGCAAGACTTGCAATGTTGGATGAAGTAATGACTCATGCAAACCATTCGTTTTCTCCTCAATATTGTCGCTAAATTTGATGATTGCTTCTGCTAGAATTCTGAAATCATTCTCACAATAAGAGAGCATTTCCTTTTCAAGGTTAAACTCCTCTCCACTTAATGCACGTTCTTTGTGCCAGGCTTCAAATTGTTGTTTTTCTTATGTGTTTCGCCCCTCAGGGTCGTAAAATTCAAGCGCGGAATAGGAACCAACATATTTTTGATTTTCTTCTGTATTGAACAAATATGGAAAATTTCCCTTCTTTTAATTTTGATTAAGGCCTAAAGTTTTGGGTAATTTGGATTGTCTGACACCGAGGAACAGAAAAGAAACTCTGAAAATTACGATTTCCAATGTTAACCGTTATCTGGGCAAGACATTTTTGAAACGGAAACGGGCAACCGGGGCCTGTGAGGCCCAGTATATATTTTAAGTGCAGAATACACAAAATCAATGCCTATTGTCACTTACTGTTCAGACTAGTCTAGAATGTACATGTATATATTTTTGTCAAGTAGCGAAACTTCGTGTCACTCTTTTGTAAGCCGACCAAGCAGAATAGCAAATCCGGTCCAGACATTTTTGTAACGTAAACGGGCAACCTGGGCCTGCCAGGCCCAGTATATATTTTAAGTGCAGAACACTCAAAATTCAATGTCTGTTGCCGTATACTGTTCCGACTAAAGGTTACAATAGTCAGAAAAAATTTTCAAATAAAAAAAACTTTACCAACTCTATATGTTCATGATTTTAACTTCGACGAAAGATAGAAGAATTCAGTATTTTATGTCTTCGAAATATGTATGGTTATTGAGGAATTTTAGAAAAATGAAGCTACTGGGCCTGGGAGGCCCCGGTTGCCCGGATAAGGGTTATATTAAAAATTTTCTGACAATGGATAAGGACATTAGGAATGATATGCTGTTCTTCTATTAGATTTCTAAGAGAGCTACTATTATGAGCGATGCATACTATTCAGCTAAAGACACGACGCTCTACTAACACGTGGTTAATAAAAGCCGTCACCGTCTTAAAAGAAAATGAACTATTTCCAGCATTATCACCACATGTTTTACAGGGCTCATTGATACCTTTACTTATACAGGCGTGACAGATATGCTTACAACACACGAGAACTACTTCGTGTTCCCATTCACCGTGCGCATTCGGTGGCTTCAACATAGCTCTACATCATAGGCAATGTACATAAACCTGTTATTATGAACAGGTTTTTTTCTCCGTTCAAAACATGTGTGGCTTATATCAACTTGTTGCACATTGTCAAACGAAAATATTAACCACACATAGGATCAGATTTTCGCCGCCAGTTATGAAGGATAACACCACAATGAATGCAAACCTTAACGTTATCACAAACAGATCTACCCGCTTTATTACGCTTCACATCATTCTCAAAACACTCGTCCTCAGCAAACTCCCTATTGCATGTATTACTTTAAATTTGATGCTAGTATAATCGTGTTTGTGAGTGTATTCGCAAAGAGAACATTGAGTTTCACACTGGTGTTTATAAAACTCAACATTATAACCTTGGAAACAATAACAATACTTCCTTGTACTAAGAAAACTTTTTATATTGCCAATGGGTTCGAAATGTCCATCAGTGACACCTCCCTGATAATAGATAAAGATCTTATTTTGCGCACACTCTTTACTATTTCTGGTTATTCTTTTCATGCTCCTCATTTGGTACTTCCCTTTCAAATACGATTGGAAAGCGTCAACATCTGTAAAGTAACAGCATCCCTTCGTTTCAATGTTAACTTTTGCCATCTCGCCGAGAACTTCTGCTTTAAGAAGTCATGTATCCTGATCTCTTGTTCTTCAATTACACAAAGTTTGCCTACTTATTGTATGTTTCGTTATCCAATAAACAATCGCAAGGGTAAGGCAATAAATGGTTTTGCTTTCTATGCATTTCCAAATAATCTTGATATTTTGAATATTTTTCAATAGTACTCGTTGCATTTCTTCCCTGGCCATACATGCTGGCGGCCATGTGGAACCGAAATATTACTTCATGCCTCAAAAGGAAGTCCTCATTTGAATTTAATACTCGTTCAATTGAGGTAAGGACAGTTTTAGCAGATAAATCGTGCTTTCTTCTCTATGGAATATACAGAGGCTTGTTTGTATTGCTACTGGTATCTATGTATAGGCCGATATAATCCGTAGCGCGCGCGCTAGATAACACATGTTCCAGCGCAAAATCACTTCAACTTTCAATATAAGCCTCTAGTTTATCAATGCTTCTCTCATCCACTGGTCTAATGCCGACTTCATGGCCCGTAAGATGAAACTTACGAAATATTTTTCTGCTTTCTCTAACAACTTCGAAGTTACTATTCCTCAAATTTTGCCCGTCATTATTATTATTACTATCACTGCCACTTGTATCACTATCCCTACTACTAGTAATACTACTAGTAGTACCACTTGTACTATTACCACTTGTACTATTACCCAAATCAACCAATACTGGGTCAGGGGCGTATAACGGGCCAGGCTAAAAATCAGTTTGGTTCCCATAGTCATGATTATGCTGTACACAATGTCGGGGAGGGAGATTGCATACAGGATTTTGTCGCTGGGCTATTCCGTGAGTGTAACCACAGCTTCGTCCATATTTTCAACCAATCTCCTCATTTGTTCTTGAAAGGAATTTAGATCGTCAATCCCCAAGTTATGATTTTCTTGAGGGGTCACGACTATGGGGTTTTCAGATGAGATTAAGCATTGTTTCGAAACAAACCGCACCCCAAAATCGGAAAAAATCACACCTCCGCATCCTTTATTCTCTCTACGTGACCTTCCCCACAAGATAGCACATACAAAGTTTATGCTGAGCGCATTCATAAGTTTCTTTAATACGGAAAAATCCGTAAACAAACAAGTTCAGTACACCAGCACTGCGTACACTGTTTCTCTTTAGAATACCGAATAATTATGAGCTTTTAGTATTAAGACCCATCCCATTAGCGCAAATGCTTTGTGTATCAAGAGCCACAGTCTCAAAGATCATGACTACCTACGAGTGTTCCGTAAAAATCGCATCAGCGATGCACCAGCGTGGACGCAAGTGTATGTTGCCTGACAAGAGAGAGACGAACATTGGGTGGGATTGTAACTAAGCAGATCAACACGGCGCCAAAAGTCACAGTGAACTGAATACAGTGCTTACCAACCCTGTTAACGTCAAAAGTCAGAACTATAAACACAGGTATTTATGACAGATCTGTAATTCCCAAAACACTCATGACTTGTGAGCATGCTGCCATACGGAGACAGTGGTACAACGCCCATAAAAACTGGACAATGGAACAGTGGAAATTTGTCATCTCGTCGGATGAGTTTTTCCTTAAATGTCGGATGAGCTTTTCTTTTTTGACCGAGTTTACGTGTGGAGAACGCCAGCACAAGCGTACAATGAAGACTGTCTTTCACCACGAGTAAAGCATGGCGGTGGTTAGTGATGATTTGGGCAACCATATCCTGGTATTCTGCTGGATCCATCATCACCCTGCATGGACATGTCACTGCCAAGGAATACATAACCATTCTGTGTGACCAGCTGCATCTCATGATGCAAACTTTGTTCCCAGTTGGTAATACCGTGTTTCAAGATGAGAGTCCCTATTTATAAAGCTCACATCGTCCAGGACTGGTTTGATGATCAACGAAATCAAGTGTCACACCTACCATAGCTTCCACGATCGCCAGATCACAATGTCATTGAGCTCTTGTCGTCAGTTTTGGAGACAAGGTGCGAGCCTTCTACCCACCACTTTTGTCTCTACAACTTACAGCTGTTGTGGTGGAAGAATGGTACTATATCCCTTTGCCAACTATGCGCAACATGCACTTCTCTATTCCTCGTCGACTGCAGGACGTTCTGTGTGCCAAAGGTGCTCATACTCGCTATTAATAAAGGTAATGTGCAATCTGCTTGTCAACGACAATTTTCAAGGAATCACTTTAAATCATCTCCGTACCAAGATGAAAGTTGATCCCTAGGTCAGTCACCCAGACACTCCATTCTGGCTACACCTTCAATCTCACATTCCCTAGTTCAGTCATGCAGACTGTTCACAACTACAGAGGGTAAAGGGAGGAAAAGTAGTCTGTATATGCAAGAAGTAGAAAAAGGGGGAGGTTAGCTGGATACTATTGCCATGTAAACTATTTCATCACAGAGTCGCTTCATCCCCTCACCCCTTCACTCTCCGCTCGCATCATAGCGGTAGGTCCTTCACATAGATACTCGTTTTTTTCCTCCTCAGTCAAGTCATTCACATGAAGTATGCACAAGAAACCAGTGCAAGCATCAACAAGGCGAGGGTTAATACCATTTCCTTGTAACGCACAGTAGAGTTCATTGCCAATATGACGTCACGGATGGTTGTTAACGTCACGTACATAGACACACATTTTCACTTTACACAACCGTAAGCTTAGTGCTAGGTTTCACTCAGTCTCCTGACTTCGGTTGCGAAAGACGTAAGAAGACCATGCTCCGCATTGTGCTATAACTGTGTGTGTTCATCCAAAGAATAAAAGATATGCATACAAAGTAATAAGTGAATGAAGAAAGATTTTACACCTCACAAGTTCGCAACGTCTTTCAGATTATTACCAACGATTTCTTCACATGTTCACACGTAGTGTTCTGAATTTTCAAAGTAAATGATCTAATAAAATACATATTATGAATGAATAAATAAATATTCCTACCAATCCACTTTACCTCCTCCTCCATGGCTTACTGTACAGGGCTTTCACATAGGAGTCCTGGAAGGACTATTTTAAGGGTCCCTGAGGCCCAGAAGGATCCTAAAACCATTGGGATCCATTTGGGAAGGGCAGGGACCATTCTCTTCCTATTCTCCTACAGAGGGTCTACATTTTAATTTTGTTACATTACAATTAAAAATTGTTCATTCATGGCTAGCGTACACGTCTTTGGTATGGAAGTTCCGGGGTCGATTCCCACTTTAGTACATATGCAGGGGGTCCTGGAAGGACCATTTCTGAGGGTTCTAAGCAATACGGGGGTTATAGGAAATCCATGGGAACCCGGGGGCCACTTTGACAACGAGTATTATTCTAAATAATACGAACCAATACATAAGCAGGGCCACTCTTCGGCAGCTATAGGAGGTCCATACACGCTACAGGACCCTTCTATAATACAGGAACACTCGTCAGCGGTTTATTCTCAACCCAAGGTTCTTCTGGGAGCCATGTTTTATATTGTACCTAGTATCGAAACTGGAAAGTCAGGGAACAACCATCTTTTGAGGAGCCAGGGGTTATACGAGGTTCCTGAGGACCCATGGAAACCAATCTTAAACCAGGGAGCCATGGACGGCGGTCACAAATATCATTCAACTTTCCAGGAAACACTCAGACCTTTTACAAATCAAGACCTACTTTCCACATGTACCACTTAACGTTTACAAGACTTTCTTTAATTTATCTACTCACGCTTACAAAGGCGGTACCCTTTTGCTGTGTAAAAACCTACATCATTCTACTGTATTTTTGAGGTATTTTTGGTGGAAGTATACCGGGCCTTGCTTCAATGGGTCTTCGGATTTTTACATTCTTGGAAATTTCCCCCCAAAATGTCCATTTTTTTCTTGCACCATGTGCTAAGTATCATTCGAAAGCGTGAATTACCCCGAACATAATTATATATAAACCATGAATTTAAGGTAATTATCGGAGGAGCAGCCGCTTTCTCAAATGACCATATCATAAATTAATTAATTATTAGGAATAATTTGTTTAACTCTACGTGGTATGTAGATACAATATGGACTGAATTTCATTGAACTATACATTTCAAAAGAATAAAACGATTGACACATGAAGAAGAAGAAGAATAAACAAATACAACTGAAGGAATAATATATTTTCGTAATACAGTATTTAATAACACAAAGCATGATAATACATATATTATTGAAGCTAATGGAAAATAATACTTAAATTGATCTATCGAATCAAGTGTTAGAACTAGTTCGTTAACAAAACAACAAAGCCACAGTATTGACAGTATTGTAGATAAATGTTTATTTATTTACATTAAGGAACTAGAAATTCTATTTTTTGGTACATAAACCTGGTTCATTTATTCTACATCCATATCCACTGGGACATTGCGTACATGGCCCTCCTTCTACGAAGAGAGGCTCGTCTGTAGCTTTGGCAGGAGCGTAATTGCATACGATATAATCAAACGTTTCTCCTGTCACTTTAATCTCATCTCGGATATAACCACAACCAATGAGCTGCGTCTTATCATGAAGCACTATACTAATTTCATCGGAAATCATCATGTAAACAACAAAATCATTAGTTACAAAATTAGAAATAAATATCCATTATTTCATTATTACATTACACAGACTCTAAAAGCTTTAGTTCTATGAATATTGTGTTTATATAGGCTAACATTAAAAAATTTGGCGATCTTCGAGCATGAAAATTGCCGGATTTTTGAAACTGTCAAATTTTGGATGATTATATTTAATATATGCTGTATACAGGGGTGGACAAAAATAAGGAAACACGTCGTATAAAAGAGGCAGTCATTTCGAACACCATTTCTGTGTGAATTGTACGTGTCTCTGTGATCACCGGCACATCCTGTGAGATATACAACCTAGTCAATCGAACAGATGAGCCAGTTACAGTTCAATGACCAGTCCGTGCAGGTTATCGTGAATCATGTCTGAGCTGACAGAGTTTGAAAGAGGGTAAATTGTGGGTGCGCATACAGTGGAAGCTTCCGTGACAAAATTAGCGGAAATGCTTTGTGTATTAAGAGGCACAGTCTCAAAGATCATGACTACCTACGAGTGTTCCGTAAAAATCGCATCAGCGGTGCACCAGCGTAGACGCAAGTGTATGTTGCCTGACAAGAGAGAGACGAACATTGGATAGGATTGTAACTAAGCAGATCAACACGGCGCCAAAAGTCACAGCTGAACTGAATACAGTGCTTACCAACCCTGTTAACGTCAAAAGTCAGAACTATAAACACAGGTATTTATGGCAGATCTTTAATTCCCAAAACACTCATGACTGGTGAGCATGCTGCCATACGGAGACTTGGTACAACGCCCATAAAAACTGGACAATGGAGCAGTGGAAGTTTGTCATCTCGTCGGATAAGTTTTTCTTTAAATTGCTTCCAATTGTTGACCGAGTTTACGTGTGGAGAACGCCAGCACAAGCGTACAATGAAGACTGTCTTTCACCACGAGTAAAGCATGGCGGTGGTTTAGTGATGATTTGGGCAGCCATATCCTGGTATTCTGCTGGATCCATCATCACCCTGCATGGACATGTCACTGCCAAGGAATACATAACCATTCTGTGAGACCAGCTGCATCTCATGATGCAAAATTTGTTCCCAGATGGTAATGCCGTGTTTCAAGATGACAGAGCCCCTATTATATAGCTCACATCGTCCGGGACTGGTTTGATGATCAACGAAATCAAGTGTCACACCTGCCATAGCTTCCACGATCGCCAGATCATAATATCGTTGAGCTCTTGTCATCAGTTTTGGAGACAAGGTGCGAGCCTTCTACCCACCACTGTCTGACTACAACAACTTGCAGCTGCTTTGGCGGAAGAATGGTACAATATCCCTTTGCCAATTATGCGCAACATGCATTTCTCTATTCCTCGTCGACTGCAGGACGTTCTGCGTGCCAAAGGTGCTCATACTCGCTATTAATAAAGGTAATGTGCAATTTGACAGTTGTTTCCATATTTTTGTACATCCCATATATATTTAACAGAAAATGACCACCTGTACAGTCTCTTAAAAGAAAAATAAACACTAAATGAAAAGCAAATAAAATTTTAGTGTTTAACAACTAAATAAGACAATTCAAAAGACGTTTATTTGAACTAATGGGAGTATATAACAGCAAATAAATGATAAAATTAGAACAAATAAGCAAGAGTACTTATTAGATGTAAGCAAGACGCAACAACTGATATCTATTACAGCGCCATTGAAACATTAACTGTACCTCCAGGAAACTTTGTGGTCGCTACACGTCAAATTTGAAAATACACTCCGAAATCCATTTCGGAAATCTGAAAGAGCCGGACTATGAATAACCAGATTTTTTAATGTCAACCGTATCCAACCTTATCCATGGAGTAACTGCAATATTCTTTGAAATATTTCCCGGATAACAATATATATTATTTTATAATTTGCAAATAATAATTCTCTCAGGTAGAGCTAAAACTTAACCGTTCTATTTTCAAAAAATCGTTCAATATTGCGTAACCATTCACACTGAAACAGATCAAGTAATATTTGCAACTAATAAAGCACAACTAAAGCAGTAGAACAAGAATATTTTCATGTTTTTGCATACAAATATGATATACGTACATATTTTTTCACCTGAGTATTTCATTAAACTATCAGGAAATATCCTTTCCTTAGTACCTTTATGAAAGTGTTGAAGCAAAATACCATAACATGATGAGCAATAACATTCGAAGTTCTTTCTCTCGCCAAGAATATCAATATAAGTCACAATACTTTGTAAATCATACGAGCACGAGCACCTGTGGTATAATGTAAATTTAAAGGAATGCTTATCACCAGTAGACGGCATCACATATGCTGTATCTTCCGTTTGTCTTCCACTGTATTGTGTAGGGAATGACCACAAAAGAACTGATCAATAGAATATTCAAACATTATCCAAAGATAAGTTGAGTCAATAATAATCAGAGAAAAAATCTTGCACTCTTCTAATACGGTAATTTGTTTCTTGAAAGACTTTTATTGTTGCAAGTACACTTCTCAAGGATAAAATTAATATTCTGTACAATACAATAAATAATGCAAAATAATAAAAAAAAATGCTCAGATTATTCTCTAATTATGTTTTCCACTTGCATTTCTACAAGGTTTCGTAACGCCCCAGAATCGCGAACAATTCACTACTTGTTTCTTGGTTAATTTTGTTTATTATTATTATTATTATTATTATTTCTAATGTGTATTTTAAAGTGTTTTGATATGTAATTTTTACTCGTCAATAAGACGGCGTATATTAAACGGCATTAATAGTGTCAATGTCATTTTCGACCACTTTTAGATCTCTCCCCTCCCCTCCCCTCCCTAACTTATACCGTCAAAGTGAAATGATACAAAACCCATCCCAGACCGGAACCTCATCCATGTTGAAAATTTGATCGAGATCGGTCGGGTAGTTCAATAGTTATAAAGCCACATAGTGACTTTCATTTTTATATATAATTATAGACTAGCGTCAATTGTCCGCTACACTGGGTTAAAATAAGAAAAATTAGTAATATGTTCTGTTAGTTATAGTGCTGCCAAAATGTCTTGAGCCGTGGAAAAAATGCGAACTAAAGCTCACGCCCTCAACACACCTCCGCGTTGAGCCAATAAGAGTTCAGTTGTTGCTAAGCGAGAGAGCTTTAGCGAAAGAGAGTGGAATTCCTTCAGCCGATAGCAGCGCTTAGAACGGAAAGTTAGGTGTCAAGTCAATGTGGTATATCTTTAGTCACTTTTTACTATTACTGAAACGCTCTCTGATATCGGTCAATTTCGATCATTTCTATTTATTATCAATATAAGACATACATATATATAATATATATATATATATATATATATATATATATATATATATATATATATATATATATATATATATATATATATATATATATATATAGGGTGCGGCACGTAAAACCGGCCCGTCGTAATATTCTGGTATATTGTGTTTTTGGCAACACTTAAATAATCTAGCTTCCTAGCAAGAGATGGCGGTCGAGGTCGGGTCGACTTACGTGACCTGCAGCAGTCACGTGCAGCCGCAGCCAGTGAAACTTGTCGAAACCAGTTGAGAAAAAGGCCTCGTTGTGTTAAGCCAGGTGAGTGTCAGTGTGTGATAATGCCGTATTCGATACCCGAGCGTGTTGCCATTGTTGAAGGGTCACCAGACTTGTCCACCTGTTACTTTTACTTATGGGGACTGTTAAAGGGAAGAGTATACGAAACAAATCCACACACAATTGAAGAACTCAAGACCAGGATCCAGGATGTCACCAATAGCATTACAACACAAGAACTGACAAGGGTATATATGAATCTCCTCAATCGTGCTCACATGTGTGTTGAAGTGGGCGGAGGACACTTTGAGCACCTGCTGTGAAGGCTGCTGTGAAGGTGAGTAGTCATATTCAATACATTACATTTCATTTTATGTGTTCACTTTACGGGCCGGTTTTACGTGCCGCACCCTGTAGATATATATATATATATATATATATATATATATATATATATATATATATATATATCCATTCTCCTCCCCTAAGTTGCTCCGTCAAAGTGAAATGATAAAAACCATCCCAGGCCCGAACCTCATCTATGTGCAAAATTTGATAGAGATCAGTCGAGTGATTCAAGAGTTATTAAGTCGCATATTCACTTTCAGTTTTATTTACGTAGATTAAACAAAAAGAAAAATGATTTTCAAATGTGGGTAGTATCTAGTCAAAACAGGCAGTCTAGTAACCCTTAGGTTAAATTGTTTTAAGTTGGTGCGAACGAAATGTCCACCCAGGTGCGTCATTTCGAAGGGCAGAAAACAAAAATGAAAACTACAATACTTGGCTTTTTAAAAGTAGTCACCGTCTGCAGCACACACACTTTTGTCATCCCTCATCTAACGATTGAATTCTGCAGTCTGTGATTCTCTCTCCCAAGAAGAGATCGAGTTGAGTTGATTTTGAGTTTAACGCCGCGTTCAACAGCAAGGCTATTTGAGACATTGACCTACTGATCAACGTGGAATCCGAACCACATGAGCTCCCGTCGGGAAACGAACCCGGGTCTCCCACGACAAAGTCGCGTACGCTAACCGCTTAGCCGCGAAGGAGTCCAAAGAAGAGATCGAGGTGCGAGTGAGGTGGTAATCAGAGAAAGATATGATGAATCATCCCACCATAGACCACCATACTAACAACACCATCTTCTGTGGGTGAAGAGATGGTTCAAAAAGCAGTCCTGCATCCGCTCCAACCATTGACTCGATGGTTTACAATTGTCATAGCACACCCATTTTTAATTTGACCTGAAAATCTGAGTTCAAACTATTGGTTACACTAAGCACACTACACACCTCCATACAGCTGTTCTTGTAGGCTAGTGTGAACTCAAGTGGCACCCACGAGTTCAACGATTTCACCTAACCAATTGCGGAGAGCAGCTCAACGACAGTTATGTGATGTATGCCTAACTCGTCTACAATTACATGAATACTTAACCCAGAGTCCAGTGTTTCTAAGGAGCTCATCCGAACATGATGCTGGTGAGTATCTATGGGATTTATTTTGCAATGCTGTGTCACTGGAATGCAGTCTGACATACTAACCGCGAATGCTAGTTCAATCGCCATTTGTGATCCAAATAAGCTTTTTGGGGGAGGGAGACTATCCCTGGGTACTCCAGTCTGTATACTGGGTGAGCACTGAGTTTCTGACGTTAGACGTGTGGCATTGAGCGACCCCTTTCTGTGTTGTTGTGGTTACCTGAGATTTCTACCGTACGTCAAAGCGGAATTTTCATTCACATCAAGAAGTAGGTTTGGTTACATTAATCTAGGCTCAATAGAATAAGATTAAAGTTCTGAACAATTTTAGTAGGTCACAAACTAACCGGTCAGCAAATTTGATAAGCTATCTATCAATATGATATCCTTGAGATGTACTCGTATTACATGTACTAATAATCACAGGCGCAAATCTGTGTTCAACATTGGGGGGAAGACGGGTAAGACCGTTTCTATATTTTTCTTCTTTTTTAGCAATGTTCAACATACATATTTATGAAGTTGAGAAACAATGCTGTGGAGAATCAGGGGAGCAGAGTTGTCTTCAACATTGGAAGGCGGGCACATTCGAGACTTATTCTGGAGGTGGGGACATCAATTTCATCTCACTTTCCTTTGTGGCAATCGGACATAAATCATCACATTTCTACGCAAAAAAAAAATCAAATCGGATTACTGGCGAAACAGTTCCCGCTACTTCCAAGATTGAAAGAGACATATCCCTCTCATTTTCCCCGGAATTTGCGCCAGTGCTGATAATCTTTAAACGGCCGCCAGGGATTTTAACAAAATCACAGGCCATCACGTTGGGGGCTCTGATGACCCCCAAATTATCACAGAGTCATTATTTATACACCGTAGGAAAGCTTATAGACTGCAGATTCCAATGAAATAACACTCGTGCAATTGCCGCCAAATTCGTACAAGAAAAAATACAAAAATTAAAAAAAGCATCAAAAAATTGAAATTGCGCAGCCCCGGAAACCCTTGCAGTCACCCTATGCTGGCAAAATGATGCTGATGTGTAGGCGAGACAATTGTGACTATAATATAAAACAAATGGTGGCCATTGCTGCAATACAATACAAATTTTTACGGGTGCACCACAAAAGGGGGAGGAATGGTCCCCAAAACCTGATGAAAAAATAAAAAACGAACTTCACCCTCCACCCTTCGGCCGTGGTACCCCCTACATACGTAATATGCATAATGGCGGAAAGCTTCATCCCTCAGGAATACATTGGTACCAAATCATCTTTCTACCTTAATTAGGAGCTGAGCTATTGATGTTTGTCCTAAAATTAAATGTAATTTACGTCAAAAAACTGAAACTCCAAAAATTGGCCAACTTTGTCCCTTCCCTACTTCCCCCATATAAGCAGGAAGTACAAATACAGGATATTACCATATAGTGGCCTACTTTATAGATTTACATATCAATTTTTATGAGTGTACTCCAAGGGAGAAATGTCCCCCCCCCCCCCAAAAAAAATACTGTTGAAAAAAACACGACCTTTACCCTCCTCACCACGCCGTGGTATCCTTCTGAAGATGCATCCTTCAGAAATACATTGGTAACAAAATAATCGTCTTTCCTTAATTAGGGGCTGAGCTATTGAGGTTTAAAAACCCCATCGCAGCAGTTGCATCAATGGGCGTTTAAAGGTTAATGATTATTATAAATGCTATGTAATACTTTAAAAAATCTGAGTAATTTACTTACTTTGGCTCCTCTGAAGACTGACTGTCGTAAGTGGATAATTGTTCTTCTATGCTCTCCATGAAAGTATGCCAAGAGTGTGGCGCTGGTTGTTGCGTACCTTTAGCGGAGAAAAGTTTTCTTGAGATTTGACTGACATTTAAATTTCCTGAAATAATGAAGTATTATAAAATGCTTCAGTAACTTTTATTAACAGCTGATAGGAAATGAACTACAGTTAAAGAATTGTATTCATAAGCCAACCATATTTATTTTCAATATGTGTTATGTTTACCGAAAGCCCAATCACTGAAGTTTTACAATACGAGTATTGTTAGTGTTTAATCCAAGAATGTTATAAAATAGAGGATCTGCCTTTACGTATCTTCATCATATGAACTCAGTGAAGCCAAAAAACAACCGAGCATCGTCTGAGCCTGTACGTCTGATTGCCTACTCTCGGTTCCGCCATGATTGTTGGCTCGAAACATTGCGATCTTAGTGGCGCGGAGTGGGCAGAGTAGGTGTGGCGAAGCTGTGACGTATGGCTTCACGATTTTGTTGTATGGGCAGATCCTCTATTTTATAACATCCTTGGTTTAATCCAGTGCCGTATCATGGAAAATCAGCGCCCGGGGAGAGAGTATACGACGACGCCCCCGTACATACGAGTGAGATCGACCGACTAGCCACGAAGCGCCACCATAGTTGACGCGAAGCGTTAAAAAAAATCAAAAATCAACCCTGTTTTCCCTTGTTTTTGAGCACTATTTATTACTTTTCCTTCCATTTTATATATCTTTTCTTTTTCCCTCCCGAATTTTACACCCTCTTACTTCATCGCCCGGGGCCGTCGCCCCGCTCACCCATCCCATAGCACGACACTGGTTTAACTAAAATATGTCTAAAGATGAGACATATGTAATTCGACAAATCTTACTGTGCTGAACAAAATGAGTTGGGTGACTATAAATTTCCATGCGTAATTTCAGAGAAAATGGAGAGTAACGAATATTTTCGTAAACCTAAAGTTCGCCCTGTATGAAAACCACTTCGCCTATTAAGATAAAACTTATCTTCATCACGCTTTTATTACAACACTTTCCAGACGACAGTACATAGTATGTTTAATGAGATATAACTCAAAATAAACATTAATGTTTAAACTTGATTCTTGCATAATTATAATATTTTCCCAACAAAAACCTTAATATATCAGTCGATATGTGATATCAAAGTGAACAAAATAAAATCGTTGAATATAATTTTTTATGCATGTAAGAAATATTTCAATATCATATTCCTAACAGTTAAACATGTTTCTAGCAGTAATATGTATAGTCCTAGCGGTGACACTACTTGAAATTTAAGTTTTCAGTAACATTCTTGAGATTTGATTTCCACCTGCCGAGCTATAAGCCTACATGATTCCAGAAGTTTCCATACAGATTCTTATCACACTATGGTTTCCATAAAAGTTCTTTACCACTGATCTCTAAAGAATCCATTTTGGCACTGAGAATGTTGCCGTCGACTTCTGTGCAAGCAAAAAACTTTCGAGTTGCGTCACATGGTGTTGCTACTCTCGGTAGTAAACGCAAATAGTTCCAAGTTGTGCAACATGGTATCCCTACTGACAGCAATAAATGAATGTGTTACAGTTCCCATTTTATTTCAGACGAGATGGCATTATATTTGGTTGGTAAGAATGAAATTTTCTGCGTTAAGCGGTGAGCCATGTTGCAACCCAATCTTTAAATTCCCCGCGCTTATATGAAGAAACAGCATACAGTAAATGGAAGTGCGGCAATGCTGTCGTGCACTGTTGTCGCGTTCAGGAAGCTTGTAGCGCGAAGCCTACTTCATAAGAATGTAATAGGAAAAGTATTTATTATAACCTTTCACAACATCATAAAAATATTAATGCATGCACACTTATGTCCAAAATTATTGTCGCATGTCTATAAATATGTTATTGTAGGAATATAATTTGATAACGAATTCGTCTGGTATTTCTTATAATGTTAGTATGTGTATAATCGGCAAAGACATGTATGTGGCAAATTTCATGTAAAAAGAGCAGTAAATAAGAACAATAAAACGAAACTAAAATTTTCTTATCCATTTAGGAACATTTTGTTTTACTCATGCTAATTTTCGTATTCTTTTCCTATGAAATTTATTACAAATATACATTTCCCGACTCTACATATAGTATCAGTATTAAAAGTACCCTGCAAAATCATTATCAAATTATATTCTTACAAGAAGACAGTTATAGATATGCGACAATAATTTTGGACATGAGTGTACACATGTCAATCTAATCGAAATAAAACGTTGAAGAAACACATCCAAAAACTCATCTCTTAATCTACTTACTTCATTCACTTTCGTCATGGCTTTGTTGACTCATCGCTGCTCCTGCTATCTTCTCTAATATTTATAAACAATGGCTCCATTTCTACCTCAAGTTTTATCAGTATACACACTCTACAGCTTACGAACATGTTAAAGGTTAAAAAGAAATATAGCCCTACTGTAACCTTGGCAATCATGTGTTCACCCAAGTTTTGAGATCAATTCCCCTGCCGAATGTAACACAGAATGAGTCCTTTGTTTTCTTTCAACGAAAGTAAACAATGCAATGAGTAGCTGACGAGGGCTGTATTTGCGTCTAATCACGTCGCACTGATTAAATCTTCAACACTTCCCTTCGGTTCGTAGGTGTCAAAAACTTCCCCACACACTCACATCATATGGGTTCATTGCAATGAAACGGACGAATGGGCATTTATATTTTTGTGAGTATATCTTGTGCTTTTTGATTGAAAAAAAAAATGGATATTCCTTCACGAGCGGCGATATTACAAAAAGAAGAGGCAAAATGTTTAGCGATAATGAAATTGCAGAACTGATGAATGACTCCAACTCAGACGGTTATGAGTTAGTAATTAATAGTAAGAACATTGATTATTCTGTGCTCAGTGGCGTATCCGGGAGTGAACAAGATAGTAACTCTGTTTCAAGTAAACCTGAAGCTGCGCCGAAAAAACAAAAAAAAACGCGTCATTCCTATTCAAAGGCAGATTCTAATGTAGCTTGGAGCTCTTAGATCTGAAAACAGATTTTCTGTGAAGTGTAAACTCAATATTACATATCAACTAAGGTTGTATCATATAATAAACTTTGTGCGTGTTTTTGTTTCTGTGCAAGTGTATTTTTGTACTGCGTGCAATAAGTGAAAAACTGACAAAAAGCAACAAATTTTCGAGGACCATCACATGCAAATCCAAACAAGATAAGAGTTTGCTTTTCTAATTTTGAACACTTGGTACATTTACTGTATATCCTGTTAATTTCTAAGATATTGGTTTAAAATCTGTGGAGACATTACATTTTAAAAATATCTCTAAAAAGTGCCAGACAGTGTGCGTGACAAGTTTAAATACCCGTCCGGCTGAGAGTCTATACGCGCCAGGAAAATGTGGCAACGTAGCATTCCGTATAAACTTCGATAGCGAAGGGTGCAAAGCAGAAATAATCATAATGTCATATTTGTGATTGTTTATCTTTTAAAACAAGTCAAAACAGTTTGGTTGAAAAAGCTATTTTAAGATCTTTCTAAAAGTTTTTTCAGATTGTTAATACACCGCAGCAATTCAGAGATAATGATGTCTCACTTTTTACTGAATAACAAGAAAATTACTACGTGTTGAGTAATGAAATTTTCAGAACTTACAGGTAATAGATGCACCTACATATCGTGCACAGGAAATTATTTCATGTTATCTCATTTCCGAGATATAGTCCTATAAACATTGATTTACCAAAAAAGTACGAAAAAATACACACTTTTTCATTAATTTCTATTTTTTTCTCACTACCCACTACAAAGAAAATTTGTACGTCTTAAGTATTGAAAAGACAACATTCCAACAATTCCAACGAGGTACGACAATGCAGTATAAGTTTTGACTGGACGTCAGGGCAGCACCGCGAAGTCAGGGGCCTATCTTTATGAAATGGATAGTAAGGTACCTAGAGAAATGAAGAGGCAGTGATTTTTTTTAAACAGGATTGTTGAAATTGTACCATAGGGAACGCACAATTGCGACTTCAAACTAGACATTCTGCACAGCAAGCCAGAAAAAACTAACAGTGTATTCGAGCCAGAAATAGGAAATTAACTCATGATTCACTGTTGGTTTGTTCAGTTTCGTTCCGGTGACTGCATTGAACAATGAACATTGCATTGCACTCCCTTGTAGGCACCGACTAATACCATGCTTGGATGAACTCCAAACACCGTGCAAGCAGACCATAGGAAAAGTGTTCGTGTCTTTATAGACGAATTAGGTATTACATCATACAACTGTACATCATACAATTGTCGTTTGACTTTTCTGTGCAATTAATTGGTAATGTGCAAACGCTCAACTCGTAGGTACCGCATGAATTGGTATCGGCCAACAAGGCTCGACATCTGAAGGTGTACAGTGCGCTGAATGTAAGGAATAATCTTTATAAAGTCCTACATCGGATTGTAATTTCAAATGGAAAAATAGATCTCTTTGACAATCATAAACACTGCATGGATCTTGGTCAAAGTTCAAGATGGTTTCTGAAACTCCTAGATAGTGTTGTTAGTCTGATGATCTATGGTAGAGTTCATACATCTTTCCTTTCTCCGTCGAGTCGAAACCATCAATGCAGATCATTATAGCACTGATCTCCATTTAATTTCACTCCAACTTTGACCGCAAGCAAGCAAAAATGTTCAAAAGACATAGTGTCCTCATATTGCACGACAGTGCAGTGGCTCAAAAGACGTTGGAGATTCTCTATGAGTTGGAGATTCTCTACCCTTTCTCCTTTACTATATTCTTCAGATGTCTCTCATACCAACTACCATCTCGATCACTTCTTGGGGGAGAAGAACTTCCCTGAAGATCGGGCTGTGCTATCTGCGGTCGAGGATTTCTTCACATTGGAGACTTCAGACGTTTTCCGCCATGGAATACAATCGTTGGCTGATCGTATATCAAAAGTGTGTGGCTGCAGACGGTGACTGTTTTAATTAACTAGGTAATGTAGTTTCATTTATTCTTTTGGAAATGATGGACTTTGGAGGTGGACACCTCATTTGCACCAACCTACTATCAGGGTTGTAAATAAGCGCGCTCATTTCTCATGAGTTTTATCAACAGCTAACTCGTTTTGAAAAATGTGAGCCTGATCTAAATTTAACTCGAAATATAGGTGAATTTGACCGTAAAATAACGCTCAATTTCACAGTCAAAACCGGATATGATTGTTATTTTCACAAAATAATGTAATCGTCCATTTGTACGCTTCCTTTTGACCGATCTCTCAGAAGATACTTTAAATACTAATTTGTCATTAAATAAATGATGCAGTTAGACAGGTTAGAGAGACCCAAAATTATATCACGATGAATAAAACACAAACAAAATAGCTTACCTTTTACTTTTAAAGAAATCAACAGAAATAGAGATTTTTGTAACCTGCAAATTTTGTGGAAACAAAATCATCTTGATATTTTAGAAATATCAATTATTTCTAGAATTTCTCCTTGTAATTACAAAATGTCAGTAGTAGGGTCAGATGTTGGACATTTTCTTTTCTTTTCTTTTCTTTCCATTAAACTTAAAGCTTTTGGCGTCTTCTGGATTTTTTTTCTTTTTTGCAAGAGTTAATTTTCGAGGATCGACAGGAGAGAAGACAGTATGGCGATCGTGGAAAAATCAAATTTGAGATTTTAACAGATTTACATGTTTCATGTCCCCTACATACCGAAAAAATGTTTTTAGAATATCCTATCAGTCCATTCGTTCGTCCCGATGTACGTACATTTGTCTAGAGGCTATATTGTTCAACGCATCCGCACCAAATTTGAAACGTAAGCTTTTTGTAAATTTTTCCAGGATAATTTAACATATTTTCTTCCTACCTCCAAAAATAATGGTAGGTTACTGAAGGACGTAGATTTAAAAAAAAATGCCTTTTAAAAAAAATGGGCCTAACGATTTTCAACAACCCTATGTTGTGGTATAATCTATTTTTCTGGGAAAAATCCAGAAGTGGTAGTTACTCTTGGGGTGAGCTTTTCCAGACGATTTTATCAAAGACGGCGAAAGTGACTTGGTTCATATTTCCTTAAGAACCTATTAATATGGCGTAACTCGTTTGTCCACAAGGCGTAGTTTATGGGTGTTGGTATTTCCAAGACAGTTTTCTTAAAAATGACTGAGGCTATTTTGTCCATATTTAATCAATTCTAAAATATTAATACAGTTTAACGAAAATGAAATGTCCAAAGACGCGACATATAGCAGTCAATATATTTTATTCAATTGAACAAATTAATATACATGAATGGAAAACTCATGCATAATTTCCAAGAGAATGGAGGAAAACTACGTAATTTCTAAACCTAAAAATAGATGCTGCATGAAAATTATTCCACTTATTGAAGTGAATCTGATACTGAATTACAATAACTCTCATTAATCTCCTCATTCTGATACTAACAAGACAATACCACAGTATGCTTAATGAGATATAGTGTAAAATTATCATAAAATCGGAAATCTTAATTTCTGTTGAACTAAAATAATGTCCAAATATACAGCATATACAGTCGATAGATCACATCGGGTGAACAAGATAACCCTAACAGCACAATCATATAGCAGGCATATGGCTATCATGTTCCCTCAGGTACATGAAAATGTGTCCAGTATGTACCTTATGTACCTCTGAGAGAGAAATCACAGAGGCAAGTGATACTCACAGTCTATGTCCACCCCTAGGCACATGCCTGACACGTATCTGGGGAACGTGGCTAGTATGTTCTAGGTATGTTCCCATGCCGCAAGTGTCAATGAACCACAAACTTACTCCCCCAAAATATGTTAAATCACCTGGTGAGTCTAAAAAACATTATATATATTATATATATATATATATATATATATATATATATATATATATATATATATATATATATATATATATATATATATATATATATATATATATATATATATACCCCAGTAGAGCGCGAACCACCAACCTTTGGATAACTAGCCACGTGCTCTACCGACTTCGTCACAGAGGCGATGAATACACTGTCGCTTGTAGATGTATAAATAGTTGAGGTCTTTTGAATTTGGCTAATCAGAGTGCTCCTTTGACCGCGTATATTCGACGATAACCGTTTGGGATCAGATAAAATCTACTCTCCATATAATTTTATAACAAAATGACGTGTCTATTTACTTTATTTCATGGTTCTTACATATTCACTTTCAAATGATCGGCGACAGTCGGCATCTAATAATGTTGATGCGTTTGTTGCTTCTAGTACACAATCGCTTAGAAAAAGAAGCAACAAATGCATCAAATGTGAGAGATACAGTTAGAACACCTAAATGTAGCTTAGCACATCTTGTGCTGTTAGAGTATCTGAAACAGTATGTACCTAAAGGACGTACCTAGAACATGACAGATATATATCCCAAGTGACGACATAAAAACAAATGACTGTTAGAGTGCGAAACTGAGCCGGGTATATAAATGCTATATTTGTGGTACATAGTTGCAAATATCAATTAGGTATAAGAAGTACCTAAAACTGTAGGTAACTGAAGTACATACTTAGCACATGAATATCATATGTGCCAAATATCGGGTACCTAAAAAGTTGTTTGGACACCTAAATGGCCCATGCCTAGTACATTCTGTTCTGTTAGAGAATATGCTTGAGAGTAAATTATAATATGTAATTTCTGAGAAAAGAAAAGTAATTTTGTAGCGCTAAAAAGTGCCATTCGTTTTCAATAATAATTAAAAGCTTAAATTTTACTAATAGAAATTGTTATATAGGCTTATTTGTGTGTAAGAAACGGTGTTAACTAACATGTTGTTGTCTTTTCCTAACAATGAGATATATGTTTTCTATATACTCTTTAGACACATACTACTTATAAATGTTTTACTAATAACCTGACACTATAGCATTTAAAAAAAACAGAAGGAATCTTTCAGTCTTGGGAGTGTTTTTCCCGGATTATTTTCTCAAAAGGAAGCAGGCGAATTTGTTCATATTTCACAAATAAATATTTCATTAATAACCCTATACAGATGCATAAATAGCTTGTCATTAAAATATTCATAAGAGCTAGTTTATTTGTGGGGATGATTCTTTTTTAAAGATAATTTTCTCAAATACGACTTGTGCAATTTTGCTAATAAGTTTATCATAAACAAATATTTCATGAATAATCCTAATAAATGGTATAAATATCGAAAAAATCGAGAAGGATTGCTTCAACTTTGGGGTGAATTTTCTTCGGACTAAACTTTCCTCAACTGCCTTATAACTTTGTTCGTGCTCCATAAATAAACGTCTCACTTGTCAGTAATAACCGCAACGTAACTTTAGTCGAAGAAATTGGTGCTAGAAAGTTTAGTACGGCAGCCTCTATCTTTTACATTTTAAGTTTTTTTTTTCCTATTCAATGCACTATACTGTAATAATGTTGTTGTTTATACTTACTAGTGTTCCTGCATGTATCTCCATAGTCGTAGCAATTGCTCACCCAGCTTTGGGCAAACACTTGGAGCTGCACATCCCACTTCTGTCGATAAAAGTATAGAAATACAGTAATAACGTACAAAACACAGTAATAATGTAAATGTTTCTAGGGTTGCTAAATTTAAGATTTTCCAAATTTGCTATCAGCCGTATAATAAAAAGGTGTTTCATGACAGACATGTTAAGGCAACACCTAATTCTAAATATTGCCTTAATTAGTATTTAAGGATTGGAAACAAAAACTGTGGTATTGTTCTTTATACTTCCATTATTTTTATAAGAAAATGTTATTAACTTGCACTTAGTGCATTAAAACACACTTAGACCGAGGTGGCTTACAAGTTAGTGGTAGAGCGTTCACCTCTGGTGCATGGGGACCCTAGTTCGATCCCAGTTCGCTCTAAGTGAACTTCGTGGTGGACAAACACCGTGTGTGTGGGTTTCCTCCCACTTTCTTCATTCCACCATTTCATTCATTTCTCATCATCACCGTCTCCTTTAGTCTAGCCAGCATAACTGTGGAACGTAAACCTCAATGATTTCATTTTTAAAACGCATTTTTCTTTAAAAACTACAGTTAATAAAACTATCAATGATGATATCGTCAATTTGATATATTGCTTACGATGATGTATTTCTATGAACTTTTCAAAAGATTTTTTTAATTTACTTTGGTTCTACAACATTACAACAATACATTTTGGTAGCTGTAATCACAATTTCTCTGAATTGCATGCAAAGTTTACCGATGTTTACCATATTTTCAGGACGGCTAGAGATAATAAATTGCCGTATACAGCATTATAATCTTCATATCCATTGAAAGCCAACTATGTAATTAGTTAAGGTACTTATCTAAAATACCTTGGGAATGCATTGCCCTGTCCATCTCACTTGCGTTATTATTGCTGTAGAGGCCACCTAAATTTCGATGATTGTGATATTGTTGCAAAAATGAAATGAAATCATCTTTCAGTTTTACGTCCACGGTTATGCTGGCTAAGCTAAAGGAAACGGTGATGATGAAAATGAGTGCAATTGTGGAATGAATGAAGTAGGAAGAAACGGGAAAACCCTAAGAAAACTCACGCAGACTCTGCTTGTTCACCACAAAGTTCACTTGGCGCTGGCTGTAATATTGTAGTTTCCTTAGTTTACAACGCCGAATAACTAGAGCAGTATTGCAAGTTTTTGTTTACACGTAAATTTGAAATATGTAATATCCTGATATAGTGCCAATTGAAAAATATAACTTTACATTGGATTGACAATACTGTTAACCTGATAGCATTACTGAGTACGTTAGACAGTGCCCGCTGCCGATATATTCATGGCACAAAATTCTAGTGTTCTTTGTTTATTAGTTTGAAAGCTATTAGGACGTATCAACTTAAATGGTTCACCCTATATATAAAGTTAATATTTTTGGAAATATATTATTAAAATTATATATATATATATATATAATATTAGATTTAGTGTTTCTGGGTTTCATAAAACCAGTAAATATAACCAAACCCGTTTCCCATTGTAGTAGTAACGCACACAGGTTACCGCTGATAGAATTTTAAAATTTTATGGTACAAAACACTTTTACAAATCCTTCATCAGGCGATACTTCTACATATTACAGGAGGTAAGTTCAAGTTTGGCTCGTTAAACGAGTTCGCAATTATAACGTGCTGGAAAGTATTCATTAAACAGGGTGTTCAACTTATAATGCAACCCGGACTTGTAGATGGTATAACTTTTGAACCGGAAATGATACACATGTAATGCTTATACCATACTGAATCCATGTCCATGTAGATATTTTTAAAATTATCAATAGGAAATAATGTTTGAATTTCATTAGTATACACGCAGTCTTGCCCGATATAACAAAAGGTTTAAATGATTTGTTTACAAAGCACACAAAATGGTACATAACACATATTGTGGACATTCTGTCGTTAACTTTTAGTTGTTTAGGCAGAATAGCTCTTCATCTATGGCAGCGAAACACGACAGCCAATCGGATGAGGCTTTTGTAAGAAGAAACTACGGAAATCGTTGTTTTATAAATTAAGACTGTGAATTGACAATACTATTGGTGTTTTAGTGCCAAAAAAGTATGTTTTTGAAATTGTATACATAATGTAATTACTTAAAACAATAAAGAAGGAATTTGCAAATTGTGTGTACAGTTTCAAAACACGCCTTTCTTGGCACTAAACCGCCAGCAGTGTTGCCAATTCACAATCCTAATTTATAAAAACAAAGATTTCCTTATTTCCCCCTTAGAGAGGTCTCATTTGATTGACTAGTAGAAATTGATAACCTCTTGGAAAAAAGCGCGGATTCACTTTGGTATAAGCACTAAAATGTATATCACTTCCGGTTCAAAAATTAAATCATCTCAACTCCGGGTTGCAATGTAAATTGAACACAATGTAGAATGATTTCCTCACAAGGTGATTAAATTTCTTTGCTTTAGTTACTATATACTAACAATGTATTTAATATTCGTTGAATGCATATTTCATACTACTGTGATTACCCATACTGTAGACACTACTTATCAGTTACGGGCTCCTTCTTCCTATGTCATTAGATAACGCATTGTCTTAGTGTATACAGTTACATGGTACTTAATTCTTACATAAATTATTTAATACATACACAAATTAGTTTTACAGTATTGTGAGTACGAAAAAGGATGTGGATACATACCAATTCCATCATAGCTGCGGCTGTCTTGTCACTTATGGTGGAGTTACCCATGGCTACCTTGTTTCGTAACTTGTTATGAAGAAACAAAATAAAGTTGATTATAAAAGGCTCAATTTTATCAGTACTTACTGCATGACATGTACGGCCTTTCTGAAAAAGTTGTAGGAAGAGTATTTTAGACAACAGTTTTTTATCAATTCATACCAAGCATTGGAAGCGGGCGTCTGCTACGATCCTTCTACTTGTCGTGTACAAAATACAAGTTGTGACAGGAAAAGAACAGCGTTCTGCTCTTCTTCATTGACATTGTTTCCTCATTGTTTAACGGACCTCAATACAGTATGTTTATGCTTAGAGGTCTGCGCGGATATAAAATATTGCATCCGCAACAGAGCCCTGCACGGGCCGGGCGCGCCCGGTTCGGCCCGGCCAGACCCGTTTCAAGTAATATCAAACTGGAACGGGCCCTAATCGGCCCGGATACTCTGGAAAAACAGTTCGGTAATTTGTTTCTTTTTTAAATGTCCTCCACTACCTCTATTTTTGCCGTGTTTGTACGGTCTTACTGTCAGCCTATGTTAATCGTAATGTGTTTGGGAAACTGACTCTTTATTCAAGACTGCGATGTACTGGTAATACGATTACTATTACTACTTCTACTACTACTATTACTACTTCTACTATTACTACTACGACCACTACTAATACTACTACGAGTGCTACGACTTCGCGTCAGAGTTGACATGTCTGGTGGTACCGAATTTACCTTCTAAGTACAGAATAAAATGGAGAAATGCTAGTTATTATGGCCGGTCTGCGTAGAATGTGAACCGATGCTTGATCTACGAGGGAGAACAGTGGCTCAGTAGAAAAAACACTCACATCTGGTGCTAGAGGTTGTCGGATCAATCCCTGCTTATGCTATGTGAGCTTTGTGGTGGACAAACACCCTGTGCGTGGGAGTTTCTGGGGTGGTCCCGCTTCCTCCCACTGTTTTGTTTCCACCAATTCATCCCATCATCATCCATACAGCCTGAGCCGTAGTTACCTAAAGAACGTATGATAAAATCAAGTACTTGACTTAGTAAGTAGAATTTGGTACGCTACCATTGGACCACGGAGGCCAAAACCATGAACTGGCGTGCTCATAAGATCAGTGCAATTTGTAGTAATATTCAATTAGCAAGGCAAATATCGAATGGTGTTACATGTTCATGTATTGTTTATAGTATGATGCTACAAATATAACAAAATATAATTATCAAATAAATCATCAAATCGCCAGTGTCGATTAAGTGTTCCTGGAACGGTGGTTGAGCGTTCACCTCTGGTGTATGGGGTCCCTGGTTTGATCCGAGCTCTCGCCAAGTGAACTTTGTGGTGGACAAACACCATGTGGGGGGTTCGAGGCGTTCTCCTGTCTCCTTCCACTTTATTTATTCCACTATTTCATTTATTTCTGATCATCATCGTCTCCTTTATGCTAGTTGGCATAACTTGGAACCACCTACCAAGAAGAATAAACTAATGGATTGGGAAGATAGACATTCAGTCTCTGGTGAATTTGATGATGAAGTAGACATCTACCTCAACATGTCATCATGTGTAAGAGAACTAGATATACTGCAGTGGTGGAAGCAACAAGAACAAACATTACCAAAATTGTGTAAATTAGCGCGTCAGTATCTCGTCATCCCTGCTTCTAGTACGTCTACTGAAAGAGCTTTTAGTACTCAGGAACGGAGAAATGCTCTAAAGCCTGAGACTGTTGACTCTGTTTCCGTACTATTCGATACATACATACAGTAAAGGGATGTTCATTTTGGACTATTGGTTTCTTAGGAAACCTTATATTTTAATTTTCTTAATATCAACTATCCCTTCTATTATGTGATGTTAAGAGGCATTTTTGATAGCTGATATCTATACATTTTTCATTAAGGGGACTTATTTTTCGTTCAACAATGATATGTGTGGATTTTGTTTTGATTTACTGCCTCGCATTCCGTCATATAGCTCTGTTATTTTCTTGTTACGAACCGTTCCAGGAACACTTCATCGATCCTGGGATCTGGGTGATTTATTTGATCATTGTTTTTTGTTATTATTATTGTAGCATCGAATTATAAAGAATACAGGAACATGTAATATGATTTGGAATCTGCCGTGCTAATTGAACATTACTACAAATTGCGCTAATCTTATGAACACGCCAGTTCATGGTTTCGGCCTCCGTGGTCTAATGGTAGCGGTACAAATTCTAATTAGTAGGTCAAGGACTTGACTTTCTCATATGTTCTTTAGGCAATTACGGCTCAAGACGTAAGGATGATGATGGATGAATTGGTGGAATGAAGACAGTGGACAAAAACGGGCTAATCCAAAAACTCCCACGCTCACGGTGTTTGTCCACCACAAAGCTCACATAACACGAGGAGGGATCGATCCGACGACCTCTAGCACCAGATGTGAATGCTTTACCTACTGAGCCACCATTGCCCCTCGTCAAGCATCTGTTCGCATTCTACGCAGACTGGCCATAATAACTAGTATTTCTTCGATTTTTTCTGTACTTAGATTGTAAAGTATGTACCACCAGACATGTCAACTCTGACGCGAAGTCGTAGCAGTTGTAGTAGTAGAAGTAGTAGTAGTAGTAGTAGTAGTAGTAATAGTAATAGTTGTAATTGTATTATTATTATTATTATTATTATTATTATTATTATTATTATTATTATTATTATTATTAATAATAATAATAATAATAATAATAAAAATAATAATAGCAGTAGCAGTAGTAGTAATAATAAGAGTAGTAGAAGTACAGTACTTTACACTCCTGAATAAAGAGTTAATTTCCCAAACACATTACGATTAACACAGGCTGCCAACATTAGTTTCCGATCCGTCTTTCACAGTGTTCGGGCCGAGCCGGGCCGGCGGCCCGAAATGTGCCCGGCTCGAGCCGGGCACAGAATTCAGATCCATCCGGGCCGGGCCGGGCCGTCTTCGGGCCTGGGTTTGCAGGGCTCTGATCCGCAACCGTACCGCATCCGCAGCACCTCTATTCGCATCCGCAACATCTCTATCCGCATCCGCAGATAATGAGGTAGCAAATATATACAACTTACATATTCTGTAATAGTCATGATTTCGAAAATATTTTTTAACACTTTAAATAGCTATTGAAAAGAGCAATAAAAGGACAACGCATCCGCGCAGACCTCTACTTATGCTGCTATACTTCTCATATCTGTGAATTGTAAAATCAGTTTGAGTCACTCTTCTTAAGAATTAGGCATAAGCCTACGATTTACGATATACGTTACTGTTTTGTTTATGTTTCCTGCATTTAAGTTAGGCATTACAGAATTTATGTTAAAATGTGAACAGTTTACAAATACTATACGTATTCTTTAACTTACTTTTTCTGTAATACATTCTTGAAACGTGAAATGTAGTACATTGACAAAAAGCAACTTATTATCACAAGTTTTGATACATTACGACAAAATTGTTCAAAATGCTGAAAACTTCGTGTGCACGGCTTACTCGTGACATTTCTAAGCATTCATTGACGCATCGGAAGTTTCAACTTCAATGTTTAATGTAATCCTTACTTGAACTATCAAATCTTCATGAATAATAATAGTAGGCCTAATAATAATAAACTAATAATCACAATTATTATCTCATAGAAGATTAAAAGCTACGGGCTAACTATCGCTCAGGTCATATCATTACAAGCAGAAAGTGACATCTGGCAAGAATATTTTTGTTTTGTTTAATGTTGTGCACGAGAAGAGGAATTTTTCATCTCGTTTCTAAAACAAACAAAAAATGAGAATTAACATTTTACATTCGAGACGGGACAAGGCGAACTCAAATTATCGATCTCGATTTGGAGATGAGAATCGAGACGAGACGAAAAGTATCGTAAACATTTCTCGTCTTGTCTCGATTCTCGAAATTGTATGTCCATCCCTTAAGTAACAATTGCTCTGTAGACTGAATCTTATATGCTTTTTGTTACTTTGTATTTCAGAGCTCATTGAATTGTCTGTGTAGGTATTTTTGTAGCAAATCTTTTATATTTACCTCTGCATATCCTAAAAATTACTTTATTATATGCATTATTGTTGAGTGATGTTCAGTTATTTTTATTAGAGTTATTTTTCTTAAAACATACAGTAGAGTACTTTCTACATGAAACTTTAGTGGAAAGCTTTTGTTTAAAATGTGGGTAGTTGCAGAGGTGTGTCTTGGAGGTACGGAAACCCTTCTCCGAAATCCCTACGTTTAAGTAAGTTTTGCCAAATAATAGGGCAAGTTTAAAATTTTAATACCATTATTTATATTACTATTATTATTATTATTATTATTATTATTATTATTATTATTATTATTATTATTATTATTATTATTATTATTATTACTGAAGTGTTGTTAATTTAATGGTTCACCCTGTTCCACCCAGCTCCCGCCTAGTGGGCATTGTACTGAACACAGATACATCGAGGACATGTAATATTTCAAAGGCTCTCCCACCGGGAATCGAAATTGAGACCCCACCCACTGAACTATCTGATGGGTGGGATGCCTGGTTCGTTCCCAAGGCAAGTAAGCTTGAGACGGAGAACATCGTGTTCAAGGGTTTTCTCGGGACACTCCCACTTTCTCATTCCACCATTTCGCCCATCATAATTCACTTGCTTCAATCATAGTCTTCCTCAACCTAACAGGCATAATCGTTGGACATTAAACATAAAGATTTCATTTTCAAGCTGTGTGTATGTAGAAAAACCTATGTAGAAAAAACATGGGGTATCGTGATTCCATTCAAAAGTGAAACAGCAGACACATAATACCTTAACCTAAAACGAAACAACTACATAACGTTTGAAACTTTTCCAAAATATGTACGGATAATCTGAAAAGTGCCAATCAGAGTTGGAGTGGGTCAGTGAGTCGGTGGGTCAGCGGGTCAAGTGGGTCGAGTTTTCTGAGTGTCAGTGGGTCGTGGGTCAACAGCATGTGACCCACTGCGACCCACCACCCACCCTGACCCACTGCGATCCATCACTCACCATGATCCATTGCGACCCACAAAGCACCGACCCATTGTGCTCACTGCATTGTAGACAGCATCTTCTGAACAGCATGTTTCTTTTAACACTCGACCCTAGCCATAGCAACTGAAAACACGTTTCTTATTGGTTGCGGTTTGCGATGGTCCAAACCAGACCCGCAACCAGAGGGGGGCTAGGGTACCTGGACTCCTAAACTTTTCGTGGTATCTCCAGACCAACACAGGAAGCACAATTTTGATATGTGTAAGAGAATTTTTAATCACTTGTTCCCCCTAACATACTCATGGCCCCCTTAACCTCTGTGGCTGGTTGCGGGCCTAGTCCAAACCTGGTGTATGTATTATGTTGTAATAGGATAAAACTGTCGCTTTGTTGGGGTTGAAGAAGAAAATTGAAGAAGCTGTTGAGGTTAAATTTATGTCATGGTAGTCAATGTGGAACAAAACGATCCCTGCGAGGCTACTAATCCGTTCCTCCTCCTCCTCCTCCTACTAGTACTACTACTTCTTCTTCTTCTTCTTCTTATACAGTGGAATCGTATAGCAAAACTGCACACGTAACGTAAGTAAATCATTTTTTTAGTATTACTTTTTTATAAAAATAAAAAAATTCTTGGACAAGGTTTGAACCCACGCCAAAAGCAACTGCACTACGCTAGTACGCACGGCCACGAAGATCGCCAGTAACAGTTAATTGATTTCTGCTCTATTTATATATGCTACGTGGCGAGAAACTAATAACTGCAACTAACCACATCCTATGATTAAGGTAAAGCGTGATTTAAAAATATGCTTCTGAACACTGGTGAATTTGTCTACGTTTTACTTTCAAGGCCTCCATTTCCCTTTTTCATTTGTTTCTGTTTACTTACCTGAGATGAGTATCTCTAGGTGAAAAAAGAACTTAGCCATTCTTGGATATTGATATTTGTAATTGTAATAATAGCAATAGGACTTCTACTTCTACTTGGCTTTCAAGACCATGGGTTTTTAGAGGAGCTAACTACAGGAAAAAATACATTTTTGAATCACTGTAATATATAAATTATTATATAAAAAATGAAGTAACTATGTGTGCCTAAACATTACGGCCAAATTGCAGTCAAATGAAATGAATTTTGGTATATAGTTAGGCCTTAATTCAAACTTGGATGTTATCATATTGCTTTCATTATAATAATATCCTAAGGCATAGTGGGGATCCGCATTTTTGCGAAAAAAAAAGAGTATCTTACAAGCCGTTCAACTTACAGAGCTGAAATTCAGTATATTATCTCTTTATTGAAAATGATCAGAACGTCTCTTAGCATTTTTAAACTTCTCCTTTATGGGTAGGGGCGGCACTTTCTATATATGGAAAATCGATAATGGGTTAGTTTGTAAAAATAATCGAAAGCAATCGATATTAGTTGAGACACAAACAATACAGTGCTTCGCATCATATATCCATATATGCTTACCATCAGGGGCGGATCCAGGATGCACTTCTGCGGGAGCGTTTGGTTGTAATACTGCTACTTAGAGCTACTTTTAAGAGCTCCGAACTCTGGGTTTTATTTATATACAAAATAAGAAAGTTTCCTCTTCTGAGGGGCGATCGCCCCTGGATCCGCCCCTGCTTACCATGCGCTTTCTACTGTAATAATTGCTGAAGCTTGTTTATTACATGCAGTGCTTAAAGCACATGGCAATCAGCCCATAAAGTTGTGACAACAATAGACATAAAATTTGTAATATAAGCTTCTGTACGTTGGTCTACTGACCTTGAATTGGAACTTCAAAAATTTCATCCGTTTTTCCACTGAAAAGTATCGATAATCCAACAAGGAAATAATTAGACCATGATAATTTAATTGAAATTCATCGTAATTTTAACCCATGACAAACACTTTACTATTTTATATCGTAAAGGTCAGATCCATCGTTACTATAATAGAACGGTGCTTGAGCGATTGACGGTAGAAATTCAAACTCAGATTAGTTAGAATTTCACAACTTGATTGTATTACAAGTGTAAACTCTTTAGTCGGTAAAGAGGTAGTGGATTATGTCAGAGTTGATGACGATGTGTTTTAGTGGGTCAGTGATTCATGGTGGATGGTGGGTCGAAGTGGGTCATAGTGGGTGGTGGGCCATAGTGGGTCACGGTGGGTGGTGGATCACGGTGGGTTGTCGATCATGGGTCACGGTGGGTGCCAAATGTCACGTTTCTGATATGACCTGAGCGATAATTAGCTCGTAGCTTTTAATCTTCTACGAGATAATAATTATTATTATTAGTTTATTATTATTACTATTATTATTCTTGAAGATTTAATAGTTCAAGTATTGAAACATCCGAGTATTCAAATATCTGAATATAATAAAATGTGTGTCGTTGTCGATCAATCGCCATCAAAAATCGTAAAGTAAAAAAATGCCCGACATGAATTCAAACCACAAACCTCCAGATTACTGGTCCAGCGCCTTGACCACTCAACCACGATCACTACGCGGTAATTGATTCGTCTTTAGTCTCGTTACTTTAGGTTTCTTTGCCTCCGCTTGCAAAGTTGTATGTTATATTTCTTCGTTTCAGAACGTCTTTCGTATTTCTATTATGATGATATAAGTGAGTAATCTTCGGCAAAGTTTATATTAATAACTTGTGTTGTTTTTAAACCTTTGGTTCACAAGTTTGTTTCTTCTCCACACGAAACTACAGATATGACTGATTTAATTCTCGTACTCTGCATTTGATTCAAAGCAGTCACCATTACCTCATCAATGATTTATGTCCGCCACGATACAAACAACACATCGCCCCACGGAACGTGTCTACTAATTGATCACAGCAATGGATTTCAAAAATTGTAGCACAACAATGGGTGAGTCCGCTGTTAACGAAGTCCGAGATTACGAAATTCACATTTTAGGTCTCAAGCAATACGTCTGTCAGAAAAAAAAGTACAGTTTAACGTGTGTTCTTTATTTTCTGAAAATACGTTTCCATATCTTTGAAGCAAAGTTCTTTAAAGTTTCTTATTTCCGGAAAAATACAATCAACTCTTTCATAATAAGTCGACGTGAAACATAATCATTTAAGTCAAGTTTCATATGTACCGTCATCATAGTTTGCACATCAGGGGTTACTTTGCACAAAATATAAAAGAGTTTCAAAGTTCTCTGTTTCAAAGACCATGAACTGTAAAGAGGAAGTTTCAACTGCCACCGTACGATAGAAATGTAATCTTTCAGTTTTACGTCCTGAGTAATGATGAGTAATGAATGAAATTGTGGAATGAAGAAAGTGGGAGGAAACGGGAGAACCCCGAGGAAACCCACGTACACGGGGTTTATGCACCACAAAGTTCACTTGGTAGGGGCTCGAATCGAGCCCGGGACCCCAAGCACTAGAGGTGAACGCTCTTCCACTGAGCCACCGCTGCCCACCATAAGATAGAACATCTAACTGTATTTTGACTATAATATTGGCGATAAACTTCAGTTTTAATCATGGGCGGGGTTTGTTGTTTAAGCCTGCCATACGTGACGCAGAAAACGGGACAGTTCCGATTTTGGGCCTGATTGTCCCGCGTCCCCGTAAATTGTCGGGACAGGCAAATATCCCGTATTTTAGTCCCGTCCCATTTCTGCTATCAATATCATCTTATTCGAAAAGTGAAAAATAGAAAACTGAAGTGCACGTCCCCCCTCCCAATTTGAAGGAGAAGTACCCATGTCTGAAAGGAACAAAGTTGAATTATGAAGTTGACTGCAAAGTTTTCAATGCACCTGATGGAAACTCGGACACTCCCAACACCAAAAAACAAGCAAACATAAGACTTCGAGTACTTCTACATCTACAAGCACAAGGAAGATAAGTGACTTTTTCTCTAGCAAGACAATGGATAAGTTAACAAGCAGTGTTGAATTCAGACATTTTTACCCGGGGGGGGGGGATATGAACTCTTGGGGGAAGGTATTTTTCTGTATTTTTGCAAGAAAGCAGCATATTTAACAATTCCATCAACATGCACATCTTACGTAATACACTAATTGCGCATAAATATTCAATGTAAGATTATAATAAAAACAATCTTTTATCTGAAACATCACATAATTATAAAGACTGATAAAAATGTATTTTAGACTAATCTTTAATTGCTGTTTACAGTTATGTTTGTTATTATTTCGTGTTTGCAGTATTTATTGTTTGTTATTAATGTAGAAGGGTAAAAGAGAATTTAAAATAACTCAAATATTTTAATTTTCCTGAAACAAAGATACATAGAAATATTTTAATTAAAAAGTTCTCATTCTTTCTCACACTTCTGATTCTTTTAAATCAAGCGTATTCGCCTTGGCTTCTTCGCTACATACACATCAATAACTTTGTTCACGAAATCTTCAGTAGGATCTTCGTCGCCTTCAATAGCAATTTTCATACAGCAGTGAAGAGTATCCTGTCCCATTCTATTTTTTAGTCGGGTCATAATTCTGTTCATTGTGCTAAAGGATCTTTCTGCACCAGCTGTAGCCACGGAGATGCACATTATTCATTTACAAAGTTTTTTTCAAATTAGGATACCCAAAGTTCCCTTTCGGAAGAAATGATGCTACGCTGACACCACTATCATCTACATTATTACGAACAACATATTTGAAAGATTGTATATCTGCGCAAACAGCATCATCATCTAGACCAAAATACCTACAAAGAGCTTTTGTATTGTCTTGAGTTAAATCACAGAATGATTGAAATGATTCAAAGTATGCCAACAATGTTATTAACTGAGAAGATTTGTCATTAAACCTATCTTTCATTGGTGCACAACAGAATCAACAAATCGTTTTGCACTTCTGAATGTACACTCTTCTCGTTCATCCTCGCATATATTTATTTCTTACACTGTTTGCAGCAGTACGTAACATTTGCACTTTCTGATGAATATGATGAATATTACTGTTTTTGTTACACGGTGTGCACTCCTCTGCTACAGCCTCTAGAAGACTCATAGTTCCAGAAACAAGTACAGGCAATGTTGATAACCAAAATTTTACTCAAGTTGGAAACTTGAGTTCATCATACTCAGTAGAATTCCTCCTGCTAAACTTGCGAGATTAGCATCATGTTTATGAATTTGTTCACACGAAATCATCACAGATTTATAGGAAATAAAAACAGCATGTAATGTTCGATAATGACTTAACCAACGAATGCCAGTAACCTCAAAGATTTTCAAGTGCCTTTTCTTGTAACACAGATTGAATTTCATGTAGGATTTTCTCTCTCTTTGGAGAACGATGAAAAATATTATAAATATCTTTAACTACGTGAAGAGTGCGTTTTACTGTAGGGAAGTTGCACCTTGCACTCGTAACAGCATGTGATAAGACATGAGCTCTACAGTGTATAAAAGGTATTTCTGAACATTTCTTTTACAACAACTTAGCCCGTACACCAGAAACCGAATCAGAAAAATTTGAAACACCATCAAAAGAACATGAAACCATATTTTCATATTTTAAATCTCTCTTTTTCATTTCTACATCTATAGCATTTGTTATTGAGTCAGCAGATGTCATTCAACTGTGTTATAGTTAAGAATCTCTTCTTTATTTCGCCTGAATCATTAACATAGCGCACCATTAACGATAGTTCACTCACATTGTTAATGTTTGTTGTTTCGTCGGCCATTAAGGAAAAATACCTATTGAGACAACACGTGACTCTTCATTGTCAAGTAGTTCTCCTATGCAAGTCAAAAATTCACTCGCTGTTGCTTAACTGACGTATGTCGATTTGTCACTATTACTGTTAATTCAATTGTCTAGAGTGCTGTTGTGCTTTCTGATCAATCTGGAAACCAAGGATTCACATTTTGTAGAGTGGGGAATTTCTTCCTTTGCAAGATAAGATACAGTTTCAATTAACAGTGATAGCGATGCCCGATTCAGCTGTGTCTGAGATTCACTTTGTTGAATAACTCGCATATGAACTGGATGCTTTCTCCCTGAACCCTACATTTTTCCATATCTAAAGCTTTCTTATGTTTGTCAGAATTATTATGTTTCTCCAATTTACCTGAACGTCCAGTGGCTTTCTTAAATTAGTAAATGGAGCAATAACAAAAATACCACCACTTCTTTCTGCAATACCTCCAAGTAGTGATGTAAGGTGAAAAATTTTCCACAGAAAATTTTCCATTTCGCAAAATTTCCCACTATATTTTTCCGGAAAATTTTCCGTTCTGAAAAAATATCAGTAATCAAGTAACAATTCCTCAGTAATCATAAAATTAATTGAATTCCATAGGCGGAACTAGAGGGGGCCGGTTCCCTCCAGAAGCAAAGTTGGCTCTCCCCAGAATTTTTCTACTGGACAAAAATAATGTTATTAATTTACCTCAATTTACGCATAGAAATTTTTAGTAATGCTTGCGTTCGACATATTTAAATAGTGTATACGCGTTCGCCCATTGATTTTATTTAAAATGGTCTGATCCCTGGATGCAATAAAATCCCTGGACCAATCTGATGGTGCGCATTATAATGACCTCTCGACTTGCGCTATATGCGTTTATTTATTTCTTTATTTATTTATTTGATAGCTTCATCTCCTTCAAGTATCATGTCTCCTGGTGCATTATGTCCCTGGAACGCACGACTTCCTCTACTTTACCTATAATCATAGGAAAAAATTAAAGAACTAGGTTGTTTTTATAAGAAAGGAAGATCAAATCTTTAAGTCACATTAATAAATTTCTCTCTTAAAGCAAGTATAGTTTTATTAAGAAAGTGCACAAATATCTGTCAAGTTACTACTACTACTACTACTACTACTACTACTACTGCTACTACTACTACTACTACTACTACTACTACTAATAATAATAATAATAATAATAATAATAATAATAATAATAATAATAATAATATTTTTGAAGGTCCGGATCCAGTGGGCCTCTTGGTGAGTACCTCTGGCTGTAACCATATTTTCTGACTTGATATTAACGATGCAACTACAACAGTACTCTAAGAAGCTCCTATGCAATTCAGGAATATTACAAGAGTTGACTTTATATATGCTGCATATTGCTTATAAAATCTGATTTAATGGTTTAAAACGAAAGTCCTTTTATACCATTTAATTTGCTTTCTTTCTCTTTCTTAAAACATTGCAATCAACATTATTATAAATCAATTATGCTGGTTAAATCTTTGTTTCATTAAATATTTGTTGTTTCTGCTTGTTCATCGGATGGACTTCCCACTTATCATAGGTCCTCCTGAAAATTTTAAATTGTAAGGTGTGTAATTAAATATTTCATTGAAAAGATAATGAAAAATAAACATCTTTTATAGGAAAACGAGTCCCTCAAGTCCCGTCTACAAGTCTTCTCCTCTCGAATTGTTGACCTGCTTCTCATTTAATTGGAGTCTTTTTAATATTTAAGTTGTACAGGAAGTTAGCAACTACATTATTTTTTCCGATTCGGTAGTTTTACATACCATTATAATTTTTTTTTAGTTAAAAATGTTTTGCGTATGAAAATGATTGTATTTCTTTGTTCGCAAAGATTTGTGTAATTAAGCTTCAAAACTAGTAAACGACAACAATTTATTGTAAAACTTAAAATGAAAAGTTTTAACATTTTACATTAATTATAAAATGAATAAACATTAGCCTGTGACTGATTGTTAATAATTTATAATTTTAAATTATGTCACTTCTTTTATATTTATTTGGGTTTCTATTAGATATAAGAGTAAACTGAAAACATGATAGTTAACGTTTACGAAATATGTACTTTCGCTCAAAATTGTACGAGTAAAACAGTAATAGAAAATTATAAGTTTTCATAATTAGGATAGATTTTAGGTAGTTATTTAGTAGCAAGAGAATATAGAAAATATACCATTTTAAGCAAATACCTGATGCAATAAATTTTCACTGAACTTTTCATGGCAGTGATGTGTTAGGAGAACTAAATAACTTGAAAAGATGATAATGAGTGCGAAGTAAGTGCGACTCAGTAGGAAATACATATATATCTTTAGTAGACCATGTTATAATGACATATATGTATATATATATATATATATATATATATATATATATATATATATATATATATATATATATATATATATATATATATATATATATATATAACATTATAACATGCTCTACTAAAGATCCTTCCAAATTTTCAGAACTAAGGCGATATGGCCCCCCTAGGAAAATGTCCTTGTTACGCCAATAGGTACTAAATTCCTCATTTGAAGTTTTTTCTGATAATTTTTGCATTTACTATCTATTATGATGTATAGAAAATGAAGGAAGTATATTTGGTTCTGGCTTGAAAAAAACATATAAAGGATGATCGAAAATTCAGTTTTGTAGAAGACAAAATATCATTTATATTTCAGAAAAATGAAGAAATTAGAGCAATTAACGTAAGTTCTGTTGGTATTTTGAAAACCACAGATATTTCTTCCCCGGGGGTCATTTTTAAGTCATATACACACAGAGCCCGAAACGACTCAAAAATGCATGTCTTCAAATTTGAACATAATTTAATGTGTACAAATGGTGGACATAAGGAAATATGCCAATTGTTTGACATTACGGATATGTCCGCCATGAACAAATAATGTGAGCAACTAAACCATGTCAAAATGATCTACTGCCTTGCTTTCATTAGTTTTGACGGATTAGTATGTTGGTTCTAGGTCAAAACCGCACAAACAATTACAGCGATAAGCGAAACCGTGTGTATAAATACAGCGTGGACAAAAACAACGCATGGACAAAAACCGCGGAGACAAAACAGCGCATGTAAATACCGCGCGCACAATAACAGCGCATGGACAAAAACCGCGCAAAGACAAAAACTGTGCATGCAAATACCGCGTGGGCAGAAACAGCGCATGAACAAAAACCCGGGCAAGGACAAAAACAGCGCATGCAAATACCGCGTGAGCGAAAACAGCTCATGCACAAAAACAGTAGATGAACATTTTGCACTAGGGTCGCTCGCGCTTGAGCTCACTTCTTTCAATTTAGCTCGCGCTCTCTCGGGCTCGCGATCACTTACCTCAATTGGGATCGAGCTTCCGACCACTTCCCTCAACTGTTCTCACAATCACTCGCGCTCGCGATCACTCACCTCTCCCGACTGAGCTCGTAGTTACTCGAGCTTGCACTCACACGAACGGGTCAAGATATGAATTAGGTTGAGAACCACTGCCACAGACTGTTTAAAATTTTTATAGAGATCTTTAGGAAAGATGAGCCAGGAACAATTACAGAAGAAGTCCCTTAAGTCTGACAACCCAAATGTCTTTACTGTGTTTCAAGTTGCATAATAGACGGCACTCTTCCTAGTTAAATAGATATAAGGACAAAAAGAGCGCATGGACAAAAACAGCGCAAGGACAAAAAAGCGCATTAAAATATCCCTAACAGCATAAACCATAACAGCGAAAACAGCTCGTAGACATTTTGCCATGGACCATAGACGAAAATTTTACACTAAGCTCGGTCGCGCTCAAGCTCACTCCTTTCAACTAGGCTCGCGCTCACTCGGGCTCGGGATCACTTACCTCAATGGGGATCGCGCTTTCCTCTCAACTGAGCTCGCACTCACTAAAGCTCACACTAACTTCCCTCAACTGGGCTCGCACTCGGGATCATTTCTCTCACCTCGCGCTCACTTGGGCTCACGATCAGTTTCAGAAACTGGGATAGTACTCAATTCTCTCTTAAGGGCTCTCTGTCACTAATCCTAAGCGGGGTCGCGTTCACTCGGACTCGCGCTCACTTCTCTCAACTGAGCTTGCGCTCACTGAGGCTCGCGATCACTTCTCACAACTCGGCTAGCGCTCATTCGGTCTTGCATTCATTTCTTTCGACTGGGCTCAAGCTCAGTCGGACTCGCGCTTACTTGTTTCATTGAGGCTCGGGCTCACTCAGGCTCGTGCTCAATTATTCAGCCGGAGCACGGCTGAGCGCGAGTGCCGAGCTCACGAGCGAAGTGCTCGCTAGTTTGGACACCTATGACAAAAGCAGCTCATTAATGGCCCGCAATGCACATCCTTTGCCAAAACAAACATTAAGACCATAGTTGTGAGACCAATCTAGCAAAGTGCACTAGGTCTTGTGCTGAACCCGACTCTTGGCTGGATTGCGCTGACTTGCAGTATTTCAGCCTTTACTATAGACTTCATCTTACTGCTGGTTCCTGCCAGTCTGAACTATATTAACAAGCAACACTTCCCAATGGTAACACCGATTTTGATCATATTTGGCAGGTAGATACTACTAATAAAACAAACGATTGCGTGTTTTTTTTAAAAAAATCTCTGTGGAAAAACGGTTTTATGGGGCAAAAGCCCCCAGAAAATATTGTGGAAGTTGATATTCAAAAGGCAAAGAGAAGTGTACCGAAGTGAACGAAATTGTGCACAGATATTATAGACGTAGAATGAGGGAATATGTGTTTCGTATTTTGCTGGAAAAAATTGTTAGATGAGGCACGGACGCCTCCAAACCTTTGATCACGAAATATCAAAAGTGCTAAAAAAAACGTATGTCAGATGTGTAAAGGACATGAAGAATTGCAACGAAACTTTGTGTAAGGACAATAAGCAAAAATAAACGAATATGTTTATTTTATTTTCTGACAAAAAACAGTCTTAGGGGGTAAAAGCCCCACACAAAATTTTGGAATTTGACTACCGAAAGGCAATATGAGGCTCACCAAAGTGAATGAAATTGTGCACAGATATTGTAGACGTAAAATGAGGGAATATGTGTTTCGCATTTTTCTGGATGAAACGGTTGAGTGGGGCAAAGACCCCTCCAAACCTTTGATCATTAAATATCAAAAGTATAATATCATTATACCAGAAGTGCCTAAAGTCATGAAGAATTGCAACGAAACTTTGTGTAGTGACAATACGCAAAAAATTAACGAATACGGTTTTTTTTATTTTCTGAAGAAAAACGGTTATAGGGGGCAAAAGAACCCTCCCAAAATTTTGAAAGTTGATGACCGAAAGGGAAGAAGTTAACCAAAGTGAATAAAACTGTATACAGGTATTGTAGACCTAAAATGAGGGACTATATGTTTCGTATTTTCCTTAAAAAAATAGAGGTTGGGTTCCTTTTTCGTAAAGTTCTAAAAAATTGATTACAAAATATCAAAGTGCAAATAAGTATACGTCAGAATTTTCTAAAGGATATGGAGGATTGCAACGAAACTTCGTGTAGAGGCAATTTGCAAAACAAACGAAACGTGTTTTAATTTGTGCGAAAAAACAGTGTTGTGGTCAAGGCCCCCTCCGAGAAAAGTAAATATTACCGTAATATTGCAGGAAGGAGTGGACCGAAGCAAATGAAATTGTGTGTAGATATTATTAATATATATGTAAAATAAGGCCTTTCGTCTTTCTTAAATGTCCCTATCCGATTTGATTCAAATTTGACACAAATAGCAAGGAAGAAATAAATCGACACGTGTTATTGTTTATGCGGAAAAAAATTGTAAGGGTTAAAGGCACCTTCAAATCAGCCAAATTTGAAGAAACCACATGGAGACACTTTTGAAACATGAAAGGCCTTATTTTACACAAACAATTTTTACGCACAATTTCGTTCTGTTCGCTGCAATCCTTCTGCCACCCAACTCGTCGGTCCACCGAACAGTTTTTTTTTTCTTTTCAGAAAATACGAAACACGCTTTCCTTTATCTTACTTCTACAATGTCTCTCCACAATTTCATTTACTTCGGTTAACTTCTTCTTGCCTTTCGGACGACAAATTTCAAAATTTTGGATGCGGCTTTTGCCCCTAAAACCGTTTTTCAGCAGAAAAAGCTCGTATTCGTTCATCTTTTGCTCATTGTCCCTACACAAAGTTTTGTTCCAATTCTTCATCTCCTTTAGGCATTTCTGACACTGTTACTACCACTTTTGATATATCGTGATCAAAGGTTTGGAGGGGTCCGTGTACCACTCAACCGTTTTATCCAGGAAAATACGAAACACGTATTCCATCAATTTACTTCTACAGTATCTGTGCACAATTTCGTTCACTTCGGTCCACTTATTTTCGCCTTTCGGGCGTCAACTTCAAAAACATTTGGTGGAACTTTTGCACCCTTAAACCGTTTTTCCGCAGAAAATAAAAATCACATATTCATTTATTTCATGTGTAGTATCTACCTGCCAAATGTTATCAAAATCGGAGTGTTACACTTGGGAAGTGTTAATTGTTAGTCACGCGTTACGCAAAATGGGACAAATAGAGCATCCAAGATGTCAATGCGAAGAAATAGGCACACCAGAACATCACGTATTATGGTGCCCATTACTGGAAGAACGGCTAGAGAGAAGATATCAAATAAAAAGGGAAGAAATAAATGAAATTATAGCTAATGATGAGGACTACAGGATATTAAGCAAAATAACAAATAACTAATCAGAAGTAATAAGTTGACAATATACTAGGACAAATGATTAAAATTGTAAACAAAATTGAAAAACACCGAAATAGGAATGATGTTTATAATAGTGTAGGTGAATGAATGGAAGAGTGGCTGTGAATCTTTCTGGGCCGGAGGACTCCTCCAAGAACGTCGGCATTCCGCGTGTCCCAGAAAGAAACTGTATGCTTTCACTCGGTATATCCATGGATAAAACCGGATACGAACTTTGGATATATTGAAAAAATGTGTGTGTGTGTGTGTGTGTGTCGGGAACGGTGTTGGAAAGTATGTTTTGTGTAAATAGTAAATTTATAAATACCTTTAATGAAAAAATGGGTCGGAACGGAAGAACAATCCAATATCCGCATTGCCGTTTTCAAATGACATTCGAATCTCACAAGGAACATACATGAACGTGTCGTCCGGACATCCGAATCAAACCAAAACCATTCCATAAACATAACAAAAATATGCTCATGCACTAAAACTTAGGTGCCATGGACAATGGAATAAATCCCTGGAGACCATTAATCCTGTTAGCATAAGAAATTGTAGACTCGCAGTGAAAGAGATATTGCATCAAAATTGTTCATTGGAAAGTTATGATTTATAATTCACTCTTCAGCATGAAACAAGTTCTCTAGAGGTGCTATGTATTGGCGCCCATAACGTATTTGAAAACGAAAAAAATCCCTCCAAAAATACCTCCCATCAAATTTGGCCCCGTCGGGTGTGTCCCCAGATAAAAGCACACAATCCAAATGTATCTTGAAAACTACTACAGGGGTTAGAAAATGAGTGTACCAAGTTTCGTTTTGATAGACGGAATAAATATGAAGAGAAAGGTTTGTACCAATACGCTATGTATATACAAAACCAAACCGATGACTTGACCTATAAAGGAAACACAATATAAAAAGTAAAAACGCAATACTATTTATTGAGATATCAATAATTCTACAACTTTTGCTTTGGGAAAGGATATGCATTGCGGGTCATGCATACGCTGTTTTTGTCATAGGTGCCCAAACTCACGAGCTCGGGCTTGCGAGCCCACTCGTGCTCAATAATTCAGCGCGAGCCCGATCCTCAATTATATGAGTGAGCGCGAGTCCGAGTGAGAGTAAGGCTAGTCAAGAGAAGTAAGTGCGAGCGTGAATCCAGTTTGGGGAAGTGATTGCGAGCCCGAGTGAGTGCGAGTCCAGTTGAGAGAAGTGGTCACTAGCGCGAGCTCAGTCGAGAGAAGTGAAACCGAGTTCGAGCCCGGTTGAGGGAAGTGTGTGCAAGCTCGAGTGAGTGCGAGCCCAATTGAGGTAAGTGATCGCAAGCCCAGTTGAAAGAAGTGTGCTCGAGCGCAAGCGAGCATAGTGCAAAATGTTCATCTATGATTTTTGTCCACGCTGTATTTGCATGTGCAATTTTTGTCCTTGCGCGGTTTTTGTCCATGCGCTGTTTTTGTTCTTGTGCTGTTTTTGTCCATGAGTTGTTTTTGTCCTTATATTTATTTAACTAGGTAGAGTGCCTGTCAATTATGCAATCTAAAACACAGTAAAGACATTTGGGTTGTCAAACTTAAGCTGAATTCTCCTTAACTTTGTGGACTTCTGCTGTAATTGTTCCTGACTCATCTTTCCTAAGTATGTCTATAAAAATTGTAAACAGTCTGTGGAAGTTGACTTGTAAGACAGAGTAACAGTAAACCAGAGTAAGACTTGTATAGATCATATTTTTTAAAGCACCAAAGTCCACTGAATGTCACATCAGCTGTGCGGCAAACAAGTATAACTGACCATTTTCTCACTAGTATAAATGTTCTCATTACAATGCAAAAGAGAAAAAATGCAACAAAATTATAAATTATACTTTATTAAATGAAGAATCGGAAAAATGTAACTAGAACCAGGTAATACAGAGTAATTGTGTCAATAGTTCCACTTGGAATTGCATCCAAATGATGAAAAATTGTATAAGTAATTCACGTATTAAAATAAAAATAAAAAAGTAAGTAGTAAATATCTCAAAATAAAACAATGGATAACAAAACGATTAGTCAACTTTATAAGAGAAAGAGATAGATGAAGTCATTTAGTAATAAAAAACAAAAACGATTTAGAATTTAAGGAATATTACAGAAGGTATAGAAATAAACTTTCACAATTAATAAAAGATGTTAAAAATGACTACTATAGAAAACAAATTATGTTATATAATAACAATGATAGTAAATTATGAAAGGTACTAACAGATATTATACATAAAAATGACAAAAATATGTAGAAATAAACGAACTAAACACTAAAAATGGCCTAGTAACGTATGAACGTGATCCAATAGTTCAATGTTAATATTTGAAAGTTTTAATGAGCATTATTCAGTGTTGGCGAAAAATAGTTAACAAAGAGATTGATGATAAAATAAATTTTAATTTTAATTCCCAAATTAAAGTAGTAAATTCTATATTTTTCACTCCAACCACTGAACAGGAAATTGAACGCTTCATAAATGAATTATCACCAAAAACAACATCTCGTATAGATGGATTATCAGCAAGTGTATTGAAACATACGAAATCAAATATATTAAAACCTTTGCAGTATATCTTTAACCTCAGTTTAGAAACAGGTGTATTTCCTGATGATTTTAAGACTGCCTTAGTAAAGCTTATATATATAATAGGCTCAAAGGCTGATCCTAATAACTATAGACTTCTATCAATCCTCACTAACGGTACTAAAATGTTAGGAAAATGTATAAAGAGATCAGTTAATTTTCTTGAACAAAATAAATTCTTTTCTTCAAATCAATATGGATTTCAAAAAGGTAACAGTACATCAGATGCGGCGTACAATTTAACAGAGATTGTTTGTAAAAATGTTGATAAAGCTGAAAAAGTAATGCAGTTTTCCTAGACCTAGCTAAAGTATGCGACATAATATCACACGAAATTCTCTTAAATACACTAGAAAGATGTGGAATAATGTGTATATCGCTATCTTGGTTTAGCAGTTATTTGAAAGACAGAAAACAGGCCGTCCAAATAGGTAATTTTCAATGCAATTATTCATATGTAAAACAAGGAGTCTCACAAGAAACTGTAGTAGATCCAATATTATTTTTAATTTATATAAATGATTTGTGTAATTTAAAAATGGAAGGACGTATACAATCATTTGCTGATGACACCTCTCTTATATTTACTGGCAAAACATGGACACATGTATTCAAGGAAACTGAAGTAGAAATAAAGAAAGTGAAACAACGGCTTGATAATCATGAGTTAGTATTATTACCTAGGTAAATGCTGAAGAAAACAGGTATATAACTGATATATAACAGGTATGTAACAGGTATATATTTCATTTTTTGTATCAGGGGCCACAAAATTTTTGAACGGTCCCAAAATCAAGTTTTTATATTTTTTACGGAATAAGCATACCATATTGAGTAAATTGTTAGTTTTGGTTTGGCTTCACTACATGTTGGTCTCCACATAAAAGGCGAACAAGAAAATGTTTAATTCAATTAAATATATTGAATTTTTTGTATCAGGGGCCGCAAAATTTTCGAACGGTCCCTAAATCTAATTTTCATATTTCTTACGGAATAACCACATCATACTGAATAAATTGTTAGTTTTGATTTAGCTGCACTACATGTAGTTCTCAAATTATGGGACGTACAAGAAAATCTTTGATTCAATGAAATATATTTATTTTTTTGGATCATGGGCCACAAAATTTTTGAACAGCCCCTAAATTTAGTTTTCGTATTTTATTTTTATTTTTTTTATTTTTATTTTTATTTTTTTTTTATTTTTTTATTTATTTTTTTTTACGGAATAAGCACATCATACTGAGTTAAATGATAGTTTTGGCTTGGCTACACTATATATAATTCTCGAGATCTAAGGGCTAAAAAATTTTTTCCTGAAATATATTGGATCTTTTGATCCAAAAAGGGACTTGAAAGTAGACTTGATAGACTCTATGACCAATTTTCAGTGTTAACACTTTCGAAATTATATTTGCAGAAGATATTAATATATGTTTAAAAGGATAGTAACAAATGGGACGTAATAAAACATATATAACCAGAAATGTGACAAACAAATTTTTGAAATTAAAGCAACGAGTAAATCTATAACTCAATATCAAACATATTACAGAGCTCCGAAGATCTATAACGAACTCCTACTACCAATCAAAGAGGAAAGTAATTTTAAAGCATTTAAAAGGTTAATTTTACAGTGGTTAAAATAATCAAAAAGTATGTAAAAAACTATTGTTAGCTAAAACTAAGAATTATATACCTCATATGTTACGGTAAGAAAATAAATAAATTAAATATGAGAATCAGGCTTGCACACAAGCATTTGCTTATGTGAGCCATTTTCTATCTTTTCTTGATTCTTTGCATTAGGAATACAAAAATTTCGCAATATAGAAATAAGTGTCTTGAATTAATCTGCCCAACACCGGAAGATAGACATGACTTCTGAAAGTCCAAAGTCCTGTCATCTATAAATACCGGGTACGTTAAAGTCTGTTAATAAAGGGAATCTAGGTAGTCCGATTTCCTTTGGAGAAGTAATAGCACTTACAAGTAGGAAATTTGTCTTGCTAATTTCAGTAGCAGTTAATTTTCCTTATACTTTTATTTTATTCCATTAATATTTTGTATATTGTTATTTTTTATAATTTAGTATGTTTGTGTATTTTATGTATATTTTTTAATATATTGGATACATCCAATACATACATTTTCTTCTTTCTTTAAATAAATAAAATAAATAAATAATATAAAAGTGGATCTCAACCTAATTTTTATCTTGACCCGCTCCTGTGATTGCAAGTCCGAGTGACTACGAGCCCAGTTGAGAGAGGTGAGTGCGAGCCCAAGTGACCGCGAGAGCGGGTGATTGCGAGAACAGTCGAGGGAAGTGGTCGGAAGCGCGAGCCCAATTGAGGTAAGTGAGCGTGAGCCCAGTTGAAAGAAGTTGGCTCGAGCGCGAGCGAGCCTAGTGCAAAATGTTCATCTATGGTTTTTGTCCATGGACTGTTTCTGCTCACACGGTATTTGAATGCGCTGTTTTTGTCATTGCGCGGTTTTTATTCATGCGCTGTTTTTGTCCAAGCGGTATTCACATGCGCTGTATTTGTCCACGCGGTATTTGCATCCGCTAATTTTGTCCTTGCGCAGTTTTGCTCATGCGCTGTTTCTGTCCACGCGGTATTTGCATGCGTTCGGTTTGTCCTTGCGCGGTTTTTGTTCATGCGCTGTTTTTGTCCTTGCGCTGTTTTGACCGGATACCAGTATGTTATGTTTTGATCACGGGCAATGTTTGAGATGATATAATTGTACGTCAAAAATTTATACACATGCGCGGAAACGTGAGGTGGTTGTCGTTTGTCCCTTGTTATCAGTGTTATCAATGTAGCACTTCGTCGCTTGATCTAGAAATTTATAAGGATATTTTTATTAAAAACAATTGGTTCATTTGTATTGTTAAAATAGAAATTTAGCACCTTTTAAATGTTGTCTAGTGATTAAACTAGCATTATTTCTACTGAAATGAATATTTCTAGCGTCTTCTTGCAGTATGTTTAGTGACATTATTATTCACGTTGTTAGCAGTGTGTTCAGTATCATTACGACATGTGTGTATTCCCTATTACGGACAGGTTTAACATATATTTTTATGCCATACCTTGTCCTTCGGGCTCTGTGTGTAGTTCTGTGTCAATGTTAGGGATCATGGAATCGAATCTGTTATCTTGTGTAAAAACAATCAATTTGTACTAAATCTATTATATAAAAGAGAACGCACAAATCCTTTGTTAGCTCATCACGCTAATACGGCTGAACCAATTTCTTTCATTTTTGGGGGGTTATTAGGATTTGGACCCTAGATGGTTTTTATCATATCACTTTAATTTTTAATTACCAGTGTCTTGAGATAATTGACCATTCAAGTGTCCATACGTACAAATCCTTTGTTATTAGTTCATCATAGGTAAAAATAAACGTATTTATATGCAACCCGCATGACCGTGTCACTCGGCGGGTTAACATAAATGACAGGCGCTATAATGTTAACATTTACTGCAATTTGAAAGCGAAAAAGTAAAAATTATCTAAGTAACAAAGTTTATTGCGTTCCGGGGTGACCGCAGCGAAGCGGGGTGAACGCTGCTATCACTCGGCGGGTTAACATAAATGACAGGCGCTATAATGTTAACATTTACTGCAATTTGAAAGCGAAAAAGTAAAAATTATCTAAGTAACAAAGTTTATTGCGTTCCGGGGTGACCGCAGCGAAGCGGGGTGAACGCTGCTAGTATTTTATATAAAAAGATAATAGAACGGTTTTTGCTACCGGAACACAAAGATTGTGCTGCTCTTCAATTTGAGCATTATTTCGTTAAAATATGTCAAACAGTTCTGAGATAGTCTTAAATATATATACTAGTACCTAACAATGAATGACAATTTAATATGTGTAAAATGACATATGATATATTGTTGAAAAGTTGCCAAACAACATTTTGATACCAAAAAAGAAATTAGTAGTAACAAAATTAAAGAAATTAGTAGTAGAAACCATACATATTCTACTGAAGATGACGGTCATGTGATCTCATTAATAAGGTAATTGTTAAAGTGATTCTTGTAGAATAAATGGTTCTAACCTCATATTTTAAGCTTTTTCTGCTAATTTGTGCATTTACTATCTATCATAATGTGTAGAACATAAGGGTAGCATATTTGGTTCTGGCTTGGAAGAAACGTATACAGGGTGTGCAAAATTCACTTTTCTAAAATACAAAATATAATTTGCATTTCAGAGAAAAGAAGACATTGCAGCAATTAACCTAAGTTATGTTTGTATTTCTGAGAACTACTATAATATTTTTTCCTAGGATGTCATTTGTAAGCCATAGTAGTGTGTCAATACCAGATATCATGGAATCGAATCTGTTATATTGTGTAAAACCAATCAATTAGTACTAAATATGATATATAAAAAGTGACTCTGCGTCCACGATACTGATGAGCGCAAGAGTCTTGGTCTTGCAGTTTGTGCAAGAGTCTTGCATGCAAGACCAAGACCAGGAATCCCGATACAAGACCAAGACCAAGACCAAGGGGTGCAAGACCAAGACCATACCTGAAAGACCAAGATCAAGACTCTTGCGCAAGAGTCATGCACAAGTACCGGTACCACTTAAATATTTTGTATAATGTAAAAAGGAAGGGGGGAAATCATTACTTCTTTCAATTGAATTTCTTGGCTTCAGTAAAAATGCCACTGGAGTGAATGTGTTCCCAGTAAGTTTATGCAATCCGTGTGAGTCGATCTGCCTCTGTAGCATATAGCTATAGTACGTCCTTTTCTGAATCGGTGTTCGGGTTTTCTGAAGTTAGTATTCGTTTTCAAGCCACACAGTCGTCATTTTGCACCATGTTGAGGTTTCTTGGTAGACAAACACCGAGTACACGAGTTTTCTCGGGATTTTCCCGTTTCAACCTACTTTCTTCATTTCACAATTTCGTTCATTTCTGAACATTACTGTCTCCCTTAGCCTCGGTGCATAATCGTGGGACGTTAAACTAGATATTTCATTTCATTTCAAAGCATATTAGTAGTATTCTTCTTCCAAAACTAAAGAGAAATGTAAAATAATCATCGCTAATTCCGTATACCATAGATGCCGACTACATGGGTATGGCCTTGGTTCTAACGCTTAAGCATCCGTTGGAAATTTTTAATGTGTGGTCATAAAATTAATATCGAAATAACATTTTCATGACATTGACAAAATCTTAGTGTATGTGATCGTAAGTTTGATTTCATGGGCGGATGCTTATACGTTGAATAATTGTTTATCAATATAACTTTTAGCCTCCTTAGGTATACGGCACATCGAGGATTAAGCGATATAACATTATACAACAATAAATAACCCATATTCACAAGTGAGTGATTTTGTATAGTTATTTCAAATAACTTAGAGTTTGATGCTGTTATTTTGTATTTCTAATATATGTCAAAAGTATATATATAAATTGAGTTTACACCAAAGACATAGACAGTTGAGTCGTTTTCAATTTTCACTCAAATTATTCTAAAAATATTAAGAGGTTTTCTTATAACCATTATTATTTTTAATTTCTCTCTCTCTTTTTTGGCCAATATTGCTAAGCATATCATCATAATCACACTGCCGTTAATGGCAGGTCACTTGCTGCAACTGTGAAGCTTCGATGTATGGTGATCCTCAACTAGTCTCTTCGTCTTGACGTAGCAATTTTCTGTTTTAATACATTTCTTCAATTACAGTCCCCTTCACCCCTCCATCTCTTTATTTCCATCATATCTCCTAGCACGTCCCTCATAATACAGTTCCTCCTCAGCCAATCTCCTAAAAAGTTCCTCTTCCCCCTGTTAATTATACCTAAAAATTCTTCTTTTTCCCCTACTGCTGGTATTCGGAAATAAACCTCTGTAACATAATCTCTCTTTCGGAAAGCGCATACCGTACTCAAAAGATTGTATATTTGCCTATAAGTCTTCCTTTTGATTCAACAACATATCTGTTCCGTAGCACAAATTAATTTTACTAAATGAAACAGAGTGTTTGCTATATGAATTTACATCACGTTAATATCAAATATTCAAGAATTAATTTTTAATGAAATTTTTGTGTATCCTATATATTATTTACATAATGTTTGTTTTTCCTAAATGGGGTGTGAAACCCTAATTTCAGGACAACCATATAAGTCGTCGATTTTTCAGAAATTAACTATGATTGTCCTTTACACACGTTTAACATTATTGAACATCATTACAGTAGTTATTGAGTAGCAACAACAGCGTCGTTCACATACTAAGCCGAAAGAATTCTTACTTTACGCTGGTCTAATGAAGTTCTGTTCAGATAATAAGTTATCACAAGTGTAGGGTCGGATGGGCATTATTAGGGGAGAGCGGGCGCTTTTTCCCACAAGGACCACTAGTACTCAATGTCACAAATCAATATGCGCAGTTTTCTTCTACAGTAAGTCAATACTGTTGACAAGTACCGGTAACAATTAAAATCTTATATTCTTTTATCGGCATATCATTCTGAATTATTTAAAGTATTACACAAAGTTCAAAAAGTACGTATACTATATTACAAATTTAGCAGATGTTTTAGTATACTACTTTTTTGATGCTGCAAGGTCTATCACTTGTTCATTCGAAACATTCCTTAACAAATCTTTTTCAATAGACATCAACATAAATGTTTTCAGATGTTCCTGAGACACGGCACTCCTTAACCTGTTTTAATGTATTTCAGTTTTGAAAAACTTCTTTCACATGTTACCTGAGTTACGGGCAAAGTCAACAGAAATTTGTATGCTACTAGCAAACCTGGATAAGCATTTATGGAAATAAATATAATTCTGCAAAATTAAAAAGCAGCACGTTGGATAACTTTTGCAAAACGTTCTGCACTCACATTCCTTATGAAGATTTTTTTTTTCTAATCTTGAATCACTTGTGCTATCACCATAGTCAGTCGTTCTTTCTCGGTTGTATTCGTCAGCAAGACTGACTTTCAAGGATTCCCACTTCAATAATAAGTCCAATAGTTCTTCTTGTATAGAATCCTTGGAAGCTTATTTACTGTATTTTTTCAGAACGTGCATAAGTTTATCGAAAGCCGTGTCCGGACGTTCTGTTACTTTGTTGAAGTTTCTAGGGTCCAAACAGGACAAATCAGCTCATAAAGTATCTATCTTGCTTTTGAATCTTGTAGATATACTCGAAATTACAGTATCCAATATTGACATCCCATTAATGCGGTCCACTGCATCCAAAGCATTGACGTCCCATTAATCATGCGTCCACAGAGAGGAAACAAAATTACGCACGTACCTGCAAAGCGATCGGGACTTAGCCTGACTATCGACCTTCAGTAATACAGACACGTTGTGTACACACAACAGTCATAGCTCGTCCAGTGTCGAAGAGAAATGCAGATATCTGAATAGCTTGTTACTTAACTACATTACCTTTACAAAAGTTGTTCAAAATATCGTCCATTAGCCTCATGGCAAATAATTGGTAACAGATATTGATTGCAACCTTTTTCTACTTGTTAGCTCGGATGACACTAACGGCTCTAATTATGTAGTACAGTAGAACCCCTCTAATCCGTCACCTTTGGGACTGAGGTTATGGTCGGAACGCAGAAAAAGGTCAGATTATCAGAAAATACAGGAAAATACGGATTAAAATAAACAATCTCTGAACTAAAAAATGACTGTATTGTTCTCTACATTAAAAACAAACGAACAGTAAGCACTAAAAACTGCACGTACAGTACGAAAGAACGACGAAAGAAACGATACAAGAGATAACGGACCACTAAAACAGATATGCAGTAACAGCAAGTAAACAAGAATGCCGCGACGGAAGTAAAACAACGATGGGCTTCGTAAGTCACCGAAGAGACGGGAAAAGTTCGGCTCGAGCACGGTCGGATCAACCGAAGTGGCGGACCAGTCGAGGGAGGACAAGTGGGGTTCTACTGTACTGCAAATCTTGGAGAATCATGGGATTGCTGTGGTATATCGTATTCTTCAGATAGAGCCTTTCTATTTCACGTGTGCCCCTGCTGGCGCTGCTGTCGATGTATGTTTTCCCTACCTCTCTCGAAAGAGGAGGGACAAGTTGCTTTGGTCGAGATCCTTCAATAGTTGAAAGCGGATATGGTTGCTACATTCACGGACTTCGCTGTATAGTGTCCTGTTAGCCTTTCTAAGTAACCTACGATCTTTACTCGACGATTGACGAAACGATTGAATGACAAATTGGCAAAACAGCCAGGGTCATTCACTTCTTTCCCCAAAACAAAGGGATGATTTCCTCCATAAGAGGGCGGCGAGGTGGGGCCGAAGTGTGTTTCACATATTTTCACAGTGCATTTGAAATAGGAAGGCTCTAACTGTATAAATAACAATCTAGTGACTCAAATCATGTATGTGAAGAGGACACAAATCTTTTTATATCAATTGTTCTTGAAGGAATTCGCGGTGGGACCAACAATAATACTCAATTTATCCAAGCATAGCTATGATCTGCGTGTTAATACCAGCATACATATTTCAATTTAAAGTTGTTGCGCCGAAAATTGGTCCCACAATTTGCCGTCTTGAAATTATAGATGGCCTGAAGCTTCTAGTCTTATCAGCAATGCTACTTGTCTAGTGAAAACGTTAAACTAAGCCATACACTGTTCTTTCTCTGGCATAGGTATATCAGGGAACCCGCTGCTAAAAGATTAGGAGGAACGTTTATACTATTATCTTGCAAACAACTCTACAAAAGAGTTCTGAGACTTGCAGTCGATTGGTTTCCTTCGTTCCTGACAGCACCCCAAATCTAATGCATCTATCTTCACTTGGTACTGTTTGGTAATTGCAAAACGTTTCCAGATCCCTAAAAATATCACAAGCAACAGTACTCATAAAAGTATTCTCGTTTTCTTGTAAATTTTTAACCCCAGAGTTCGGTGACTTTAGAATCTCATTGCACTTACCTCTCAGCGAATATGTGAAGTCAAATGACAGTTCGTGAATTCCTAGAATAAAGAAAGTGTAAGATAATATGGAACTATCGTCGTATTTAAAAAAAAAACACTAATTCTTATTAGGAATAATATAATGATACTATACCACTTGTTCTTCACACAAAACATGGTCTTCGCAAATATTGCAATAGCTTCTGGCCCGCAACTCAGATCCTTTCTTCGCTTGTCTTTCAAATTTCTCTCTTCCATCACATTGTAAGGTAACACTGAGGAACAAAATTACCTGTGAAGAATAAAATTACATGTAAAAAAATGAACGTTTAGTGAACACAAATAAGATATTTTATAATTTCTACTAACGTGATTCCATGATTACAATTAATAAATAACATCTAACTGCACAAGCTTCTTATAGTATCTTACAAAAGAAGTATGCTTGTCTTAACGATGAACGGTCATTAGCTCTTTAACCACATTTGTTTTCAACAAGTGACAACTTTGACAGATCTTATTGCATTTTCGTGAATTCCTGTAGTAGATAGAATACGTACGCTTATCACTATGTTAGCTTTGCTTGGAGTGTAACTTTCCTCTGCAACACTTACAACTGATAACTATTGGCTTAGTTTAACTGCGTAAATTGCAGTTATGTAAATAATAATATAAAATAACTCTCATACCTTTGTCTAAACTTGTTTCCTATTTTCTTGTAGTGACTGGGAGGGGTAAATAATCAATTGAAAATACAGATAATTAGATTAATTGAAATGAATCACCGACAAAGGCTTCGCAGTTGCCAGAAATATTTACACTTATCATTCTTTTAGATTCACATTCAGCTAAATAACAGTCAATGAATAGCCAACGTCAATTGACGATGAGATTTTGGTCTTACCTTTTTTCTTCGAACAACTTCCATAGCTGCCAACATGATGGTACCATCCTATCTTTCATATAATCGTCACAACCCAAATTTAACTGTGATTATCCTTTCTAATTATCCACGCTTGGAGAATTTGCCTTTTTAATTACTATTAATTCATATTTAACAACTACTCTCTTCTAAATGTTTTGATAAACCTAGTACCGAATAGTAGGGTGGTGGCACTTGGTGGAATTTTTTGTACCAGATGTCCAATAATTTTTGTAACCAAATCAAGTAACTTTTTGTAGCCTTTTATGACCACTTTTTTACAGAAAAGGAAGAGTACGAATACATTATCCATTTTCTTTTATGATCACTTGCTGTACCAGTCCGGTTCCGGAGCAGTCTACTCAACGCTATGAACAGCAGCCTTTTACGACCGCTTTTTTTAAAGACTATGGCACACTTAGTTATTACAGTAAAGCAGAGAATAAAAAATAAACACATACGCATGCGCAGAAACATTACAGTTCCAACTACAAACAACAGCAAGACTATCGACATAGCAGAACAACCATGCAACTGCCGGTAGTATTTTTTCACACATTATATAACAACAGGGGTATACTTGTTCTATTTTTGGTGCAAATAAAAGACGATGGCAACATAGTAGGGCAGAGATTTTAAAAAATAACACCATTTAACAATATAGCACAAGTCTGGTTATTCACACACACACACTTTAAGGAGCACTTGATGGCGCATGCGCAGTAATATTACAGTTCCAATTTAGTAGAAATTCCACGTATGCACAGAAAAAGTACATTTCCGGTTCTGACTCCTGTTCCAGTTCCGGTGGAACAGCAGCAGCAGCAGACTACGAACATAGAAGAGCCAATAAAAGAGAATGATCAACTTTTCAACACCTATGTAACATTACAACATTTTAACCCTTGCATGCAGATTTTATAATGCTACACTATATTTTCTCATGGACCTATTTTCCAGCCCCAAAACCTAGTTCTCTTTTCCAATCCCTATTTAACAGAGCATATATTCTACCGCATATGTAACATAGCAGAGGTGAACTTGTTCTCTTTTAAGACAGTCAAAATTTAGGTCTCAAAGTTCTATTTGGCAACGAGTGACAGATCTGGGTCCCTCAAATTTGTGCTCGGCGTATATGACATCGGTATTAATTTGGTGGAGTTGAATTGGAAATCTCAAAAATCGTGACCGAAAGTGGGGTTTTATGGGTAAGATGACCTCGTAGCGACTCGGCGGTTTTAGATTTGTTATCGGAATATATGACATCGGTATTGATCTGGTAGTGTCGAATTCGAAATAGTAAAAAAAAATCGTAACCAAAAGTGGGGTTTTATGGGTCAAGATGACCTCGTATTGATCGACAGTTTCGGATTCGTGATCAACGTATATAACAACATTATTAATCGGGTTGTATCGAACTCGAAATTTCAAAAATCGTGACTAGAAGTGAGGTTTTATGGGTCAGGATGACCTCGTGGCGACTAGGCGGCTCCAGATTCGTAATCAACGCACCTAGATACATAAAAAGAAATGATTTTCTAGAAATTTAAAGGTCAAAGTCCTATTTGGCGGCGAGTGGCAGAGGGGCCCATAATTGTTCTACAGAATAAAACCAGATGTCTCTAACTGCTGACCCGCTAATGCGAGTCTTATGTCCTACATTTTTAAATTTAATACACTTGATTTTCCATATAAACAAAGATGCCATAGTTTTGTTAGTGAAGAGGGGATAAATGTAACGAGCGTTTTGTGACTATATGTAATTATAAATCAGACCTGAAGATTGTAAGGCACATTAGAAAATTTAAAAAAATCTAAACAAAAGTGCAGTTACACAGAATAGAATATTAGCTTTAGGTCCTTTAATTCAGGATAATTGTTCAGAATGGGAATCTAGCTCTACTAAATCGGGGGAATTATTTTTAATGTTATTATTTCAAAAATGACGTGAATTTTATATCATATCGAAAAGTAAATAATTTCTCATCTAAAGTTAAAATGCCAAATACAAATGCGTTAACTAAGGTTTAAATAGTAATTAATTATGTAATAAGAAAAGAAGGTAATTCTTACTGTATGATTTATGTATGGTCCAATAGAGTTGAATACAAAATCTAAGCAAGTGAGTTTTCGATACAACTGATAGAAATTGAATTATAACAAACTTCAAAATAGATACAAAAATATTAACATTACATAAGAAATATATATATATATATAAAGAACTTACCAATTTACTGTATAAATTGAATAATAGGAGATCTTCCAAAATTCAACAACGAAATACACCACCTTAAATGACCGATTATCACATGTTGATCACAATCAAAATGGTCAAGAGTAATGAAACTTACGTCGAAATCCTTTTTCTTACTCAAACACACTTCACGATAAGAAGATATATATATATATATACTAACTTTCATATAAGGATTTGCTCTATATAACTATTCTGGTAATAACTTCACGATTAATTATACTTGGAATTCTCAAACATTGTAAAGACATTTTCTCCGCCGATTTTTACTTCACTTATTAGGTGATGTTGCACCTTACCCTTCCGAACTATTATATTTAGCCCAACCCCGAGCTTTCAAACGTAGAACGAGTAGTTCCAAAAATGACCGTTGGCGCTGACCATCAAGCATACGGAGAACGATACTAAGCTTCCTCTCGACAGTAGCTGAAAGCACTACAGGGTAGAAAACTAAACCAAATTATCCGGACTCTCGAGAGACCTTCCTTTTTTAACTACGGAATAGAGATTTAGATCTCTAACCGTTACACACATCCCTTCGTCCATTTAAAAAAATGGAATATTTTTTATAATAATAATCTAGCTTTTTAAGTCTAATGTCATTAATGTATAACAACCTGTAAGCTAAATGCTATTATGAAGTTATATTGTTGTCAAATAATTGTTAATTACTATTAACTACTATAAACTAACCCAACTAAGAAAACCAAAGGAAATTAAATAAAATTAAATGCAAAACTTAAACACAATAGAACTAAAGAAAATTCCCAAATAATAACTACGTAAAATAATAATTATTCTACTGTATGACAACAACATACATTCATAAATTAGAAGTGCATAACCAAACTACATATCCAAAATTGTAGAAAATCTGCTCCATATTATATATATATATATATATATATATATATATATATATATATATATATATATATATATATTGATCTCCTATTTTACAATAAATAAGAAGCTGAATAATATGGAATATAAATATATAGAATTTTATCATCATATAAAACTAAACATATACGTATGTCATCCCAACACCTGACAATTTTAATTCTTTCCATTATTTCAAATCTATATATGTGTGAGTATTTATAGTTATTTTGATAGTAGATTTCTTCAGGTATTTCCAATTTCTCAATGACTAGATGATAAATTATGATCGTGATGAGCTCATTCATTCCATAACATTCACATAATGAGGCCAAATACATAAATATGGAATAGTCGAACCAGCGACTTTACATCTTCCAACTTACATTAAGATCTTTGTTATTCCTGAAAATAAAAGTAGTTTAGTATATGTGTACACATTAATTTAAATTTTTACAACTTAGAAACATACAAATGATAACAATCGTACTACAATACCTAATGACTGAGTTCCGGAACAATACAAATAAATAACATTTATACAAGAATGATATCAATGATTTGTCTATATACATATGTAAAAATGAACTATGAAATTATGATGTATTTATATAGAAATATCTACCGATACCATCAATTTACATTGTTATCTCACTATAACAATTTACAGATTTGTAAACACATATCTCTATGATCGTGGTACCCTAAATTTCTTTGTTAAAGAGACGTGACATTTCCTAATATCGCGCTCGTCCGAATCATTTTGTACCTGGACGGTATTTTTCGTTAACAGCTTAATAACAGTGTATGGCCCTAGCCACCGATGACATAAGCTTTTCGTAACCTTATCTGCAAGGGAAGATTGGAATTGTGACTTAATTAATAATTTATCTCCCACTTGATATGATAACACTACTCTGTTTTTGTCGTATAACTTCTTTCTACGCAGCCATGCTCGTTCCATATTCCGCAAGGCATTCAACCAGATATCAGATCCCTGTGTCGAACATCAGATGAATCTACATTCCACTTCACATCTAGCGGATCAAACGCTGGATATGTATATACTAAATCCATCAGACTGTGTTTATGTTCTGAGTGGACAGACGTATTCAGAGAAAATTCAATTTCATGAATGCCTTTGTCCCAATGATGTTGCTTCGTTGCAAAGTATGCTTTCAAAGAGTCCTTGATAACTCGTATGTAACGTTCACTTGAGTTACTTCCACTGTGGTACGGTGCTATTCTAATATCCCTGATACCGTTTGCATACAAGAAATCCTGGAATATTGCTGATACAAACATAGAGTGATTGTCATGGCATAAGGCGTGCATAAATCCATGACGACACATCAACTTGTATAGCTTATTAATGATAACCTGGCTAGATAAGATTCTAAAAGGTTCTAAGAAAATTCTTTTCGTAAAAGAATCTACAACAATTAAACAAAAACGGCCCGAACTGGACTTACGAGTGGTCCAATGACGTCACAGGACCATCTTCCGTTTGGAAACGTCTCATATGTTGATACCAACTGTCCCATAGGTTTAGTATTCTTACTTTTGGACTTCTGGCACTCAATACAAGAAGTCACATAATCTCGAATTTCTGCTATCATTTCTGGCCACGTATATCTCGCACAGATCTTAGAAGCACATTTGGAAAAACCCAAGTGCGCCCCAGGAAGGATATAAGAGTGGTAGAATTCAATGATGTTTCTTGATAAACTCCTGGGCAAACAAATTTTGTAAGGGTTCTTCAAAGCTTTAGTACGCTTGCATAGGATATCCTTCACAAGTCTATATCCCTGAACCTCCTCTCTATTTTTCAACCTAGCAATTATAGGCCTCAATTCGGGATCCTTTTCCTGATGATCCTTAATAGAAAGTTGTGCATAAGGCATATTCCATATATTCACCATAAATAAGTTAATGACCTCTTCATCTAATGAGGGGTCTTCATTAAAATCTTCGAAATCTTCTATATTGTGTAAACGTGATAAGAAATCTGCAGGTACATTTAAGGACGAAGGTACACTCTTAACTGTAAAGTTAAATTCAAAAAGCCTATATAATAAATTACCATATCTCTTAACTCTTTTCAAGTTTCTAAGAGCATAAGCTAGACCCAAATTATCGTTCTCAACTCAAAGGGTTGATGTAAAAATGTACGAAAACGTTCCATGGTTTCTAAAGCTGCAGTGAGTTCAAGAACAAAGATTGGCTTGTTTACATCATACTTTTTAAGCTTCCGAGAATAAAAACTTACAGGAACTAATCTATTTTCGGCACCTAATTGTGAGATAGCGCCTCCTATTGAATGACTTGAGGCATCACTTGAGATAACGAAAGGCTTATTTAGATCCGGTAATTTCAATATTACATGACTTTCAAAACATTCTTTCAATCTCTTAAGAGCTACATCTTGTTCTTCTTTCCACTCAAAGGGAACCTTAGGAGAACGTAGACGACTAATTGGCTCTAAAATTTCTTGAAAATCTGGTATATACCTACTATAATATTGAGCAAAACTACACAAGGCAATCACAGCGCGCCTATTTTTAGGTTTTGGTAGTTTCCTTATTACTTCTAATCGAGCAGGATCTAAATACACTTTAGCATTTTCTATTATTTGACCTAAATAAGAAATCCGTCGTTGAAAGAAACAACACTTATCTACTGACAACGTTAATCCACTCTGAGCAAGTTTACTCAGGACTAAATCTAATGTTTTCATATGTGAAGGGATATCGGAACTGGCAATTACTACATCATCTGCATAACAACTTACTTCTAGATCTTTCAGAGGATACAAAATATCTGTTATCAATTTACTAAGTAGAAAAGATCCAGAGGCAATGCCAAATGGAACATACTTAAACTCAAATAATCCTCTACGCGTGAGGAATGCAGTATATTTATATCAGTCTGGACCTAATCTTATAGTGTGATAAGCTTTCTTTATATCTATTCTAGATAGCACAACACCTTCAGATAATTCTGCTAAGACATCTTCAATACGTGGTGTATATTGAGTATTGACTATTAGTTCTTTATTCAGATCAGCATAGTTGACAACTAACCTCTTAGAACCATCCCTATTTCCCACTAAGAAGCATGGGAAAGCATACTCACTTGAACTAGGTTGAATGATATTTTGTTCCAATAGTGAATCTAATATTTTGTCTAACTCTCTTTGTGCAATCCTGAACATCGGATATGCCTTATGTCTAATTGGTTTATAATCTTTAAGTTGTATATTATATTGAAAATTAGGAACTTCTCCTACTCTATTACAAAATACACTAGGATACTTTATACTTAACTTTTTTATATATTCATCCAAACTAGGATCTTGTTCTAGGAGAATTGGATCCACTGTCATAGCTGGTTGTCGGTCATCGTTCTCCAGGACCTGGAACATTTGGGATGAACACTCAGAATCATTTGTACTGGCAGAAGTATCTAAGTTCAGCTTGGCTGGACTACCGGGAACACTGCTTGGCTTAGTCTCCATCCATATTTCCTGCCTTCCAAATAGCTGACTGGAACCTTGGACTGGACTGGCACCATTATCGAAAACCGCTTCATCATTTCCACCACTAGTTCTGCTATCATTTGTAGGATCGAGGCATCTATTTTCATTGGACCTAAATTGGAATCTCGGATGATGAAGATTTAAATTAAATGGATCATTATTATTGTCAATACACGATGCTGAGTTCGAAAAAGACGCATGTTTGATAAGAGGTTGAAGTTCCAAATCACCATCATTATTTAATCAAGAAATCTTCAAATATTTAGAGTTGGAAACACTACACTTCAGAGTAGCAGAAGGATGATTAAAATCTATCAGATTTTTATTACACAAAGAAGTTTATGTTCTTCTCTTGAATCATTATCGCTGGTGTTTTCTTGCACGAAGATGGCAACACTATTACTCTTTGAACATGATGGGAGAACATCATGTTCGGATGTTAACTTATGTTCATGCACATCTCTGGATTGTTTAAGTTCCAAGTGTAGACGTGGATTTTCATTGACACTAAGAAAAGGATTAAGTCTGTCAACACTGTGTACCGAACCTAAGGTATGGTCTAAGTCCCCAACCTTCGAAGAAGTTCGATGAATAAAAGAAGTCCGAAAATTGTTTGTACCATTCTCAACTAATGTTGTATTCTCTATAGAACTGGCAACACTGCAGTCACTCTGGACTGTAACTCCAGATGTAGCATCTCTTCCCTCCCATAAACCTGTGCATCTCATTGATTGATGATCACTATGTCCACTTGGAGAAGGTAACACCCAACTACTAGAAGATGTTCTCGGTTTATCTAATGAAGGATGCTGTCCTCTCATCTGTTGATAGTTGGATGCTGGATGGGCCACTGATGAAGTTAGATCACTATTGATGTGCAGATGTGATGGACCACTGATCCCATCATGAGTACGCAAGATCTTCTTTATATGAGACACTCGTGATTCTCTATCTGATGTGGCAACCCTGTGCTCCATAGACCTATCAACGTGACTATAATAAAGATTAGAGGGATGAGGAATATCTTTATTAAAGGGATCTGAGGATTGCAGATCTCTGGATGCAAGATGTATCTGCTATCCATTCGGCTCCATCTCCCTCTAGGGGTGCACTCAGAGGAACCTACCTTAACGGTGCCCCTTACATCATCTTCCTTCCCTAAACACACATATTTATCTTGAATATTCATTAACTCAGAATTCATAAATATATTTGAAATGTTAACACTGTCACTGAATGTTACTTGTTCCGCACTTTGAGAAACACTATCAATGCCATGTGAATTGCCCGAAGACGAGTTTTCCTTACACTCATACCGTAAAGGTATATTCACTTTTTCCAAGATATAACTGATTGTTTTCAATATCTATTCGCGCCTTTAGCATTTTCAATTCGTTTATGCCTATCAAAAATATAGGTTTAAGTTCAGGTACTAAATAAAATTTGAGTCTATATACTTTCTGATATAATCTCACTGGTAACCACACCACGCTGTCTAACTTAATTTTCGTGTTTCCTACAACAACAGCAATAAATTTTTCTGTGAATATCTTAACCGGTCTTTTCAAAGATCTACTCCATTTTAAAAAGCTCTCTTTATTTACTAGCGAAGCGGAAGCACAACTATCGATGGCGCCACAATTCTGCGCACCTAAAATGTAACCTGTTATAAAAGCCGCCACTAGTTTTCTTGAGTGCGATGTCAGGACACAATTTGCATTATGTTTTTGGCTTATATTGTTCTCTGTACTAACTTCTGGCTCTATTGTCAAGGATTGAGATCGAACTGAGGTCCTGTCAGTTTTGAAGCTAGAACCTTGCCCACTCGCATATTTCTGTCTATCATTATTATTAGTCGTAGCTCTATTAATACTAACGAATCTACGTCGTAGATCACACTGAGCTACCAGATGCGGACCTAAACATTCAAAACACCGCGGTGTTGTTTTCTTCCCTCGAATTGTAAAGTTCGACCTTTCACGCCTGGCACCTACCAACGAATTATACATGTCAACATTACGCTGGTGAACGCTGTATTTCTTTAATTCCTCCACGAATACTGGTAAAGATGAGGGTATATTATATCGAAAAACCTCATATCTGACTACTGGGTTCAAACCCCGCAACAATATGTCTCTCAATTTATCGTCCTGCATACCGCAATAACAAATCGTAAAACTGTCTATCACTTTGTTTACGTATTGTAGCATGCTCAGCTACATTGAGTTGGAGCTGCCTGTATTTTTGGAACACTCTGTATATGCTGGTCTCTGGAAGTGAAACGAAAATATGGACTATGACAAGAATATGAAAGAAAGAAAGAAAAATGTATTATATCTGATTGTATAAGTTACTCCTATTTTTGTATTTTCCTCGATTAAGAGAATCTATTGTGTTTACTTTTTTTTTAAAAAAAAAAAAGAAAAAGAGTAAAATTGTAGGTAATGAGAATAAGAGCGAAGGTTGTAGAAGCGAGTTTGTTTGCAACAAACTCAAGGTTAAATCTCGTGACGTAATGTCTGATCGTTTGCGCGTAGACAGCTGCCTCGCTCGTGAGCGAAAGCCGTGAGCCAGGTTAGTTGCTGCGCTGAATGTCTATCTGGAATGTCCATCTGGATTGTTCTTCTGGAAGTACCTGACTGTTGTATTTGGTCGAATGTTAACGGAGGACGGAGGAATAGAAAGTTTGAAGTTGAATTTTTCTTCGTTTGAATTAACGGGTCGGAATAATACGAAGTTATTATTAAATTCGGTTTGGCGTTTTCTAAAATCTTCAGATTTCCTACCAAGTTTTCTTCTATTAACTGCATAATTGGGAACAGTAGAATCGAGTAGAGGTGATTGAGGACAGACGATCCCAGTGACCGATTAGAGCAGTTTGAAAATTGGTAAGTACAAACCTAGCTGTAGTTTCTAGAACCTAAACCCCAGATAACCTTGGTTTGATTAATTAACTAACAATTTGACTAATACTTTTTCCTGCTAACAGTAGAAGTAGCTATTAGACTATTAATTATTAGATTTTTAACTTGGTATGAAAATAATTCGTAATTTGATATCTAAAGGAATATTGCATTTAGCGTCCCATTAATCTTTTGATATTTCTATTTGAGAGATTGATTTCGACGTCGACTTAAATTTTTCTTGTTTCTTGTTTTGATAGTTTAATAGTTTTCGCGTTATATTGTATTAAAAATTGTTTGATCGAGTCGCGGTCGCTTTTGACTAAGTTTCGACACTTTCTATTCCGAGTAAATTTTATTAACTTTTGAAATTGTTAATAGCGTTAGAATTGTTCTTGTTTGGAATTATTCATTTTATCAAAGTATATTTAACTATTTTTCAAGTAACTTTCACCTATTATTCAGTTGCAATTAGATTACTTTTTCACTCTTCATATTAAGAAGCTCATTCACAGAATTAAAATTGTTGTTGTTAATTTGTATTCATTTCCTTGATATTTGATTATTTGTAATAAAAAGCCAATTGAATATTTTCTTTTATTTAAAATAATATTTAATATTTGTAATCTTGATAACCTTGCATTTCGTTTGAGAGATTTGAAGCCTGCATTACTTGGGGGATTTTTTTTTTATTATGCCAGATATCAGAACCGTGTCAAATGATAGTTTGGCTAAACTTAATCACTGCTTATTTGTATTAAATAGAATTAAGGTGGGTGTCAAGCAATCCTCGGCACAAGGTTCGTTACAAGTTCAGCGCAGCAACTCACCTCTTGTTTGATGAGGCATCTTTCCCTGAAATTTGTAAGGCATTTAAATTTTTTCATTTTTTTTAAAAATTGTTTGTTAAAATTAGGGTAACGACTACTACTGTTTTGGTATATTAATGCTATATATGCTAAAGCGTGAAAAATTCCAGAGAGCGAGGAAACAAAATACGATTGAATTGTGTATATTTAGAACCCTGGGGATAGTTTCTGTAGTATCTCGTATTTTGCTTAGATTTAGTGGTAGTTTGCTTTGTTAATAGTATATGTTTAATAATTTTGCTGTTTTTTGTATTTTGCTAGTTATACTTTGTAATTTATATGGAATGAAAATGTCGGAGGAGTACGTTAGCATAAACATGTCCGAGGTAGATTCGAGTTTCGATTGGAATACAATTGATCAAACTGGATTTGACGATAGTATTTTTGATAGATCGACAATGAGTTTAACGCCACCGCTTAGAGATTCATTGTTATTTTTTAATTCAAGAGAAAATAGAGAAATGCTGAATAGCCCGAGTGAAAATGTAGAAGGAGATAGAAGTCAGCGGAATTTGTTTGGTAGGGCAAATAGTTCCAGTTTAGAGAATCCTTTTAGTAGAAACTTTAGTTGTTTAGCACAACCTCCTTCAACTGTCCATAGATCCTTTGAAAGAAATAGTTTTCATTCTGGAGGAAATTTGTTTTTGAATGAGCCAGAAGTAGGACAAGCCCCCTCAAATGAGTATTTTGATAATGCCCCATTAGGAAGTGATAGTAATTTAAATCTTTTGGGAAAAGTTTGTTCGAGTGTTAGCAATATAGCTAATAGGCAGGTAGGATTTAACTTACCATCTGAGAGTTCTCAACCTGTGGGCCAGAGTAAGGGATGTGATAAATATCAACGTTTAGGACAGTATTACAGGAGAGTTTCAGCAATAAAAAATTCTACTCCAGTTAATCTGTATAGTAGAGGAAATCCTATATTAATAAATAAAAGTAATCAACAGATGTGTGAGGGTAGTTCAAAAAGAAAAGAGCATTTAGGGGAATTAAATCCTAAACCGCCTCCTATGTTGTTTTCTGGCAATTATTGCGATCAATTTATTTTTCAAAAAATTGCTGAATTGTTGGATCAGAAATTTAAAAATTTTAGGAAGATTGATGGAAAAAATAGTTACATTATTTTTGATTTGTTGGTCAACTTAGAGCAAATCATTGAAAGTACTAGTTTTCCTTTGAATGCTATTTATAGTACCTTGTTATCTAAAAGTGAAGGAGAATTTCTGGATGAAATTCAGCGAGCTATTTATTTGAATATTTCTTGGCCGCGATTCAAGAAGTTAATTTTTGAGAAATTTATCACTAATTCAGTTAAGCATGCGTTAATATCAGAAAGGTTATTTAGGAAGCAAAGGTTAACTGAATCTGTTGATCAGTATATTAATGATATTTATTATACTGCTTTGATCTTGGATTGTTATGGTGATGAAGAACAATTGATTCGTATCATGCTTGATGGCATGAATCCCGCGGTGAGATTTAAAATGTTTGGTCTTTCTATTCCTAGGAATTTAGAAGAACTTAGAAGAATTTCTTTAGAGTTTTCTAAAATCTTTCGAGATCAGGTTGAATATAATAAAAGAATCGGAAATAAGTCATCGGGTACTTCAATTGCTTTGGTAAAGAAAAATGATAGAGAGTACCATTCTAAAGAATTGAATGTAAATAGACAAAAAATTGAATCATGTGATTTTGGTAAAAGTAATTCAAAAAATTTGCGACGATCAATGAATTCTAATGCGGGTTCGGAAAAACAGAATATTGTACCTTCGCAATTAGACGGAACAGTAGCTACCTTTGTAAATGTTCGCGTTAATAATGAGTTAATTCGTGCTTGTTTAGATAGCGGGTCGTCTTATAATTTACTTACGTTATCGGTAGTTGAACGTTGTGGGGTCGTGCATTATCTTGAGGAAACCACTCCGATTGTAATTCGTGCACCTTTGGGATCATTTTATGAATCAAGTAAGGAGATTAAGCTCACTCTAAATTTTTCCGGTTGGTTCGAGCGAGTTAGTTTTCTAGTAGTGAATGATTTGCCGTGCGATTGCCTTCTGGGAACTCCATTTTTGAAAAGTACCTCTTCGAGTGTGGACTTTGTTCGTGGAAGATTGAATTTGCGTAATAATCGCAAATCAGTTATCCTGTATTTTAGAGACGATACATTATCCATTCAGAATTCGACTTCAGGATTTAAGTCAGTTGATCGTGTTGACCATCAAGGTGGAAGTGTAGGTTGGAAAGAACTTAAACCTAAGAAATCGATTTCGTTGTTTTTTCGAGATGATTCGTCACTAAGAAACGGACTTAGATCGGGGTACTCGGTTGGCCAATCAAGATCATATGGGAATTTGGAAAGGAGTCAGACAGTTCATCATGGCAGAAGATCATTGGATGTTGGGGTCCAATGTGATATAGAATTATCAACCATTGAGCGGCAACTATTGGAAACACCTAGTTTAGCACAACTTGAAGAAATTCATCGTGTTTTTGGATTGAAACAACCCGAACAAAAAGAGACTTTAATTGGACACTCTGTAGATTCCAATTATGTGAATTTAACTGGATCAGTTCAGAATAATGGTTCTTCACATGATTTGAGAAATAGCCAACGTAGACCCGATTATCTTCAGTTTTTGGGGAAAAAATCTGATGGAGATGCGAATTTGAGATCGTTTCCTTCCACATCTTTGCATCAAGGAGAGTTGGATAAGAAGTTTGGATCTGCACCCAATAATGGAAATGGTGATAAAATGGAGATTGATGTGAAGAAGAAAAAGAAGAGAAAGAAGAGGAAAATGAAGAGTCGACGAGTTTTGAATAATAATGCTACCTCTTCTGAACTTAGACAGAAATCAGTGGAACGATGTGTGGGAGGAAAGGAAGACTGTGTTGCAGCGGTTCATATGAACTTCTGTGATAGTGATTCGGCAGCTTCAGATATGGATTTAGAGCAGTCTAATAAATTCTATGAATTAGTAAAAAAAATAAAAAACAATTAATAGATCCTGAGGATAATTTGCAAACGGAGTCGTTTTCAAAAGACACTTCTAATGATATATTGAGAGATTCGGGTTCGGATTTTCAATATAAAGATAAAGATATTTTAGAATTCATTGATGGTCTTCGTACTGAATTTTCTGATGTTATTACGGAAAAAATAGGATGTTGTCAAGGCTTTGAAGCTAAACTTTATTTAAAAGAACAAAAACCATTTAAGGAGCATCCATTTCCGATTCCTAAAAACAAAGAAAAAATTTTTTATGATTGTATCGATGACCTTGTGTCTCAGGGTATTTTGACTGAAGTAGATCATTCAGATTACGGAAGTAGTTGCTTCTTAGTACGAAATAAGAATGGTTCACATCGCATTGTAGGTAACTTCTGTAAGGCGAATTCCTTGATTAAGGATGACGTGTATCCTGCGCCTAATTTAGAAGAGTGTTTAACGAGTTTAGCGGGTAAGAAATTCTTTACGAGCCTAGACCTTACCAAAGCATATTTCCAGTTGAAACTGGAAAAGGGATCACGCGAAATAACCACTATTGTTACCCCACGTGGTAGCTTTCAGTATACGAGGGTACCAGTCGGTATAAAGACTGGAAGTTGTATTTTAGCGAGGGTAATTGATAAAATTCTTGGTGATTTGAAGGATCTAGGCGTAAAAACTTATTTTGATGATATTTTAATATGTACATCTGATGTAGAATCACATAAAAAAGTTTTGAAAATGGTCCTCGAAAGATTGAGAAAATATGGAATTACTGTTTCCCCAGATAAGAGTGCTTTCTTTTATAAAAAGATAAAATACTTAGGATTTGTAACTGATGGGGATACTATCGAAATTGATCCATCAAGGGTTGAAGCTATTAAGAAAATCCCTCCACCTAGAAATAGGCGCGGAGTACAAAAAATTTGTGGATTGTTTTCTTATTATGCTCGATTTCGTAGTGGTCTTCAGGAGTTGATGGGTCCATTAAGCGAGTTAAAATCAACAAAAAGGAAATTCGAATGGACCATCGAGCATCAGAAAACTTTGAATAAATTAAAGCAGGAATTATTAGATAATGTTATATTAAGGACTCCTGATCTGTCCAAGAAGTTTTTCATCCATGTTGACGGGGGAGGAAAAGCGATTGGAGCTTGTTTAAGTCAAATGGATGAGAATAATAATCTTATTCCTGTATCGTACTTTAGTAAAAAGTTGACGGAAGCTGACCGACACAGGAGCATTTATGAGATCGAGTTCATCAGTCTCGTTAAAGCAATTTATAGGTTTCGCCACTATTTGATTAATGAGTTTGTGGTCTTTACCGACAATAAGGCGTTATCCTGGATTTTGGGTAATTCTAAGAGATTGTTAAAATATGGTCCTTTAGTCGAGACTTTGTGTCAATTCTCATTTACTATCCAACATGTTAGGTCCCAAAATAACGTAGTTGCAGATTTCCTGACACGGATGTATGATCCATTTGAATTTGTGCAAGTGGACGGACCTGTGGGTATGGCTATAATGAAAAAGAATTTTAAAATGGCAAATTCTTGGCAATTGCCTATGGTGAAAGAGCCCTTATCGGAGTTACAAAAAGAAGATCCTGAGTTGAGAAATATTATAGAAAGGTTGGAATATGGTGAGAACATTCGAAATTATGTTTTAAATAATGGCATATTAATGAAAAAGAGTAAAGCCTTAAACCTTCCTTTTAAAATAGTAATTCCGAAGAATTTGCAGAAATTAGTGATCGAGTTCTTTCACGATCACGAATTGACAGGTGGTCATACCGGGACTTTTCGTACTTTAAAGAAAATAATGCGACGCTACACGTGGGACTCGGTAGTAAATGACGTTAAGGACTATGTCAGAACTTGTAAAACCTGTCAATTAGTCAAAGAAAACAACAAAAAGAAAATGGGTCCATTAATATCAAAATTTTCAACAAGAGTTGGACAGAATGTAATGGTCGATATAATAGGACCTTTGCCGACCTCTAATTCCTTTAAATTCATATTAATTGGGGTGGATAATGCTTCGAGATTTGTTTTTCTCGAAAAATTAAGAACATTGAATTCTACTGTTATTTGTAACAGGTTAATGGATGTTTTTAGTAGGCTGGGAATTCCGGAATCCTTGTCTCCTGATAATGCATCAGTTTTTATATCTGCCCATTTTAGATCCTTTCTATTTGGGCTAGGAATAGAACATATTAGGATTAGTCCATACCATGCTGAGGCTAACTTGGCGGAAAGATTCATAAAAATTTTGAAGGCGTCATTAAGAGCTTATTGTGCTGAAAAACAACAACAGTGGTCTAATTTTGTACCTGTGTTACAATATACGCTAAATATATGCGAGCATTCTGGTCTCAAATCGATTCCATACGAATTATATTTTGGACGTCCCTTGAACACCCCATTAGAATTAAAATGGAAGATTTGCGATCAAGAATTGTTCAAGCATAAGAATGCTGACGTATGGCACAATGCTCTTGAGAATATGGAAAAGGCATGGTTAAAGAGGAAATCTTTATTATCCAAAATTAGAGGTCCAGTTGTAGTTTCTGTCAATGACCAAGTATTGGTAAAGTCTCATGTTAAATCCTCTCTAGCTGATAAAGTAGCAAAATCATTGAGTTTTAAGTGGGATGGACCCTTTATTATTCGGAGGTTTTTGACCCCTAATACATTATTGATATCTGATGCTGATGATTCTCGAGACTCATATAAGCGAGTTCATGTGTCGGATGTTAAGAAGTTTTTCCCTAGAAGAAATGTTTAATTACAATCTCTGAAAATTCAATCAGATGATTTTTCTCGTCGCTTTCTGGAAAAAGGAATTACAGTAATGGTAAGATTAAAATGTAAAGGGAGTAAGATGTCTTTGATCAGATCATATTTTAATTTGTTGTAATTTGATATATTTTGTATGAAATTGTATATAAATTTTTAATGTGTTAATTAAAAATTTTAAAATTGTTAAAAAGATCATGATCTTAATGATTTTTTTTAAATTTACTGAGACATTTAAAGTTAAATATTTTGGAAAGAAAACTTTTAAAATTTGCGATATTAAATAATTAAAAAATAATTTGAAATTTCTAGTAACTTTGAGAATGGTTTTTATTTGGAGTGAAATTTAAATTGTGATTTGTGAATTGTTTCAAATGTAATTAAAGGAGAGTGTTTCATTATATTAATGTCTATTTTTGTTATGAAATTTTTTTGTGAGTTTTTCAGCTGAGACATTATGGTGGATGATTCCTGGTAGCCATACAAAAAAATCCTTCTCAGATTTTTTTTTTGGAGGGGGAGAAATGTAGCATGCTCAGCTACATTGAGTTGGAGCTGCCTGTATTTTTGGAACACTCTGTATATGCTGGTCTCTGGAAGTGAAACGAAAATATGGACTATGACAAGAATATGAAAGAAAGAAAGAAAAATGTATTATATCTGATTGTATAAGTTACTCCTATTTTTGTATTTTCCTCGATTAAGAGAATCTATTGTGTTTACTTTTTTTAAAAAAAAAAAAAGAAAAAGAGTAAAATTGTAGGTAATGAGAATAAGAGCGAAGGTTGTAGAAGCGAGTTTGTTTGCAACAAACTCAAGGTTAAATCTCGTGACGTAATGTCTGATCGTTTGCGCGTAGACAGCTGCCTCGCTCGTGAGCGAAAGCCGTGAGCCAGGTTAGTTGCTGCGCTGAATGTCTATCTGGAATGTCCATCTGGATTGTTCTTCTGGAAGTACCTGACTGTTGTATTTGGTCGAATGTTAACGGAGGACGGAGGAATAGAAAGTTTGAAGTTGAATTTTTCTTCGTTTGAATTAACGGGTCGGAATAATACGAAGTTATTATTAAATTCGGTTTGGCGTTTTCTAAAATCTTCAGATTTCCTACCAAGTTTTCTTCTATTAACTGCATAATTGGGAACAGTAGAATCGAGTAGAGGTGATTGAGGACAGACGATCCCAGTGACCGATTAGAGCAGTTTGAAAATTGGTAAGTACAAACCTAGCTGTAGTTTCTAGAACCTAAACCCCAGATAACCTTGGTTTGATTAATTAACTAACAATTTGACTAATACTTTTTCCTGCTAACAGTAGAAGTAGCTATTAGACTATTAATTATTAGATTTTTAACTTGGTATGAAAATAATTCGTAATTTGATATCTAAAGGAATATTGCATTTAGCGTCCCATTAATCTTTTGATATTTCTATTTGAGAGATTGATTTCGACGTCGACTTAAATTTTTCTTGTTTCTTGTTTTGATAGTTTAATAGTTTTCGCGTTATATTGTATTAAAAATTGTTTGATCGAGTCGCGGTCGCTTTTGACTAAGTTTCGACACTTTCTATTCCGATTAAATTTTATTAACTTTTGAAATTGTTAATAGCGTTAGAATTGTTCTTGTTTGGAATTATTCATTTTATCAAAGTATATTTAACTATTTTTCAAGTAACTTTCACCTATTATTCAGTTGCAATTAGATTACTTTTTCACTCTTCATATTAAGAAGCTCATTCACAGAATTAAAATTGTTGTTGTTAATTTGTATTCATTTCCTTGATATTTGATTATTTGTAATAAAAAGCCAATTGAATATTTTCTTTTATTTAAAATAATATTTAATATTTGTAATCTTGATAACCTTGCATTTCGTTTGGGAGATTTGAAGCCTGCATTACTTGGGGGATTTTTTTTTTATTATGCCAGATATCAGAACCGTGTCAAATGATAGTTTGGCTAAACTTAATCACTGCTTATTTGTATTAAATAGAATTAAGGTGGGTGTCAAGCAATCCTCGGCACAAGGTTCGTTACAGTATTCTAACACACTTTCTCTAGTTTGTTGTAAACAGTAAATATATTTATCATAAATATGTCTCTGGCCTAAGGGTGTGACCACATTTGTAAAAATAAGATTTGCTCTGTATATCCAATCATGTGATAATCCTATTTCTCATAACAATTCAGTATGAAAACCACCATGAGTTTTCCCAATAGATGCCATGAGTATTGCCTCTATCGGATATATGCCTTGCTTGACAATCCGATACACCGATAACAAAAATTCAAAAATTAATAGGTCGTTACTCCCGTCACATACTGGTATGGATCTACATATATCTGTGAAGTTGTTACTAGTTATATCTACTGTTAACTTGTCAATATTCGTAGAAAAAGGTACTCCAATATTTATAAGTCTACTATTTTCCAATCCTGTCGGCTGATTAGCGGTAAGAGAAATAAAAGGATTTGTGTTTTTATTTCCTTCTTTTTCTACATACTTATGAAAACCTGGTTCAATCGGAACAGAAACTGGTTCTTGTCTTATCAATGAATTTTACTCCATAACGAAAGGATTATGTGCACTTACACACGATACGGCTGATCGAGTCGTATCGTCATTGTTTACATTTTGCATCACGTTAGTTAATGCTTGTCTGTCACCAAGCGATGAAGAATAGCTACCAGATGTAACTAACCAAGAATCGCTATTGGTATGCAAGAAAGGATCGGGAGTTGACAATTCACTCGAATTGTTACTTTCTGTCCGTGGTCTATGACTTCTAATAAAGAGGCCATGGTCACCATTGGAAAACCCGTTTAACCACAATCCTTCAGGACGACTATTACTGGAAGTACTCCTGTACATTTTATTTTATATATTTATTTATTTATTTGTATTCCTGTTATCAGAAGGATTACAATTAATAAGGCACAACTTTTGGATTCGATGCGTACTTGACAACAACAAAACTAAGATGTAGAACGCAACTTTTTGTATTCTTCACTTGCTTAGACACTAAATTCTTAACTTGAAGTTTACGTAATTTAAAATATATCTCTTGTATGTACATATACAAATAGAAACACCAGCTAACTGACCTTCTGACTGTTCTATCTTAACAAGGACACTGATTGCTAATATCATTTATCCTTACGATCGTTCTCTTAAATACATTTGAGAAAAACTACTCTTATAGCACTTCTACAAGGTCTATCCAAAACTTTCGTGCTTGTAAGGAAGATAATAGTTCGGAATTTAACTGTGTAACGCACATTAGAAAATAAATAAAAAATCTAAACAAAAGTGCAGTTGCACAGAATAGAATATTAGCTTTAGTTCCTTTAATTCAGGATAATTGTTCAGAATGGGAATCTAGCTCTACTAAATCGGGGGAATTATTTTCAATGTTATTATTTCAAAAATGACGTGAATTCTATATCATATCGAAAAGTAAATAATTTCTCATCTAAAGTTAAAATGCCAAATACAAATGCGTTAACTAAGGTTTAAATAGTAATTAATTATGTAATAAGAAAAGAAGGTAATTCTTACTGTATGATTTATGTATGGTCCAATAGAGTTGAATACAAAATCTAAGCAAGTGAGTTTTCGATACAACTGATAGAAATTGAATTATAACAAACTTCAAAATAGACACAAAAATATTAACATTACATAAGAAATATATATATATATATATAAAGAACTTACCAATTTACTGTATAAATTGAATAATAGGAGATCTTCCAAAATTCAACAACGAAATACACCACCTTAAATGACCGATTATCACATGTTGATCACAATCAAAATGGTCAAGAGTAATGAAACTTACGTCGAAATCCTTTTTCTTACTCAAACACACTTCACGATAAGAAGATATATATATATATACTAACTTTCATATAAGGATTTCCTCTATATAACTATTCTGGTAATAACTTCACGATTAATTATACTTGGAATTCTCAAACATTGTAAAGACATTTTCTCCGCCGATTTTTACTTCACTTATTAGGTGATGTTGCACCTTACCCTTCCGAACTATTATATTTAGCCCAACCCCGAGCTTTCAAACGTAGAACGAGTAGTTCCAAAAATGACCGTTGGCGCTGACCATCAAGCATACGGAGAACGATACTAAGCTTCTTCTCGACAGTAGCTGAAAGCACTACAGGGTAGGAAACTAAACCAAATTATCCGGACTCTCGAGAGACCTTCCTTTTTTAACTACGGAATAGAGATTTAGATCTCTAACCGTTACAAGATGGAAGTAAAATACATTCAAAAAAGAATGATTGATAATTCTGCTAATAGATAGCATTGCTTCATTGCTCCACTTATTAAACATTTTTTATTTGAAGATCTTTCACTCTGCCAACAGCGCATGTAATTATAAATCAAACAACAGATGGCAGAAAATACAGGCAGAAAAGAATGATTGGTTATTCTGCTAATAGATGGCATTGCTTCATTGCTCCACTTATTATTTTTTTTTCATTTGGAGATCTTTCGCTCTGCCAACAGCGCATGTAATTATAAATCAGACCAACAGATGACAGTAAAATACAGGCAGAAAAGAATGATAATTCTAATAAATGGCATTGCTTCACTACTGCACTTATTAAATATTTTTTTTCATTCGGAGATTGCCCGCTCTGCCAGCAGTGCATGTAATTATAAATTAGACTAACAGATGGCAGTAAAAACAGCCAGAAAAGAATGATTGATGATTCTGCTAATAGATGGCATTACTCTACTTCTTAAATATATTTTTATTCAGAGATCTTTCGTCTTAAAAATTGTAGCTCAATTGGTAAAGGCAGCAATCTAAAGAACAGAAGTTCCACCGATAACGTAGGTTCAAACCATGCTCGGAGTCGTAATAATTTATAACCTCGGCCGGGTTATACTTCTCCATAGATTGTTGAACAAAAAACTCTATCTCTCAATTGGGAGATGAAGAGCTCCAAAGCCGTGCCATGACAGCGGGTTTCAGAGCCATAGTTGCAACCTGGCCCCCAGGCAACCATCTCCCAGATATAAGAGATAGCGTTTCTCCGAGAGGAGTTTAGCAAAAATTTACAATACTTAATTATTATCATAAGTTGTTACAAAAATGATATTTTATTATAGTATAGTTACAAAATCCATTTACAAAAAATTAAGGAACAGAGCGGTTTCGATTCAGTAGAAATGCTATAAATATTGTTTTCAACATAGCGTGAAAACAGTGAGCGTTAAGAATAATGTTATTAGAAAAAACACTACTTGGTGTTCTATAGTGGGAAAAGACCCAATTATAGTAAACATTAACGATAATACACTATTACAAACAACAAACATTAACGATAATACACTATTACAAAAAAAAGACTTCTTGGTGTTCTATAGTGGGAAGAGTCCTAATTATAGTAAAACAACAAACATTAACGATAATAAACCATTACAAAAAAGACTTCTTGGTATTTTATACTGGGAAGAGACCCAATTCTTGTAAAACACCAAACATAACGATTATTACAAAAAAACAATACTTGGTACTTTATAGTGAGAAGAGACCCAATTATTGTAAAACAGCAAACATTAACGATAATAACGTTTTTACAAAAATGGAGATTTAGTATAGTATATGAATCATGTCATTATAAGCAATTTGAAGATAATGGTAATTTAATGACGGTCGAATTAACTCCTCCCCCAGAGGGAGAAAACTCCCTTGGCTGGCTAGAAAATGGGATACGTGATTTGGTAAAGTATGTAATGAGAGGTGTGCTCCCTCATCATCATGTAGGGCTTACGTTTATTGACCAAAACAATTCAGTTAAATCATTTTATTTGTCTTTTAGACCTGGTAATAATATGAATGCTGATAATGTACGGATTGCTTTAGAAAAGGCAATACAATCAAACACATCATTTCTATATCAGGACCCTTTCGATGTCTATTTTCACCACGTTGAACTGCCTCTTGGTATGGGACAGGTGAAACAGAATTTCACTAATATAAATGAATATTGTGAAGTAACTGAGAAGTAACAGTGATGTGACTGTGGGATGACTGTAAACTCTTAATTCGCCAAATTCAAATATTTTGTTAAACTACATTTATCCACGACAGAATCATGAACTCGTTAAAATTCAACGGAACAAAAACTTTAAAATTGTACATTGCCAGACAGCTTGAATAAGCATGTATTTGTTAATTGTTACTTTTAAAATTGTCAATAAACTCGACTAGTTTCCTTCTTGCCTTTTCGCGTTCCTTTCCGCCTAGCTTGAGATATTCAAGTTCACTGAACGCCAAACTCATCGTTTTTCGATCCAGAAAAACCACGGAGGACACATCAACAGGGAGTATTCACCATGAAGTTTAGGAGGGTGCAGGTGTGCAGTTAAGTACCGTGTTGTGCATCAGTTTCATCCTCAATTTGTTGCATTCATTGAATGAGTATTATAGAGGTTATTCTGAGCTACGACTGATGGCACAGCACAGGCACAGTATGTAAAACACAACAGAGGTATTGTTGTTATTGAAAACCTCGATTATTACTGTTTGTGCCAAGCCCTGGTAGTGGCTATAGGTCTTCTTGAAAATAAAGATAACAGAAAAGAGATAGATAGATATCGCCATCAATACTCAACAATTATGTTTAAAAAGTTCTCTGAATTGTGTGAAAAGGCTAGGGTCAGTTTAAAGAACGGGGGTGGAATACGAAAATTTAAAAAATTTCAGGCTTATTTAACAGCGTAAAATATTACTGTGTATGACGGGTTGTCGAGGGAAAAGATATTTTTCGAGGGCCAGGATAATCATATTAATTTACTATATAACAACAACCATTAGAATGTAATCACTAACCTAACTGCAGCATTTTCATGCTCTTACTATTGCGAAGAATGTCATAAAAAAATTGACATTAAAGACAGGCATATGGGGAAGTGTAAAGCCTTGTGTAAAAGTGCCGGAATAATCAACCATGCACCGTTACAGAAAGTGTAATATATTGTTAGGAATGTAATAGATTTCACGAACTCAATGCTACAATAATCATAAATCTTCATTATGCGATATTTTGAAAGTGTACGCTCAATGTCTTAAAGCGTACGTGGTGAAAAAAGGGCGGGATCCGCATGTCTGTGGAGAAGTGTTCTGATAATATGATGCCATCAGAGCATGTATGTTATATTCAACAGAGCAGAATACGCACTCCACATAAATGGTTATTAGCGTTTTATGACATTGAGTGCCGGCAAGATAAGGAAATAGCTGGTGGTATTTTAGAGCATGAGTCCAATCTGTTAGTAAGCCAGCAGATATGCTACAATTGTCAAAATAATACGTGTGAACGATGTGGTGCATGCGGTATTAGGAAACATGTATTTTATGGAGAAAAATGTATTGTATAATTTCTAGATTATTTGGCGTTCTTCTATTAACAAAGTAGTAGCTATAGCTCATAACATAAAGGGCTATGACGCTCATTTTGTTTTACGCACAATGATATTTGAGAGAGAGTTGACTCCTCGAATAATTATGCGTGGGTGTAAAATTTTAGCCATGGAATATTTATATTCAAAATTTATTGGTAGCCTAAATTTTCTACCAATGCATTTGGCAAAACTGAGGGATGCGTTCGATTTGCCGGTTTCGAAGGGCCATTTCCCAAATTTATTTAACATGAAGGACAATCAAGAGTATCGTGCTGCTTTACCCGGCCTTGAGTATTATGATGTGGACAAAAAGCAAACAGAAACAGGGGTTTGACAAGTGGTATAATGAAGAAAAGGCATGACTTGAGGATACGGGTTTTATTTTAAAATAACAATTAATTAAATACTGTGTAAAAGATGTGAACGTGCTGCGCAATGTGTGCATAAAATTTATGAATGAATTTGAGCTTATATCGGGAGTCAATCCATTTCTAGACTCTATAAGCATTGCCAGCGTGTGTAATTTAATGTATAGCAAAAGTTCTAACAATCAGACACCTTTGGAATTATCACTAATAGCGGGTACAGCTGGTAGGATGTGCATAAAATGATCGTTAGACAGATTTTGTTGTAATGTCTCATAAAGTTGAAGTGTATTTAACATGTTAATCAATATATATTTTTCTTTCGAAATCAATTTCTAGTTCTGAAGAGAACTAGCCGTAAATGATTGCTGTTACAGGAGATGTCAGTGCTTTGTTAAAATGAACCTCTAAACGTACACTTCCTTGACGTTGTGGTCTAGTATGAAATACCACACTAGCACTAGAATCAGGAGTTAAATCAATTACCACTAAAGTATAACCATTAGAATATTCGGCAAGCGAAATATCAATACCTTGATTAGAATAATAAATACCAGACTCTGTAAATAACGTAGAATATGCTTGCACACATAGGTTATAATCAAAATATGGCAGTAACGGTTTGGATGGAACAGGCTTCCCGTCAACATACAATGTAAAGAAGTTCATACTGAAATGCTTAAAATTAAAAGGATTTGTCGTATTAGTACCGTTAAAATCAACATTAATAATAAAACCAATAATAATACGTTCAGCACTATTCCAGAGAACAGATCTGGAAGTCCAGAGAACAGATCTAAGTTCAATATATCGATTAATTATGATTAATTGGCGAAAGAATATCGTCAACCTGATAATAGTGACCTGACAAAATTATATTTATTTGCGTTTTCTTTATCCGTTAAACGATAAAAAATGTTATTAGTATATTTGGAAACATTTTGAAATGAAGCTATATAATGTACTACAACAACTGCTGTTTCCCACACACCTTTCTCTAGCACAAGAGGATGATATAATTTGGTCGTATAACATGATAAAGTATTTTGTGCAAAATATTCCATAGAATTGTTACTGGGAAGAGTGAGGGAAAAAACTACATTGCTCCATATTTTAATTAAAAATATATTTTCTTTTTTCCTCCTCCTGCTCTTACAACCTGTCGGAGCAAACTTAATTTTTCTCTTACCTCATCATTCTAATACCTTATTTAATCTATTTTGAGCTTTGGTTTTTAAACTACTTTTTGCTTCTTCCCACTGTGATTGTAAAGCCTCATCAATAGGTCTATTATCAGCCAGTACATGTCCGGCTACATTAATACTAGTACGTAACAGTTCTTTACAAACAGTTTTTGCACCTTGTTTTATTAATGGAAATACACCACGAAATAAACTACCTAGAAAACTACCAATACCATACCCTTCTTGGAATGGCGCACCACGATATACATTATAACCACTACCAGCTTGATGAGAACAATATTAAAAATAAGGGTCATTCATTTCGCTATATACTCAAATATATTACTATTTTATAATATTATATTATTGTTGTTGTTGCTAAACACTCTTTAAATACGATACAGGAATCCATGAATTAAATGATGCAGGGTACCCGCGGGAACGAACAAGCACATGTTTACCCTTCATCTCTAAAATCTCATCTATTTCAAAAACACTGGGGAACGATACCTGTTTTAATTCCTCTTCGTAAAATGTACCGTCAATCGCTTCACCATTTAAATTCTCCAAAACATAAACCATATTTCTCCTTATATTGGACGTGTTTTATTTTAAATATTTCCGGGGTCCAATTTTCTTTGTAGCCTTTTTCAAAATGACGTTTTGCTTTAGTAATGCGCACAGTATCACCTTTTTATATTTTGCAGCTTTAACAACACTAGTATGCGGCGATATTAATTTATTCCACATTTGTTGAAAGGTATCCTGGTTTACACTGGCTGGTGGAAATTGATGCGCTCTATATGGACGAGAATTATATGCCTGAACCAACTTGGGCAACGTGTCTATGTAAATGTACGTCTTCTTCGAAGTAAAATATTTCCACATTCGCTGCTTAAGAGAGCGATTAAAGCGTTCCACTATACTTGCCTTAATATCGGTGGTTTTGTTGTGAAAAACTGAATATTTTGCTTTTTCAAATAAATCTGGAATGGTTTGTTAACAAACTATGTTCCTCTGTTTGTAGACGTAGCGGTTTACGCCGGGTAGATGCAAATATTTTCTTAAATGCATTTATAACATCGGTACTAGTTTTGGTACGCACAGACAGTGTCCATGCATACCGGCTAAATATATCTATTACTGTCAAAATATATTTGCAAGTAACACAAAATTTCTGCAGAAAGCCAACAAGACGCAACTCGAGATCCTCATGGTTACTTACTTTTCGGCAAAACAGAATACCCCGATAAACGTCGTGTTCGAAAAAATATTTTCTTCACAGATTCTTACAATTATGTTTATGTACAATTAAAACAATATTCTCAATAGTGTATATATTTTCATAACCGATTTTACTATAATAGGCCGTAAAAAACATTAGTAAAGAAAGTGCTCATTTACTGAAGCTTTTAGCTAGGGCTAAACCTAAAGTACGTAAAGCGATATTATAGAATGGAGATCCCGATTTAATTCGCTCCATTTGCGAATGTTCATATAATGTATTGCAAGGAAACGTTCCATTAAATAAAAAAGAGGAAAATAGATTAAGAAAGTATAAAAAGGATCTTAGGTATTTAGTGAAAAAGGGTCCATCCTTAAAAGAAAAGAAAAAAAGAATTATTGTACAAAAAGTTGATTTTCTCACTGCATTGCTTGCTTCTATCGTACGAGGTTTACTGTCTACTTTAATTAAATAAATATGCAGCATGCAAAATAAGTTTTAATTTCACCAGAAAAATTGCATCACTATCAGACAATATCTAATCTAGACGACGAAATGAAAAATATTTAAATAATGAGAGTGTGAGTGTTGAAGAGAAATGGGTACGTTATAAAGAGGTACTTCCAAAATATTTACCCCTCGTATAGAAACCTACAGCATCAGCTAATGATGATACGGTTAAAAGAGAGGAGGGAGAGGATGAGGAAATACTATTTACACTTTCCGAATTTCGCTTACGTAAAGCAAGACCTATATTACGTAAATTAAAACAGAATCCCAACATTCAATGGGATGATAATGGTAATGTTAATATTTATAACAAATTAATTCCAGGTGCTAATATAGTAGATTTAATATCGGATTTTGTTAGATGTCGGAAGAAAAAAATTCTAACAGTCGGCTGGGATCCCTTTGCTATATTATTAGCAAAATCTAATATCCCCTTAAATTATATAGCTAGCCCTCATCGTATATCGTATATTCGTAAGCTAACAACTGGGGAAGAAGACGAAGAAAAGGAGGAGTCGCCACGTAAACGTAAATGGCATGACTATAAAATATGAAGAAGCTAGCTGCCATTTATTATAACCTCTCACTGACATCCCGCTTCATTTTCAACTACATTGGCATTATTGACAGCCGTAAAGAAATCAATACCGTTCCACCGTGTGGAACAATGGTTAAAAGAACAAACGACATATACACTGCACAAGCCTGCACGAAAACAATTTCCACGTAATTCCTATCTAGTGTTTAATATAGATGATCAGTGGCAAGCTGATTTAAACAATATGCAGTCTACAAAAATATAATCATGGGTACAGGTATATTTTAACAGTAATAGATATATTTAGCCGGTATGCATGGACACTGTCTGTGCGTACCAAAAGTAGTACCGATGTTATAAATGCATTTAAGAAAATATTTGCATCTACCCGGCGTAAACCGCTACGTCTACAAACAGATAAAGGAACAGAGTTTGTTAACAAACCATTCCAGATTTATTTGAAAAAGCAAAATATTCAGTTTTTCACAACAAAAACACCGATATTAAGGCAAGTATAGGGAACGCTTAAATCGCTCTCTTAAGCAGCAAATGTGGAAATATTTTACTTCGAAGAAGACGTACATTTACATAGACACGTTGCCCAAGTTGGTTCAGGCATATAATTCTCGTCCATATAGAGCACATCAATTTCCACCAGCCAGTGTAAACCAGGATACCTTTCAACAAATGTGGAATAAATTAATATCGCCGCATACTAGTGTTGTTGAAGCTGCAAAATATAAAAAGATGATACTGTGCGCATTACTAAAGCAAAACGTCATTTTGAAAAAGGCTACAAAGAAAATTGAACCCCGGAAACATTTAAAATAAAACACGTCCAATATAAGGATAAAAATGGTTTATGTTTTGGAGAATTTAAATGGTGAAGCGATTGACGGTACATTTTACGAAGAGGAATTACAACAGATACCGTTCCCCAGTGTTTTTGAAATAGATGATATTTGAGATGAAAGGTAAACGTGTGCTTGTTCGTTGCCGCGGGTACCCTGCATCATTTAATTCATGGATTCCTGTATCGTATTTAAAGAGTGTTTAGCTACAACAACAATAACACAATATTATAAAATAGTAATATATTTGAAATCTGTGAGTTTTACGTCCCACGGTTATGCCGGTTAGGCTAAAGGAGACGGTGATTATGAGAAATGAATGAAAGAAAGACATAAATGCATGGTCGAAAGTGACGAGGTGATTGTGGACATCCAAGTAAGTAGAAATGTTCCTATAAACATGGGTCCGATGCTGCTTCCTTTCCGAGATACAGGGTGTTCAAATGTCGTGTCCCTCCAATGACTCACTATGGGAAAGTGAATGGAAATGTTTAATATTATAGGAATAATGCAATCAAGTGGAATTATACCTGTGCAAATACATTTACACTAACATAGAGAATCAAACTAATCAACATTTGAGGTCACTACGTCAGTGTTGCCAACTTGGTACAAAGTGTTATGTTTTCAAATAGAACTAGAAATCCACATGTTAACATATTGCTGACATCAAAAGTTCCTAAACAAGAGACAGATTTCTCTTTGTTTTTAAAAGATAAGACGTCTAATTGTGGAGTCAATTAACGGCTCACAATAGTAAACAACAGTTCATAAATCACAACTATTGCATGTTTCCAAAGATAAGTAATTGAAAAAGGTATTCGATGGAAACCACAGCGTTCGTTTGTACCACGCATAAACTTCGGAAGACAGTGCCTCATGTTTAGGAACGTTTTGATGCCAGCAACCATATGCTAAAGTGTGGGTGTCTAGTGCTATTTGAAAACATAACACTTTGTACCAGGTTGGCAACACTGACAACATAATAACCTCAAATGTAGATTAGTTTCATTCTCTATGTTAGTGTAAATTTATTTGCACAGGCATAATTCCACTTGATTGTATTATTCCTGTAATATTGAATATTTCCATTCACTTTCCTGTAGTGAGCCATTGGAGGGACTCGAAACTTGAACACTCTGTATCTGGAAAACGAAGCGGCATCGGACCCACGTTTAAAAGTATATTTCTACTTACTTGGATGTCCACAATCACCTCGTCACTTTCGACCATGCATTTATGTTACACCCTGTATATCGAGTGTTCTAATCTTCTTCTTCTACGGGTTTTGCACGGGGGGAACAAAAGACAACTCCTTTTAATCTGTGTTCCATAAGCTTTACAACGAGGTATCGTTTGTGTTCCTGTGACAATTAGAAGGGGTACTAAGGCCGCCAACTACAGGTCTCAGGGTGTCTACTAAAATGTAAAATTAAATTTCGTGACTTTTTCGTGACCTTTTCTTTGCCACACCATAACATTTAGTAACATTCTCAAGAGCGAATTTAGGTGCGAATTGGGCCGAATTTTCATGCATACGATAGAAGCGTGCTTTGCTTGCGATTTGGTAGCGTCTAAAGCCGACCATAGACATTTTTGGTGGTGAATTTTGACGTTTTATAGAACAAAATTTTCCAGTCTATAATTCTTTTTGCAGAGGTTAAAAAGTCATGACTCAAAAGCTAAATTTCGTGACTTTTTCTTGATTTTCATGACCGATAGACACCCTGGGTCTGCACGGGCCCGGGCCGGGCTTGGGCCATTAAGTTTTAAATATACAGCCATATTTCTCGGGCCTAACTTCGTAAATATACTGTACAACGATATATATGGCACCGTTCTTTCTGGGGGAGTTTTAAAGTACAACTGCAAAATTAAACCTCTAATTGCTATAAATAAAAATACAATTTTGCGTTAATTATTAAGTTTCTGTAATTCGGTCTTATTTCGGGCTCATTTGATTATCACACAAGCTCTGGCCTAAATGTTAAAACATATTTTGGACTCGGGTCGAACCTCACATTGTAAATTTACGGGCCGGGCCGGGCCCGGGCTAAAAATTCCATCCCGTGCAGACTTCTACCGCCAACGTAAAGTCTACGATTTACTTGAAATCCATGTCGGTCCTGAAAACGGTTTAGTAGTGATTCGGGATTGAGTGAGATTTGTGGAAAACATCTATTTATGGGATGTAAGTTTAATACAATTCGTTATTGTTTGTTTCGTCACAAAGAGAGGAACTATACTCCCTGTAAACTGTAATCCTTCCGTTTTTATAAACACATTACAATTATTATCTATAAAGTACTAACGTCTGGTAGTCTATAGCCCTTAGTGGGTTGCGGTCTACTAGTCAAACAGCAAATCATGAGAGATAGCCAGTGGTGGTCTATGTCATATTGACTGCATCGATTGCTGTTATTGTTGCATGGGTTTCCTGTACTGGCCTAGTAAATAGATAAGTAGACAGCCAGTGATTTCTGAAAGGAAAAGTAGCCCTCAAACATAAAAACCTTGACCACCTCTGGTCTAAAATATATAAACATATGAGCTCCAATAAATTCAAGCGTTTGAAAATCACAATTCAAATATCATTTTTTTTTTCAGTGGACTAGTTAATCATACGATATTCCCGTGGAGATCTAATTTGTCAATTATTTCAACCTCAAGAAACATTGTAGCTTCTTCGACATTAATCTTCATATTATTTTCCAATAAATCTCCTGATGTGGAATTCTCTAAGTTTACTGGGTACATAGTAACTTTCGGGAAATCGAAAATAAAAGCCATTTTACGCATTGAGGCTATTTTACGAGCGCAATTGAAAGTTGCAGCAAGGAACATTGCAAAAGGAAATAAGTACTTTACCATTAAATGTGGAAGAATGTGCATCCTTTACTGCGAACGTATTATTTCATAACAGGAAATTAGAAAAGCTTATGAGCTTCTTTATCTTTATCCTCTCTTTCGGAGATAACTTTATCAGGTGCAGACATAGTTCTTGTTGCCTAAATTCTTTGGGCCTTATGCAGAGCCGTTCTGACGCGTGATTAGTGCAATACTAAAAAGTTCGACTAAGATGTTACCTGCAGTAGCCAGGCCTTAGTATGATGCTAATCATACATCAAAACGACTCTGCATAAGGCCCTATATCTTGTCCTCCACAGTGTTTAACTGGACATTTTTTAAATAATTGGTGAGATCTATATGGTTATTATTATTTCTGCCATGATTTTTGTTTCTACCGGATGTGGGTAAGTGTTTTATATACTCTTAAGCTTAAACTATACACAGTCATAGTTTCCCATCAAATGTTGTGTCAAAGTTACCTTTGACAGTCATTTGGTCAAATAAGTTGGCTAAAACTTTTACACGCACTATAAACGATCAAATACAAAACTTAATTTTGTTGCTTATTTATTTACATTTCTCCATTCAACTGTTACATTTGTTTGTAGACATAAAGTGAAACGCGGCATTCGTTTGAGGCAGTTATTTAAAAGCAAGCTGTTTAAATCGTAAATCTTAAAACAAAAGAGCAATTAGAAATATGAACTGTGCATGCCAAACGTGAACGCCCACTAATCTGTAGCCTGGCCCTGCCAGCCTAACTTCAGCCATAATTATTTCCAAAGTTTCCTTGTGTTTGTATTCATTGTAATATTCTTTAAGTTTACAGTTATACAAAATTGGATGCTGGTTGTAGGCACCAATAAGCACTTCAATTTCTTCCCGTACCTATCCTATGCAATGTTGGATAGGAATAGAACCAGTGGTGCTATTCAGCCGGTTCGCTAGAACCAGTTTTTAAAATATTTCGAGTTCGCAGAACCGTTTGTTATACTAAGTCATAAACTCACACACACGCAACTAGAATAAAAAGCTTATTGGACACACATTTTCACAGCCAAAAACAATTGACCTATTTCAAGAACTTTGCTTTGCTATATACATACCAGAAAGTTAATGGCGGGCTGGGGAAACGGTAATGTTGTTTTAAGTGTCTTTGTTTTCAGAAATTCTTACAGCTACAGAGTTAAATATATGGTGCCTTATAGTCGTACTGACGCGTGATTAGTGTCATACTAAAGAGTTGTACCAACATATGTATCCTGCAGTACTCAGGTCTTTAGTACGACACTAATCATACGTCAAAACGATTCTGATTAAGGCCTATGATCTCTCAGAACAAGCGTTTATTCCTTAACCTCTACGGTCCCCTAGTGCTCATTTGAGTACATTCATTTTAATACTACGTAAATATATGTTGTTTCATTTCAATCGCATCCTTACATGTTTTGCTACTCAAGTACTTATTCGAGAACACATTTAGTGCACTCTGGCTGTATTGGATGGCAGCATTGAGCACACAGTGTGAGATACAGAAGACTGGCTGCAGCAGGAGAGGAAAGGATTGGAGGTCCTCACAAAAAACGTGAGTATATTCTTTTATTTACCTTCGGCATGGTTCAAAAATTTATTTTCTTGTAATTTAATATCAACTTCTTGATATAAAGGTATTATTTGTAGCAGGGACGTTCTGTACATTTCAGAACTGAGTAAAAACTACCATGTACTCAAATGAATATTTTGGTACTTACGTTTACATATTATTTCCCTGTACTCATTTGAGTGAGTACTTTTCATATTGGTAGATATTTTTTATCTCTCAAAAGCTATTTTAAGTTTTGTTTTGTTTTACTTGCATTTAGAAATAAATAAGCATTAGATGCTGGATTAAGAAGATGTGTTAAAAGCAGTTGAGATATTAATAATGTAATAAAATAGGCTTGTATTGTAATATTCTCTTTATAAAGTTTTATATCTCTTTATGCTACGGGCGTAAGCCGTAATTGAGGTTGCCGACCATAACGCTGATTTTATCCTTTCTCTGTTTATGCTTTTAACTTGTTTTCCGATTAAGTAGTGTTAATGAAAGTTTTAACTGCTGGAATATCATGAGGGCGATCGCTACTATAATTTCTGAATATTTCTATACTAAATTGAGGTCTTTCTTTGTTTTAATTTTAACAGTTTTTCCTTGTTTGCGACTAAATTCAAGTAACTTCGTTTTATGGAGTAATGTTCAGCAGTAGCTACTTAAATTCTAAGGAATTGTTCTTAATTTATTTCAGCATCTTATAGAAGAAACGTACTGCATAATCCTGATCACATTCTACAAATTTAGGTAATATTCTAGTGATATTTCAATATCAGACGACAATGAGGCCAGCAATAGTGACTTCACATTGAATGAAACCAGCACCAGTACTGTATCAGAGTATGATGCTCAGTAGACTAAGATGGAATTAGATTCCATTTCTTGTTTTCCAAATAAAGCACCAAAAAGAGACATGATATGAGAACACAGCATGTTTGAATTAGATCAATGTGATAGTTAAGCACAATAAGAGTGTTCTCGTTATTCTCGTGATGTAAAATGTATGATTGTTCTAATGAAACATTGACGGTACATGATTATTATAGCAATGTACTGAAGCAAGGTATATAGTAAGGTACTGAAGGTAAATATACAATTAATACATTTTTCTTTGTTTCTTATTTTGTTAGGATACACCACAACAATATAACCTACTTTGTTCTAACTTTGTTGTAAACACTACAACAATATTTTTGTCATTAACATTCGATTTTTCATTTAACAGTTGCAAAAATTCGTTTATGGTTCAGGAGTAATTATATACTGAATGGATCTTGAATGATGTTAAAAGAAAGAATTCTGCTTGAAAACGAAGGCAAATAAATTTTTATTGATAACTAGCTGCTAATATTTGCCTCATTCCTAGCAAAAACATCCTTTATTTATTTTTATATTAGAATGAATACATGTAATACGCCCCAAAAGTACTCAAATGAGACATGCCCTCCCTGTGCCCCTGTGGCACTTTTTAATAAGAAACTTCTTTGAACACACCGAAATACATATATTTAACTAGAAAATATTCAGAAATGATTTTTTGGTACAGTAAAAATATTCAGGTCTGTAGAGGTTAATTTCAAATGCGCAGATATCAAGAATGAGAACTGGTGTAACATAAGCCAAAGTGAAGTGGTGGATGAACGTTATTTATATTTGAAACACATAATACCATGATCAACAATTGTCAATCCATTGTTAGATAAAGATCTTTCCAATGCCGTAAGACGGGATTACTTTGCATACGATTTAAGCAATTTTAAAGAAAATCGCATGTAACTTACAAACGTAATGATATAGAACATTGTATTTTAAACATAATAGCTAGTGCGTTGAAAACATTTTATCAGAAAAAAGGAAGAATAAATGGATATGATAAGTTGTAAAAAAAAAGTGATAGTGAATTAGTAAATTATAAGAAAAAGCCTTAAAAAGAGGAACCAGTAATATGTTTCTCTTTGGTAATAACGACTTATCCCAAGGGACAATGGAGATAGAAGTTAATGAGGCTTTTTAATTGTAAAAAAAAATCATGAAGTTCTTAATGTGAAGTTAAAGACTGATAAAATTGGGTAATATAAGGGGATTGAGGCTGACAGAAGAAAAAAGAAAGAAAGAAAAATCACGAAGGCAGCCGAGACGTCGAGGAGGATTACTTAGCCATGTGGAGAGGAAGGAACGTCGGACATTGGGTGAGAGGTTTCCACATTCTACTGTGAGTTCAATCACTTCCACTAGCAAAAACAGCTAAGAAAGACTATCTGAGCTATCGTAGTTTGGTTTCCCAGCGAAAACCGTTTTAATGACTAGTGACTCACATATTATGCAAATAGTCTCATTACTATCATTTTTACACATGGTGCAAATAAAATTGTGACTAAGCATCTTGAGGTAAATTAAGTTCTTTTACTGTACTTCTGTAAAGAAGAGTTTAGAACCTACCTCTCATGCACTGATAGACAGCGTGGGATACTGGTTGATGGCAAATAATATAAACTGATATCATAAGCTATACCCAACTCTAGATATTTGATTAACCATTTTTATTAATCACTAGATATATAAGGAAAATATTAGTGCAAGTTAGTAGTAGGAAATGGATCGATCTGGGCCAGTTTTAGCCAACTCACAAGCCACTGGGAAAATGACCACCGTGCACCGTGAGCCCACGGCCTTTTACGACCTCCATTTTAGGGGTGAATTCATTCCCTTTTATGACCACTTTTTAGGGGGTGTATTCGTTCCCTTTTACGACCTTCATTTTAGGGGGTGATCTCATTTTTCAACCCCTATGAACACAGCAGAACATCAGACTACGTAACATAACGGACATACAGCAGAGCAGATTGAACTCGTTCCCTTTTTCAACCCCTATTTTAACATAGCAGAAATTACATAGCACAGCTAATAAAAGAACATGGTTTATTTCAGAAATTACACTGAGACTACGTAACACACACACACAACATCCTCCATTTTAAGGGGGTGTACTCGTTTTCAACCCCTACGAAACATAGCAGAGGTGAACACACAGCAGATACATAAGACTTGTTCCACCCTTATTTAGAGTATGGTATATTTTCCAACCCACGGTCTTTTACGACCTCCATTTTAGGGGTGTATTCGTTCTCTTTTATGAGCATATTTTTTAACCCCTATTTTAACATAACAGAAATGACATAAGAATACGTAACATAGCAGGGTGAACTCGTTCCCTTTTACAACCCCTATTTTAACATAGCAGAAATATAGCGAAGATTAAACATAGTCCATTTTAAGGGGTGAACTCGTTCCCTTTTATGAGCACTTTTTCAACATAGCAGACAATGAACATAGCAAAGGGGTACGAACACATAACATCCTCCATTTTAGAGGTGGACTCGTTTTCCAACCCCTATGAACATACAGCAGAACAGATAATACATAACACAGCTAATAAAAGAACATGGCTTATTTTCCAACAACACATAGCAGACATAAGACTACGGAGGGAGGGTGTACTCGTTCTCATTTTTCAACCATTATTTGAACATAACAGATAATACATTCGACCTCTATAGCAAAGATTCTTTTAAGGAGTGAACTTGTTCTAACCTATATTTGAACATAGCAGAGATGATTATTTAAAGAATGCGAAACTTCCGTGTTTTGTTATCAGTTACATAATAACTTCCGCCATATGTAGATAATTCTCATTACGTCATTGACCTAGTTTTCTCTTTAACAGACAATAACTTGTCATTCAACGATAGGAATCCCTGAACGTAATGTAATCAATCACAAAGGTATAAAAAAAGAGGGGAATTCCCGAGGATGACTCATACTATTGCGCAATGCGGTCAGACAGGTATAAAAGACTGACCGACATGTTTTTTTGTAATCACTTCCTGTTCACCGTCCGAAGTGTAAAGTTCAGATATTTTTTGTGTGTGTGCGTTTATATTATTAGTGTGGTTTATTAATAGTGTGGTTTTGTTTTCTTTTGTAAGTAAGACATTTTATAATAATAATAATATATTATAAAAACTCAGTTCAAAATTATTATAGTAACTTTGAGGAGTTAGTTTAAAAGAAAATGGCAACAAAAAAGGTTAAATCAAATACTATCAATTCTGATACTCTATTTAATAATAATTTAAAAAAAATTATTTTAAAATGTGATACTGATTTAAATGAGGATAGTGGATGTTTTTTAAAGAATAAAAGAAAAGACTGTTTAGATATATTAAAACAGGAACAAGATAATTCAGCATTTAAAGTAAATTCTCCGTTGGCTACAACTTTTGTAAAACCAGTAGATTTAGAAACATGTAGATTCTTTGTAAATAGTGGTAACGAAATTATTTTGCCGAGTACAGATGTGAATTCTATAATTGAAAAACTATTTAATAAAATTTTAGTTGAACAAGAAAATAGGGCAATTAAGAAATCAGGGTGGTCTTTATGTTCTGAACCAAACCATCACTTAGAAATTAAAATCAGTAAATATGATCCGCTTTCCGCTTCTTCTTTTATAAAATTACCTCAATGGATTTTATCCAAAAAGAAATGTGTTTTAAATATTCAAAATAATGATAATAGATGTTTTATGTACTGCATTCTAGCTGCGTTGCATCCAGTAAAAGAACATCCAAATCGTGTGAATAATTACATACAATATAGTAATACTTTATTACCATTATTTGAAAAAACCAATATACAATTTCCCGTCCAAGTAGAACACATAAGCAAATTTGAACATATGTATAATTCTGTATTTCCTAAGGAACAAATTTCCATTAATATATATGGCATTAACTATGATCATGAAACTATTTTCCCGTTACGTATAAGCGAAAACACATGTGTAGGTAAACATATAGATTTACTGTATTGTGAAGAAAATTGCAACAGTCATTATTGTCTTATAAAAAATCTCAATGCGTTATTGAAGAGTCATAAAGAGAAAACTTATATAAAATTGCCTCAATGGATTTTATCCACAAAATGTGTTTTAAATATTCAAAATAATGATAATAGAAGTTTTATGTATAGTATTCTAGCTGCGTTGCATCCCGCAAAAGAACATCCAAATCGTGTGAATAATTACATACAATATAGTAATACTTTATTACCATTATTTGAAAAATTTCCAGTCGAAATAGCACACATAAGCAAATTTGAACATATGTATAATTCCGTATTTCCTAAGGAACAAATTTCCATTAATATATATGGCATTAACTATGATCATGAAACTATTTTCCCGTTACATATAAGCGAAAACACAGCTGTAGGTAAACATATTGATTTATTATATTTAAACTCTCATTATTGTTTAATTACAAATTTAAATGGTTTAGTCAGACATCAGTTAGGTAGTCATCAAACATTTATTTGTAGACGATGTTTAATATCTTTTTATAACAAATCAAAATTAGATGAACATGACAAATTATGTAAAGAACACACTCCAACCAAAATTAACATGCCGAAACAAGGAGAAGTTTTAAAATTTCGAAAATTGAAATTGTTATTACAGAATGATGTGATAATAATTGCAGATATGGAAAGTTTATTAAAACCTATAAATAAACAAAGTGGATCTCATACAATACAAATTCACCAACATATACCATGCAGTTTTGGTTATATTGTATGTTGGAGTAACAACTATATGAAATCAGATTTAGTTATTTATCGGGGAGAAAATGTATCGATGAAGTTTATGTCTGCTATGGAGAATGAATTAAGAAAAATCATAAACATATTAGATCAAGAAAAACCATTAATACCATTAAATAGTTCTCAGTTACAGGAGTTTAACCTATCCACTGAATGCTCGGTTTGCGATAGTAAATATACGAGTAACAATAGAAAAGTTAAACATCATAACCATTTAACTGGTCAATATATCGCCACGGTGTGCAACAAGTGTAATTTACAAATTAAACGTCAAAGTAATTTTATCCCTGTCTTCTTCCATAATTTGTCTGGGTATGATGCACATTTATTTGTGAAAGAATTAGGTTGCACCCCTGGAAATATTTTTGTAATTGCTGAAAGCACTGAGAAATACATAACATTCTCTAAGCACTTTAATTTTAATGGTAGACCTATCGAGTTACGTTTTGTAGACTTATTTAAATTCCTACCGTATAGTCTCGAAAATTTGGTGTCAAAATTAAAACCTGAGCAATTTGTCTATACAAAGCAATATTTTTCTGATGAAAAGTTTCCTTTAATTCTTCGTAAGGGAATTTATTTTTATGAATACATAACAAATTTAGATACATTTAAAGAAACTGAATTTCCTGGAAGAGAGGCGTTTAGTAGCAAATTGAATGGAACACAAATTTCCGAGACTGATTATCAATATGCAAAACTGATTTGGCGTGTGTTTAAATGTGAAAATTTAGGGGACTACCACGATCTATATTTAAAATGTGATGTACTTCTCACAGCAGATGTGTTGGAGAATTTTAGAAAGACATGTTTAAATGCTTTTTGTATTGATCCGATTAATTGTTTTACTGCACCTGGGTTGGCATGGCAAGCCATGTTATATAGAACAAAAATTGAACTTTTATCAGATATCAATATGTATATGTTTGTAGAAAAATCGATTCGCGGAGGTATTACTCAAGCTGTGTTAAGGTATGCCAAAGTTAATAATCCTTACGTACATGATTTTGATGCGGAAAAAGAAAAATCTTATTTACTGTATATTGACATGAACAATCTGTACGGACTATCAATGATTGACTATTTACCATACGGTGGTTTTCGGTGGGAGGATAAAATTGACAACTGGCAAGACAAACATAAAATTATCAATTGGCCCACGGATAGTGAATGGGGATTTTTTCTAGAAGTGGATTTAGAGTATCCAAATTATTTACACGAATACCATTCTGATTTTCCGTGTGCTCCAACTAATGAAGTTCCACCGAATGGTAAATATTCAAAATTACTATTGACACTTAAATCGAAATCGAATTATATCTTGCATTATAGAGTATTACAATTTTATCTAAAACAAGGTTTAATATTGGTAAAAGTACATAAAATATTATGGTTTCGTCAATCTAAATGGCTTGCATCTTATATTCAAGAAAATACTCACCGCCGTGCAAATGCTACAATTGAATTTGAAAAAGATTTCTATAAGTTATTAAATAATTCTGTATACGGAAAGACAATGGAGAATGTACGAAAACGAATTGATATAAAATTAATTAACAATGAAAAAAGTGTAAAAAATTAGTAGCGCAAAATCAATTTGAAAATTGGGTAAAATTGGCTGATAATTTGGCATTGTTTCATATGGTAAAAAAAATCGGTAACCCTTAATAAACCAATTTACGTAGGAGCAACAGTTTTAGAATTATCAAAATTAGCAATGTATGAATTCCATTATAATATAATGAAACCGCGATATGGAGATAAAATTAGAATTGCATATATGGATACTGACTCTTTCATTTACCAAATTAAAACTAACAATATTTATAACGATATAAAAGATATGAATGAGTATTTTGACACCTCAAATTATCCTGAAAATAATTCTTTATATAGCACAAAAAATAAACACGTTTTGGGTAAAATGAAAGACGAATTAGGTGGAGTTCCTATGATTGAATATGTTGGGTTACGAGCAAAAAATTATGCTATAAAAACTGGTGAAAATAAAGAATTGAAAAAATGTAAAGGGATCAAGAAAAATATAGTTAAAGAACAAATTACGTTTGACGATTATAAATCATGTATATTTAAAAACGAAACGATCTATAAAACACAATTTGAAATTAAAAGTAAATACCATAATTTAACAACAAATCAGGTAAGAAAATTAGCATTAGATCCGTATGATGACAAAAGAAAAATTTTAAATTGTAATATACACACTGTTCCTTGGGGGTATTATAATAATAAAGATGTAAAATGTACGATTTGTATATTGTAAATACGATATAATTTTTTTTGGATATATTAGTATTAAAAAAAATGTCACAATCAGTTCGAGAACAAATAGTTGCAGAATTACATAAAAGTGCAAGACGAAACTATCCTCGAATACCTGTTATAACGAAAGGGATTCATGATTTATGGCAAGCTGATTTAGTTGAAATGAATAGTGGAAAATTGAAAGGTCTAGCAAAAATTAATCGAAATTTCAAATATTTATTAACTGTGATAGATACATTCTCTAAATATGCTTGGGCTATTCCTGTGAAAAATAAAACTGGGAAAGAAATTACACAAGCATTTATAACAGTAATGAGAGAAGCAAACAAAAGCCCTAAATTTTTACAAACTGACAGGGGTCGAGAATTTTATAACTCAGAGTTTCAGAAGGCGATGAACCAAAATAACATTAAACATTATTCCACGTACAGTGATGTGAAAGCAAGTATTATTGAAAGATTTAATAGATCATTACGTAATTTAATGTGGAGAAAATTTACACTGCAGGGAAATTATAATTGGATTGGCATTCTACCGGAATTACTACATAATTATAATAATACTATTCATTCTACTATTAAAATGAAACCTATCGACGCTATTAAAAAAGAAAATGAAAAACATCTATTGACAAACATCTATTGCAAAAAGTTTTCTGTGATAAAAAGAAAAAGTAAATTTAAGATAGGTGAATATGTAAGAATTAGTAAACTTTGTTAGTAAAAAAAATAATTAATTTCTATATTTTTGTTTTTGTGTGTATTCGTGTCTACTGTTGTTCTCAGATGTTCGCTTTCTCGGGACCAAGGTGCGTTTGAGTATATCACCAGTTTAACCAGCTACAAGTCTATGTGGCCATCACAGAAGAATAGCTCGCAACCGGGGATGCACTCACTCGCTCCATAGTCATGGGAGAAAGAATCGAACTCAGAAGACCTGCCCTACCAGTGTATTATCTAAATGAAGTTTTGCACAACGGAAAAAAAAAGATAAATAAACTCGAAAATTTGGAAAAGTAAATAAAAAAAATCTCAGGATTCGTGACATTCACTGATGGGTTCCCCGTAACGTTTCACTCATATCATTTTCCCCTCGATGATTCATTATCGGATTGATAGGAAGACGCACTATTGATCTCGACTAAATCATGTTTTACTATGAAATTTCTACTCTACTGTATCACTGTTATATGGAATAAAACATAACTGTCAACTTGAAGCTTTACTTGTTTTACCGAAGCTTTATACAGACTGTTTACATTGAGTTTAGGGGCACGACCATACATCGCATTACACTTTACAGAATCATTTTACCGTGCATGTCACAATTCGTGACCAACCATTTTACAATATCACATGCACACATACTCTCATGACTTTCAAATTTTATTTCACATATTCCCAATATTTATTACTTTTATTAAATAGTTACTCATTCTCGACTATCTTAGGGAAAGTGCCTCTCATTGGCATTCATATCTTTCATTTAAAAAAAATCTCATGTTTTAGCTGTTCACAGCAGCTACAATTACTAGGCACCCTTTTCTATATTTATTCATTTCTTGCCTACACATTTTATAACAAAATACACATGAAATCACTAAATCCTTAACCTACACTAACCTAAGACACATTCACACTACACACTCACACCAACAAATTTATTTTATAACGTAAAAACGCTTTGGTTGGCAGTCCAGGCCACATTTCTTTTAATGAGATTCTGTTACAAAAAAAAAGTTATATGAATGTTCGCACGGTGTAGAAAACCAATTGCCCCTATCGGAAATTTTATGACAAAACGACCCATCGTGCTTCTTTTCTCAAAGTACAGCTTCGGTTTCTTTCTCATACTTCACGGATACGTTAAGGTTAAAAAAACTTTAAAAGAATAAAATATGTTGAATATATGTTCTATACTGGAGAACGTCATTCCTATCCTATTTGTTTAGCGTGGTTCAAATGTACAGCCAAATGATGCATAGCCAAATAAAAAAAATCACAACAATAATAAAGAATACTGCATATAGCCTTTCACAAGATTTTTTTGCTTTCTTTAATAACAGGAATTTCGATGGTCACTCTAAATGAAAATTTTACACTTGCATGTATATTCCGTCAGTATTTGCTCTACCTTTTATTTCCCCCCCCCCTTTATAGATAAGCCTAAGCCGTCACATATTGTCTCAGTAATTGTGTAGATCCTACGGGAAAGGAATTTACGAAGACATGGTTATATTATTATGTTTCACTAAACACCATATCCCAACGGTATAACTTGGTGAATTTCGAGGTTAAAAGAAAATATCCATAAATCCAGGCTACCAAGTTACTTCGCTTGAAACCACTTTAGAAATAAAGAAAATCTTACTTACAGTTCGGATGAGTTTGTATGCAAGCAGAATCCAATGTTGTCCTCACAAGCACCCGTTCCTGTTAACCTTTCTTATTTATTTTTGTGATGGATTTCACAGTTCCAGAATAAACAACTATCACTCACATCTTCCACAACATACAGTCCATTTTGAACCAGTTAAAAGGCCATTAACTATCACGGTTCTTCCAAAAAATCAGGATCTAATTATGCAGAAATCAGACCTCGTCCATAATGCATACAGACAACTTACAACATTGGGCTGCTTCGCTTCACTAATTCCCCTCGCTACTCGCTCCGTTCCGTTCAATAAATAGCACAAAAATTATCGCAAATTTTGCAATCGAACCTTTTTAAATCTTTTAGTAGTAAAAATCCGCTCTGGAGCGGCTTTCTTTATCACTTTATGCCGATAATATCTGACGGGCGATAACTGAGGATTGCTTTCTTAGGCTGACGCCATTACAGTACGACAACAATGTGACGTAACAGTCTGAAGATTGAAGATGAGCTAATTATCGGAGAGTTCAAAGGAAAGCGACCAATTATAAATAATTCTGTAAATCTGTGCTACTGACGTCACACAAGACAAGATTGAAGATGATGCACCAAAACCGAGTGAATCTTGACGATTTTCTATCAAAATGGCTGAAAGTCTAAAGAATTTTATGAAGAATAATTTTTTAATAAAATTTTTAAAGAAATTTTTGACAGAGTTTTCAGAATGATTGGAGATAGGAAAAGCGTTCTACAGATAAAAATAAAAGAAATAAGCAGAATATTATTAAAAAATATAGGAAATTAAGATAGAAATAAACAAAACATAGACATTAAATACGAAATAAAATCCTAAACCTATTTTAATGCACGTCCTAACTTAATCCTACCTTTTAATATTACAAGAAAATTAAATGACAACATTACATCCTTACATATCCTATATTATATATTATTTTACATTATTATACAGGGCGTTCGAAAATTTTCAACATGATAACTCCATGTTGGGAGGTATCAACTTAAGCGTCCTGGTTTTGATAGAGGTTTTACACGCAATTGGAGTACAGAAATTTTTCGAATTGCTAAAGTTTTCTTCACTAATCCTCCGACATATCACTTAGTAGACTCAAATAATAAACCTATTGAAGGACGATTTTACGGACACGAATTACAATTAACGAAATTTCCAAACACATATTTAATTGAAAAAGTGTTGCGAAAGAAAAATAATAAGGCCTATGTGAAATGGTTAGGTCTGCCAAAAAGTGAAAATTCTTGGATTGATTTAAAACATACTATATTGTAAAAAAAAAGAGAAGTCAAGAATTTATAGGTGAAGCATGTCGTCACAATATCTGTAATAGAGATGGAATGGAAAATTCCTTTTACATGTATGGTAGCAGGTCCTACAGGTTGTGGAAAATCATATTTTGTTAAAACATTTCTTGACCATTATAGTAAGTTATTTAAAAATATTGTATGGTGTTATGGTGAATGGCAACCGTTGTATGATACTCTTTCAAACTTTACGTTTAAAGAAGGTTTACCTCAAAATAATGAATTTCAAGCACATGAGTGTCCACATCTTGTCATTATAGATGATTTAATGCGTGAGTGTGACCATCGGATTGTAGATATTTTTACTAAGGGTAGCCATCATAGAAATATAAGTGTAATATTTATAACACAGAATATTTTCCATCAACAAAAAGGAATGCGGGATATTTCGTTAAATTGTCATTATATTGTTTGTTTTAAAAATCCTAGAGACCAAGCTCAAATTAATTATCTCGCACGACAATTGTATCCAGGTAATACAAAATTTATTCAAGAAGCATATCAAGATGCAACTCGAATTGCACATGGTTATTTACTTTTTGATTTAAAACAAAATACTCCTGATGAGCAGCGAGTTCGAACAAATATCTTTCCAACAGATTCTTTTAATTATGTTTATGTACCTGTAAAAAAATAATAATTGTAATATGGTTTATATTCTAACAACTATTTGTGCTTTAATAGCCGTAAAAAATGATTAGTAAGGAAAATGCACATATGTTAAAACTTTTAGCAAAGTCAAAACCGAAAGCACGTAAGGCAATTTTACAAAATGCAGATCCTGATTTAATTCGCTCTATTTGTGACTGTTCCTATAATGTATTACAGGGAAATGTTCCATTAAATAAAACAGAGATAAATAAGCTAAAAAAATATAAAAAGGAACTGAGATATTTGGTGAAAAAAGGTCCGTCATTAAAACAAAAGAAAAAACGAATAATTATACAAAAAGGTGGTTTTCTTACTGCTTTGCTTGCACCTATTATTGGAGGTATACTATCTAGTTTAATTAAATAATTATGCAAAACGCACAAAAACTTATTTTAATCTCACCAGAAAAATTACATCATTATCAAACGATATTTAATCTTGATGATGAAATGAAAGAAATTTTAAATAATAAAAGTTTAAATGCAGAAGAAAAATGGACAAAATATAGAGAAGTCTTACAAAAATATTTAAATATTATTCAAAAACCAGCAGCAGTTACAACAACAGCAACAACTACTACGGAGGAAGAAGAACAGGAGGACGAGGAGGAGGAGGAGGATGAAATAATATCTACTCTCCCTGAAATTTGTAAACGTAAAGCAAGACCTTTATTACGTAAATTGAAACAAAATCCAAATATTCAATGGGACGATAATGGAAATGTGAATATTAATAATAAATTAATTCCAGGTGCAAATATAGTGGATTTGATATCCGATTTTGTTAGATGTCGTAAGAAAAATATTTCAGTTGCTGGCTGGAAACCTTTTGCTACATTATTAGCAAAAGCCAATATACCTTTAGAGTACATTGGTAATCCTCAACGAATAGATTATATTAGAAAACTAACAGAAGACGAAGAAGACGAAGAACAAGATGGTCCTCCACCCCGTAAACGCAAATGGCGTACTTATAAGCAATAATAATAATAATAATAATCTATTGTAATCTATTGATATTTTTAAGTGTATAGAAAGAAAGATGAATGAGCCCTACCTCAATTACTACATACATCAAGCACGAGGTAATTATAACGTGTATAGAGGTACACCATATCAAGAAGGTTATGGCATTGGTAGTTTTCTAGGAGGTTTATTTCGTACTGTATTTCCTTTATTAAAACAAGGTGCAAAAACTGTTGGTAAAGAATTGATACGTACAGGAATTAATGTAGCAGGAGATGTACTAGATAATAATAAACCTATTGAAGAGTCTTTGCATGATCGATGGCAAGAAGCTAAAACAAATTTAAAAAATAAAGCTCAAAATAAATTAAATCAGGTGTTGGAAGGATCTGGAAGAAGAAAAAGAAAGAAAGTTCATTTTAGTGGTGCTGGTGGTGGTGTGAAACGGATAAAAAGATCCAAAGATATTTTTGATTAATTATGGAGCAAAGTGATAGTTTTTATCTCACACTTCCTAGCAATAGTTCTATGGAATATTTTCCTCAAAATACTCTTGCTTGTTATACTACTAAATTATATCAACCTATTGTACTGGAGAAATGAGTGTGGGAAACAGCTGTTGTTGAAGTGCATTATACAAGTTCATTTCAGAATGTTTCCAAATATACAAATAATATTTATTATCGTCTCATGAATACAAAAAACTGGAACATAACTCAAATCTTACCAGGCCACTATTATCATGTTGATGATATTCTATCTCAAATCAATCATAAAAGTGATATATTAAATTTACAATTAAAAGTCAAAGCATCAGTGAAACGAATTGAGGTTAATAGAGTAATAAAAGATCAAGAGAAGCATATACAAGTACGCCTATCTCCTGAACTAGCCAGAATACTAGGTTTGGATCATATACAGCAGGAAGATATTGCAGTTGTTCATCATGCTCGTTATCCACCTGATTTACAAAAAGCGCTACCTACACTTATGTATATTTACAGTGATATTGTAGAACCACAAATGGTGGGTGACACCGTAGCTCCATTGTTACGTATTATAAATACAAATATTACAGAGCATGGTATTAATAATGTACATATTTTTGATAATCCTCATTATGTCTTTGTGCAACGTAAACAATTTGATCAAATTATTATTGATTTAAGAGATAGTACAGGTAATCCACTTCCTTTCCAATATGGCAGTGTATGTGTAAAATTACATTTTCGTAGACGTAATATGGTATTGTAAATTTTATCATGTGTGAATATTAATAGTAAGAAAAAGACAAAAATGCAGTGTGAGTGTATGAAATCAGAATTAGATTTATTTGCTGGTTTACCCACTCAAACCAGTATTATAGGTAATAAAATAGTTCCATATAAACCTGTGGCTTCAATAGCTGATAATGCACCAATAGAATTTGTAGTCCCCGGTCATGGGGATGACTATATTGACTTACCGCACACAATGTTATATGTTAAAGGTAAAATTACTAAATCAGATGGTTCTAATTTAACTTCTGCCGATAAGAAAATCGGCCCTGTAAATGATTTTCTCAATGCAATGTTCAGTGAATTGCAATTATATTTAAATAATCAACTTATTTCCTACTCTTCACATACATATCCATATCGATCGTATATTGAAAAACTACTAAATTATAATGCTGAAGCTAAATCAACGCATCTTCAAACATCAATGTGGTTTAAAGATACTGCAGGGCATATGGACAGTGTGACCGATGCTAATGTAGGATTTAAACAACGTTTTCTTCTCACTGCTTTAAGTCAGTCATTTGAACTATTGGGCTATATGCTGATATATTTAATCAGGAGAAATTTTTACTGAATGGTGTACAACTGCGCATTAAACTAATTCCAGCTAAACCTACATTTTGTCTAATCGGTGACTCAGATGCTGATGGAAAAGTTGTAATTACAGATGCAACATTGCTTGTGAAAAAGGTTGATGTGTCACCGGCTGTTAAAATAGCACAAAATAAAGTATTACAAAATCCTAAATTTAGAGTAAAATATCCTATAACAAAAGTGCAAGTGAAGACTGAAACGCTGCCACAAGGAATTATGGATAGTACACTTCCAGATCTATTTTCAGGCCTAGTGCCTAAACGTATTATTATTGGTTTTGTTACTAATACTGCTTTTAATGGTAATTATCAAACAAATCCATTCAATTTTCAACATTTTAGTATGTCATTTTTTACATTGTATGTTGATGGAAATCCAATACCTTTCAAACCTTTACAGCCAGATTTTGATAATAAGCTATATGTACAAGCATATTCTACGTTATTTACAGGTTCAGGTATTTATTATTCTAATCAAGGTAATGATATTTCACTTGCTGAATATCCTAATGGTTATACTCTACTGGTGTTTGATTTAACTCCTGATTCAAGCGCAAGTGCTGCATTTCATACTAGTCCGCAACGGCAAGGAAGTGTACGTTTAGAGGTTCATTTTAAAGAAGCACTGCCATCTCCTGTAACAACAATTATTTATGGTGAATTCTCTTCAGAATTAGAAATTGATTTTCAGAGAAAAATATATATTAATTAAAGATGTTAAATACAATTGAGCTTTATGAAGCATTACAACAAAATTTGCCTAAAGATCATTTTATTGGTGTATATGCTGCTGATGAGTTACCTTTGTTTATTCATACATTTCCAGCCGCCATAATTATAAACACTGATTCTAGTGATAAGCCTGGTGAACATTGGGTTGCTGTTTATATATCTAATATGTGTGTGGGAGAGTATTTCGATAGCTATGGTATACCTCCCTATATACAACATCATATAAGGTTTTTAAAACGAAACTGTTTGTATTATACATGGAATAATAGACGTATTCAAGGTGATTTATCTCAATTTTGTGGACATTACTGTTTCCTATATTTAGCATGTCGTGCATCTGGTTATTCGATGCAGGATTTTTTAAACAAATTCTCACTCACTACTATTGATGCTAATGATATTATGCTTTATTCATTTATGAGAGTATGATGATGTTATTTTTTTAAACTCCGCCATTGCCGGTCCCAAGCCCTGGATGAGAAAGGAGGAGGGTTGGGGGTCTTGCTACCCCCGTAAAAGAAAATAATGTTGGGTTGAAAACGAGTACACTTCTATTCTCTGCTATGTTAAAATAGGGGTTGGAAAACGAGTTCACCCTGCTATGTTACGTATTCTTATGTCATTTCTGTTATGTTTAAATAGGGGTTAAAAAATATGCTCATAAAAGAGAACGAATACACCCCTAAAATGGAGGTCGTAAAAGACCGTGGGTTGGAAAATATACCATACTCTAAATAAGGGTGGAACAAGTCTTATGTATCTGCTGTGTGTTCATTGTCTCAGTGTACTTTCTGCTATGTTAAAATAAGGGTTGGAAAATATGCCATGCTCTTTTATTAACTGTGCTATCTGCTATGTTAAAATAGGGGTTGGAAAAGGGAATAAATACACCCTTGCTATGTTACGTATTCTTATGTATTATCTCTGTTCATAGTCCCAGTGTACTTTCTGCTATGTTAAATAAGGGTACACACTCCTTCTATGTTTCATATTCTTATCTGTTATCTGTTCTGCGTGTGTGTTACGTAGTCTCAGTGTAATTTCTGAAATAAACCATGTTCTTTTATTAGCTGTGCTATGTAATTTCTGCTATGTTAAAATAGGGGTTGAAAAAGGGAACGAGTTCAATCTGCTCTGCTGTATGTCCGTTATGTTACGTAGTCTGATGTTCTGCTATGTGTTCGTAGGGGTTGAAAAATATGCTCATAAAAGGGAACGAGTTCACCCCCTAAAATGGAGGTCGTAAAAGAGAACGAATACACCCCCTAAAAAGTGGTCATAAAAGGGAACGAATTCACCCCTAAAATGGAGGTCGTAAAAGGCCGTGGGCTCACGGTGCACGGTGGTCATTTTCCCAGTGGCTTGTGAGTTGGCTAAAACTGGCCCAGATCGATCCATTTCCTACTACTCAAGTTCATTAGTAAACATTCAGTATGACCATAGTTATTGAAATATAAACTTTGGTGCAAAACAACCCCATAGGTGGGGTTACTTTGCACAGCATACAAAAAAGTATGTTCATCATACGAACATAACGTTTCTGTGCAATGTTTTCCCTTCAGTATTTATACATTTTACTTTCTACACAAAATTGCATGCAGTCTACAAATATTCATATTAGAATGATGGTACCGGTATTAGTACTTAGTTTGAATTATCAATATTTGTAAAGAAAATTATGTATTTTCTGGTATTGGCACAGGAAACACATTCCATTAGTTTAGCATATGTCCCACAAAAATGTCAAGTCACCAGCAGAAAAAAAATCCCTGTGAACTGATTTGCCTTGGTTATTCCTTATGTCCAAGAATATCATCCCAACCGTAAGATTTACGGGGTATGGGACTCCACCCAATTCGCATGATTTCTTTTTTAAAAAATCCAATGTTAGTCATAAGCTGAAAGCCACCCAAAAGTCTAGTTATTTCTAAAAGAAACGAAGCATTTGTGAGTGAAGCCCATTTCAAACTACTTTTCTGGATCCGCTACTGTTCATAATTTATTTTCCAACAAGAAATTCATTTTGGCATCTACCTAAATAGGAAATTTACCTAAATTTAGAATGCAGAAAGTTCGAGTAGTAATAATTTCCTATCTAAGCGTTATTTTGGACCGGTGTAAAGTAACTCCGAGTAGAGGCTGAAACCGGCTTCTCCCAGTTTTACTTTTTTATGACTTTAAAACGTTTCACATTTCAATTTCAACTATTGCATCAAAGTCCCATTATACTCAGCAGTATTCTACTAAACTGACTTAACTTTGACGGAAATTCTTGTGGGTGATATCTTTCAAATTTTGGCTGCCTCTGCAGTGGCTGCTTTCCATACCTCTACAACAACGAACCCTTCCGGTAATTAGAAATGATATTAACATTATAGCCAAAATACACTTAGATGTTCTATCTTACGTACAGTGGCAGTTGAAACTTCCTCTTTACTGTTCGTGGTTTTGCCGACAGAGAATTGTGAAATTGTTTTCATATTTTGTGCAAAGTAACCCCGTCTTGCGGTACTTTTTGATAACCATCTATCTTGGAGAATTCGTTTCCAATATATTCGCAGTACTACATAATTTCGTCACACAGTCTCTATTAGGATGCTGTGTAGGTTGCTATTTTTCACTTGTGGTATCCAGTAAAAAGTTTATCTTATAATTCTCTTAAGAAACGAACAATACATCTATGCACCCCTCTCTCTCTCTCTCTCTCTTTCACACACACACACACACATATATATATATATATATATATATATATATATATATATATATATATATATATGAGAGAGAGAACCGGTTGTTAAAAAATTAGAATAGCATCACTGAATAGAACATGTTTTCTTTTAGAACAGTTGTATCAAATGTTATAACCAACCCAAAAGTTGCATACAACTTGGTTCGTACACGTTCAAATTCCACTTTGCTGAAACATTTGATACAATATTTGATGGAATATTTGATGTTGTATAATGGGCTTTATACATATCCAATATCCTATTGTATTATCTGTTTTATCACAATAAGAAATCCATGTTTTCGCGGGATAGTTTTTTTTTTAATCAGTACATATACCTTTCTATTACCTTGCAATTTAATTAAATGTTTTAAAGGTCTCAAAGGCCCAATCCCTGACAAAATCGATAAATCCATTGCCTTTCTCTTTGCAGTTCACACAAGACAATATAAAAATATCACAAAACTTAATAAAAATGACAATATAAAAATATCACACAACTTGAAACTTACGGCTATTCGCCAATTTACAGAGTACACAAGCTCTACCACATGTTATTCTCTGGCTCATTGGATCCGTACACGATTCCCACTCACAAAGATTCGAAGATAAGCTGATAGGTACGTAAGAACATTACCCATTACACCATATACTATGTGCTGCATTTCTGCTGTAAACTTCAAACAAACACGTGATTTTTATTTCTGTTGTGTGAAACGTACCATATAACAGTTTGTTTCTTTTTTTCCCTGCTTGTTACTCTATTTGTACTATATTGCTGCAAGCTGCATATGCACGTAATATATTTTGTTCTTTTACCAGAATCCACAGCTTTAAAAGTTCTAATAAGATCAATCATATTATCAAGTGAATCGATTATCTCATATTTTCCATTGCTTTAAGGGACAAAAGATACTATCCCGCGAAAAACATGCACTTTTGTGACAGATAATACAGAATTAACCAAGAATCTATAAAAATTCTTTGCTATAATTTTCATGAACATGGACTTCGTATATTCATAAGACAAAATAGACAAGTTGGTAATTCAACTTTCCATACACATAAAAAAAATTAAGAATATTATTGCATCAGTTCTGAAAGAAATCAAATCTGCCAAACTAAACTAAAGTATAAATTTCAAAAAAATAAAAAAAAACTTATCCAATTTGATCAGCATATAAATCAAAAGAACATTAAATATTTTACCGAAGTCTGTGTGGACAAGGGAATAAATAATCAGCAGCAATGAATACAACTGTCTGGGTACAATTTCAGGACGGGAACAAGGATATTTGGAGCACTCATTTACTGCCGACTTGGTTAAACAATCAATTTATTTACAAAGTAATTTGACGTAACTATAAAAGGTATAGGTAACTTGACTCATGTTTGCACCAAAACATAAAATCCAATTTGAGGTTATGGAGACAGCAAATAAGAGAAGCTCTATGAATATTTAGTTTATGAGTACTAATTGAAAAAGGGCATTCTACGAGGGTTGGAACTTAAATAGTGGCAACACTGCTGTGGAGACACTATGCAATGAAATGTATTAGTGGTGCTGATAGCGCACGTTGGTGACATACCTACCTAACCTCCGAGCAAATAGACTCGCCCGTCCCACGTTACCGGGAGGCGCACAAGCGAGGGAAGCACAGTCACTTGTCAGCGAGCGGTTTAACGTAAAGGTGTCACTATGTTTTCGAAACAGGAACAACGGAGTTGGATCAAGATTGAATGTGCCACAGGCCGTACAGCACGACAGTGTCATCAAGGGCTTCAAGAGGCGTCTGGGCATTGACGAGCTGCCCTGGAGGAACGTAATGCGTTAGGATAACACCATCGCAGTCGTACACGAGAATCACCATAACTTTCACCACACTGGGGCTCTGACGCACTTTCGACTTTCGCGGCGACCCATAATGACGCCATTCGTTGGATCGGCTTTTCAGTGTTGGCTCGTAAGATCTGGCCCATGTCTCATCCAGTGTTACGACACGGCGTAACAAAGCCTCGCCTTCGCGCTCATAGCGCTCCAAGTGCGTCTGAACAGCGTCGTAACGCATCCATTTCTGCATTTCCGTCAACTCATCCGGAACCCATCGTAATGCAATTTTGCGCATGCCCAGGCGTTCCTTCATAATGCGAAGCACAGTCGTATGCGCTAATCCGGTTTCGTGGGAGAGCTCACGAATCGTCAGGCGTCGATCACTGTCCACTAACGCGTCAACAGCTTGCACTTCTTCTTCAGAGACGCTAGGACGACCTGCCCGATGCATGTCTGCCACAGTTTGCCGACCTTCGTTGAAGGCTTTTATCCACCGTGCCACTGTTCTGTACGGCAATGCCGATTCCCCACATGCCTCTTGAAACCCATGATGACACTGTCGTGCTGTACGACCTCTGGCACATTTAATCTTGATCCAACTCCGTTGTTCCTGTTTCGAAAACATAGTGACACCTTTACGTTAGGCCGCTCGCTCACAAGTGACTATGCTTCCCTCGCTTGTGCGCCTGCCGGTGACGTGGGACGGGCGAGTCTATTTGCTCGGAGGTTAGGTAGGTATGTCACCAACGTGCGCTATCAGCGCCACTAATACATTTCATTGCATAGTGTCTCCACAGCAGTGTTGCCACTATATAAGTTCCAACCCTCGTATTTCAAATATAAAGTAGTAATGATTTTGTACTAATATGGAATGATTCAATCAAGGATGTTATAAATAGAGGATCTGCCCCATATGTATCTTCATCCTATTAAATCGATGAGCCAAAAACCAACCGAGCATAGGCACGTCTGATTGGCTACTCTTGTTTCCGTCATCGTCTGATTGGCTACTTTCGTTTCGGGCATGATTGTTGGCCCAAAACATTGCGATCCTATTGGGCGGAATGGGCAGAGTAGGGGTGGAGAAACTGTGACGTATGGCTTCAAGATTTTGTTGTAAGGGTAGATCCTCTATTTTATAAGATCCTTGGACTCAATAGTTTTACGCAACAATGACTCACGTAAAAGATATTTAGTTAATGTAATCACAATTTAACTTTTGATACGTTATCTAAACTTCAAAACTCTACATATTGTTATATGTACGACAACGTTAAAATTCGACTACCAATATGACTCTAAACAATTATCGTGTAACTTTCAACTTAACAGATCTTCCAAAAATATTATTAAGTATGATTCTTTTTAAAAGAGTTTATATCATTCCTTTGGCTCTTATAAAACATTGATGTGTTGTATTTAGATCAAATAAAGAAATAATTCAGTATTTTATTTGAAGAAAGGTAACTTGGAAATATTAACAATAGTAAATTAGTAGATGTAAAAGTTTGAATTAATCGAATTCAGAATAGTTATATATATATATATATATATATATATATATATATATATATATATATATATATATATATATATATATATATATATATATATATATATATATATATATATATAACAACTATTTATAACAAAACTCAGCGATATAGATGTCTTAAGACCTAAATTTGCGCCTGAAGGCATAAAACCTCAATTGATGTGATGATAATTCATCCGCCATCTTTCATCATCATTGACTATTTTTTCACTAAATTCTACACTATTAATAACATTACATTGTGATATAAGTAACTGGAAACAGGGGCTACAACTAAAGATATATGCAGGGATGCAAAGAACCATTCGCCCGCTCGCCCGGGGCGAGTGGTTCATCAGGGCGGCGGGTATTTAATATCATACCGAAGGTAAGTAAATGAATTCTATTGTGGGATGTGGGCTAGTAGCATTTTTCTGGGCGAGTAAAATTTTGTTGCTTATTTGCATTCCTGGTATAACACCTCAATGAAGTATAAAACAAAGAAAACAAAACGTCCATACTAATTCGTTATTTTGCTTCATAGATTGAATTAATAGAATTTATTCAAGCAAATGAATTTCAAACTTAACAATAAAAGAGAACCAATATAATACAATAATCAAAAACATTATATTTTTTGTTTGCTTGAATAATCAAAATCAAAAACATATGCAACCACCCACAATCTTTTTTTTTCATTAAAAACAATACTTCTGAGTCATATACTTACTTATCCCATGAAGTTTTATCTTATTTATTCTTACTTATCTGATTAATTAAAATACCAAGATTGCCCCCACTGCCCTAGTTCCTAGCGCATGCGCTTTTGATGCATGTGGTCTCAGGTTCGATTTCTAGTGGGAGAGCCACAAAATTTACTTGCATAATGATTCTTTCATTACGTCTCTTTTACCATGGGACGTTAAACTAAAAGGTATCCTCGTCGCCATAAGTGCCTTTACATCGCAGTGACGGGTATGTGACCGCGCAGTACTCCAAGGAAGGGATGGTTGTATAAGAATTTTTGATTAATTTTGAAGAGTTTTAATTTTGACTAGGGAATTAACATACGTATAGGAGTAAAGACACAGATTTGAAGCATCAGAGCACGAAAAGATTCGTATTCTCAGTTTTTCTATTTATTGCTTTATATGTTAAGTTAAACACCACAATATGTATCACTGATATCGCAGATCGTATTATTTTGTAAAATCGTGTCTGTAACCTATTGTCAAAACATTCATCTCAAGACATGATGTAGAAAAAAGAGAAAGAGATAAGACATCTGTAATACATGTATAATTACTCAATAAGTAATTATAAGTAAATTAGACTCAACAAGTAATTGTAGAAATTAGTTAAAGGACACGTAAGAGAGCGAAAAGGAGGTCTAGAAGTCTGAACTTTTTAGAAACGTCCTAGATAGGTGAAAATATAGTTAAAAATTGCAAAAGGTATCATGTAATTTATCTTTCTTTTCTTATATCCTAGTATACTTTTCTCTTTCACATCCAAACATCTCTATTCAGAATTACGAGATAAAGGTGAAGAGAGAAACATTTCCATCTCAAGGATTATATCAGAAAAAAATCTTTTGACTTAGGCTAGATTCGAACTCGTAACCCTTGAATCCATAAGTTTGCGCTCTACCGATTTTTTTTCACTTTTTTAATATTATTTTTAATCTTATTTTAACGAAAGAAGTGTTATAAAAAATTTGTAAAGACACTTTCGAAACTTTCTTTAGGCAGGGTTTGAACCCACGCCAACAACGATTTTCCTTACTATTATATTGCGCTAGCTCACTTTTTTTTAACTGATTTATTGACAGCTTAAAAATACATTTGTGCAATTTAACAAAAACTACAAATTATACAACGTAACTACTGATCAAAAAACCGCCCCAAGTTATGAGGGGGAAACAAAAACTTCAAATAATTATTTGAGCTAACAATTGCTGTTGCAAAAGCCTGATTTCTACAACTACCGGTTGCTGAATGGTGTGTATTAACGAAATTGGCCGAGATAATTGCCTCATATAGCTATTGCAATAATAATAATAATAATAATAATAATAATAATAATAATAATAATAATAATAATAATAATAATAATAAAGATGATGAACAGAATTTAAAAAGTCGCATTGTGAAAAGTTTGGTGTGCGAAGTTAGTCCTAATATGAGATTTTATTAATTATATATAATAAATGTAAGCGTGGTTTATTCGTGCGTGCTACTCAAACTGCGCAACTCATAAGGGTTGTACGCGTATGGTACAGTAGCCTTGCGTCCTCCAACCGTGGAGAAAGATTCGGTTTGAACCTATGCGTGTCCTAAGAGGAAGGAGGAGATTCAAAGAAAGAGAAGTGGTTTAGAAATTATGCAAAAATAGAATATCTCACGAGGTGAGGTGATATAGAGTTCAGCGTGTCTTTCAGCTGTAACTCTATACAAGATATGCATCTACGACGTAACGTGAACCCGAACCAACCGAATCCTGCCGGGAATCGAAACCCATATCACCTCTAGCTCTATCATGGGAGACACAGGGACATGTAAAAATAATCGAAAATAAACGATATTAATGTTAAATCCATAGCTTTCCTGGTCCTAAAAATTCCTAATTGAAAGATATGAGTGTCTATTCAATAGTTTTCGGGGTCGCTGAAGTGAATAATGACACTCCCGATACCATAAAAGCCAAAGTTTTTATTCTTCGTTAGCGGCAAGTTAATTCATTTGCTCCTGCTGGAAATGGATTCGTACTATTTCTTTCCGATTCAAATATGTATTCTACTGGGAAAACTCATCTCAAATATATCTTTGAAATATAAACCTATTCTTCCCGTGCAACGCCGGGTATTTCAATTAGTAAATAAATAATTTAAGAAACAATGAGTATATTTAATGGAAACAGACATGTATTTTTGAATGTTGTATATGAATTGCTAATTCATACTTTATCTAGTAGAAAATGGTGCATCGATTATATATTCTGAAGCAATAGGGAGAACTATTGGAGGTGTATTTTATTTATCTACTGTCGAATTTAGTGTGGAATAATTTCAAATAATTTATTTCGAAACTATCGAGACGAGACTGAGACCGCTATTTGTCGGTTGAAAGGAGACTAATACTGTAAATAGTCTCGTATTGTCTCGTTTTGATACCAGTCCTACTTCGGGGTTTGTTCTCTAGTAACTGGTTGCGTAGTGCACCTACAGTATATAAGACGTCGTATATTTAAATGTTTGAGAACTTACCCCACCTCCACTTGACGGATCGTTCTAACTAAAACTACCAGACCGTTCATGTAATTTTGCGTTTAAGTACAGGTCCTATCCTTATGTCAATTATTTTCTTGCAACAGAGAATGAAAAATGTAACAGTTATAATGTTGATCGCGCATAATCCTGTATAGATAAAAGGCACTTTATAGAGTGTCGGACTCCGTGGTGTAAATACAGTAGTTACTGGCTTGGTAAGTTCATCACTGAACGCGTTTCCGTCATATCGTGCAATGACGTCACCTTTGACACATGCTCGGGACAGGACCACAGGAGGAGTAACGCTGTTGTTTGCTTACTCGGTGCTGTTTATTCTCTTTGGAACCTGATGTGAAATTACTGCTTTCTCCTTACTTTCAGCTGTTTTTGCTATTTCTAATTTAGATGTCTATTATATTAGTGGAATTTTATTCCATCATGGAAATATATTTTATTTCTTTTTAAATGTAAATAAAAAGAAAAGTCTATTTGGACAAGTTTCCCCACAACTCTAGAGGTATTGTCTTGGGTGCGCTTTTCTTTTCTTTTCCTTTAGGGCCGCGGTGGCTCAGTGGCAGAGCTTTCACCTCTAGTGCTTGGCGCCTCGAGTTCGATCCCAGCCCCCGCCAATTGAACTTTGTGGCGGACGAACACCGTGTGCGTCGGTTTCCTCGCGGTTCTCCTATTTCCTCCCACTCTCTTCATTTCATTCATTACTCATCATCACCGTCTCCTTTAGCCTAACCGGCACAACCGTGGGACGTAAAACTTAAAGATTTCATTTCATTTCTTCAACACAAATGCAATTAAACCTGACTCTGAGAGCGCAACAATGTTATCTTGTTCGAAGGATCAGTGATTTTGTGTCGAAGGTAATGTCACGCGAAGAGACAGGCTGAACGTGGGCTTACCTTGTCTTACGTTTCGCAACATTGATCTTGGTCAAGTGGCCTATTGCTTATGCCTTTAGGTATTTGCCCTAAAGCCATACAGCGAGCTGTGTGCGTTCTGTTACTCCCTCCCTGCCCCTCACGGTGTTTGCGAAAATATTATTTGCTTTTCATGCATTGGGATAAGGGGTGAGACATACCTTGGGAATATGGAAGGGAGTAACATATAAAATGATCGAAAACGACAACCGATGTTAATGTAGAGTTCATAGTTTCGAGGTCGCTGAGATGATTAGGCGTAAAGCTATCAGCTATTTTCTGTTAGTGGTTTCTACATAACGTCTACCAAGTTAACGAACCTTGACTTATCCGCGTACAGTAGTTGGTTAGTGTGTCCTCGATGGCTATTTTCACTTTTTCCATGATCATCCCATACCATACAGTATTTTTTTGTTTTGAAAAAGCTTGATTTTATCAATTTATTAAACAACAATGTTTCTTTTTTCTAACCATGTTTCTTAGTATTATCCTCTTCATTCTAACTAATTTAAATATTTTCAATAATTCAGAATTTTGACTAAAAAATGTTACAATGATCAAGATTTGTATAAGAAGAGAAGCCTTCATTTCTAATCATTGTCATAAACGGAAGGGAAAACTTATAAAAAAAATTGAAATAACTTAGTAGACGTAGAAAATCGATAGAAATAATGAACATCAACTATTAGTTGACTGTTAGAAGTATAGTAGATATAGTTCTCAACCCAAGTAGAAGATGCACTCTTTGCTTCATGAAAATAATAAACATTTTTGAAAAATAATTACAGAAAAGTAATTTGAAGACATTTACTGAGCGAACGAAGGTTACTGGTTAGTGTTGACGCTTCGTAATTGAGAGTCTCCCGGTTCAAATTTCGATACGAGGCATCCTGACTAGTGATTTTGCAGTACCACTGGGCGAATACCAGGATACCTTTAATACATAAGCTTTGGCAAATTTTCTTGAAATCTTTGTTCTTATGTTGTTAATGTTTCAGTGTGAAATGGCATTTTGCTACATGGAAAATATTTTTAGTAAACAAAATATAGTAGATGAATGGTTAATGTAAGGAACTCCTACTTGTATGGCTTAGGTTCAAATCCCGACTGTTCTTATTGATTTTTTCTTTTAGCTACGCTCATATGTTGCACTCCAGAAGTTCAATTTTGAATTAAATGTAGTCGCAGCTAGTTTAAACTGAAATTATTTTCAAAACTATTTGCTATTACATGTTTTTGTTTTACTTGCGATGTTTCAACTTTGATATTAGATCTTAGAACCCTAATGTAACTCATTTCCCTACGTCATATCATGATGAATGTTTTCACAACAACGATAGTCGGGCGGTAATACAGAATTTCATTGTTACTGCAGGGCCGGATCTTGAAGCCTGCGAACTACGCGTTCGCAGGAGGCGCCAGGTGAACAGGGAGCCAAATTAGAAAAATGAATTTTGTTTTAAATGTAAATATTTATTTTAAAAAATGTTATGATGAAAAATTTTCCTCATATAGCTTCAAATAAATATTGTACAGACTGAGATACAGATAAAATACATCAAAAGGACAATAAAGTCGAATCTTTGCGTGGTTGGCTGTAAAACACCCTTTACAAATGAAATGGACTCGTACATCAATTGATGCCAATACCACGCGCACAAGTGATGCTAGTTTGAGGAAAATTTCCACGGCCACGGAAAATTCCCCTTTTTAAAGAGGGAAAAGGGATATTTTACGAATATGAGATAAAATGAAGGTAAATTTAGCTTTCCAATAGATGTTGTATTAAGCACTATGACCGTAGAGCTAAAGACAGTGGTATTCTTTCCACAATCCCACAATATGCACAAAATACAAATATAACAGACTCTTCATTCCTTCCTCAACAATCCTTCCGACACCTTGCTAGAGAATATCGTTGCCAAATATGTCTTTAAAATCCGAATGGATCAACAAACGAAAGGAATTCAACCGCAAGTATTGTTTATGGATTGGGTGGCATTATCACAGTAGAAAGAAATGTCTCCAAGGGTGCTCCTCCATCTTGTCTTAAACAGTGTCTTCGCATAGTACTTTGGTTCAATGACCTCAGTTAAGGGTTGAGAAAGATCACCGTAAATGAAATTCACATTATCAAAGTTGAAGCAAGCATGGGCGCCCAAAAGGGGACGAGGGGGCCGGGCCTCACCTGGCTTACGACAAGTATAATATATATGTATAATTTCTTAAGATTTTCTTAATACAAATAAAAATACCAAACGTAATATACCAACCAGGAAGATGACCCCTCTAAAAAATTCTTCGGGTCCCCATGCAAGCAAGTAGGCTTTTCTTGTCCATTCGCGCAGGGAGTGGAGCGAATACTAAGAAAAGACGGGCGGTACAAGTGGATTTTTAAAAATCATTTCTGAGTGAAATTTTAACTTAAGTTCCTAATGGCTCAAATCGCTGTCCACTGCTTAATGCTCACTTCGTTTAATATCTATTAGTTCATTTGTCGTTCGTCAAGATTTTCATTTCTATCCTAAGTCATTTCGTTTTTGTTTTATTTTTTAAATTTATAATGATGTGTGCTTTCACTTTTTAATAGTACTTTGTTTTTCATGTAATAATAATAAGCAACGATATAAAACCAAGTGAGCATTTCATCGGAAAAGAAAGCTACAAAACATGAAAGAAGATAAGAGACAACCGAAGGCTCTAAAAGGTTTCTTTCGCGTTCTGGACAAAATCATACAAATGTTGAGGTGGGGAGTTGTCAATACCAGTCACTGTTAACGAAGCATTTGCAGGTCGACATTCTTTTGAAACTGTAAGGTTATTTTACCTGATTGCAGTAATTTAATTGTTGAATTAAAATGGGACGATACGGTCATTTCTGTTACTGGTCTGAATTAAATTTCATGTATTTCAAAATATGTTTGAATACAATTAGTTTTCACCCGGCATATAAGTATATAACTTGAAAGGATATAATCCAAAGCGATGAAAGGTCATTTGGATGACAAGTAGTTTTTTTTTTTCAGTACTCTCACTTTCAATCACAGCAGCATATACAGATGCTTGTTTTATTATAACAGTATAACAATAATTATTAATCCATTCTCTGTTATTAAATTTAGATGGAGCGATAATTTAAATTAGTAATAATTCTAATGCAAAGTAGAGTTTTGATTATTAGTTACTTGTGTTCAGGGATGCACCGACATAGGTGCTAGGGATGCGCACGAGACGAATCGAGACAGGATTTTCCAGACAAAATTCGAGTCGAGACACGATTCTTAAAATAGAGAAATATATATTTTTCGAGTCGAGACATCACTTTTACAACACATTTTCGAGACGAGACAGCTACACATCTTGTCTCGTGGGCATCCCTAATAGGTGCAGTGTTCCTTTCAGAAAAAATCTTCCGGGGGGGTACACTTAGTATTCAGAGGGCCACTGCTGCTACTCTTTTATTTATTATTATATTACAGACGTATTATTTTGATCTACTCCCGGGGGAAAGTGGCCCCCTAAAAATATGTGTGTACGAAACACTGCACAGGTAGTCTGAGAGTCTGGATCCTTCAATTAGCACACTTTCAGGGGCAGATACACAAAATTATTTGCATTTGTAGGCTATTCCGAAAAATCTTCGAACCCGAAAGAAAAATCTTGGGTGCATCTTTGCTTGTGTTTACATTGTGTTACTGCCTGATTTCGTACGTTTATGTTGGAAAGAAACATGAAAGAATTGAATTGTTCTATAGGCCTAAAGGGCCCTGAAAAGAATTTTTGCGAAGGAACCTGATTTTAAAGTGCTGCCACTGGATCGAGGACAAATTAAATATCAATTAAGACACACACTTTTGTCATTTGTTGTGTATTGAACTAGTTTAACTAAAATTAATAAAGAATTATTTGAAATCGAGTATTTCTCAAGAACGATTAAATGAACTAGCTTTGATGGCCATTGAAAATTACATTCTGAATGAAATTGATATTGATGCAATAATAAGAGATATTGCCAAATTGAAAGCCAGAAAAGTGTCTTTATAACATGAACTTTACAGTAACAAAGAAAACGAGAAATTAAGCTAACTACCATATTTGTATCATGGCAATGTAATATGCTTTTAATGAAGTGTAAGAGCATATCTCTTTGTCAAAATCAAACCTGTGATAATCTTAGACTTGAAACTCATGAGTTTTATTCTATTTCGACTTTTATGTTTCAACTGTATTTGTCAAAATACATCTTAGGTATACATTTTAGTTGTTTCCTGTGCTTATTTAATAAAAAAATATATATAAATTATTAAAACAGGAACTTTGGTCAGGATTCATCCACAGTTAATTAGGTTTAATTTCGCCATTTTCCTTTAATACTCACAGGAAGACTGAATTATTATATATTGAAGAAATTTGTAATTGTAATAATTATCTGAAGAATTTTTGTCCATTACAGCATTCTATTCTTTTATTATCATTTAGGCGGGGGCGACTAAATATTGTTTATTTACACTTACAAAATGTCTACAACCGATCCTGTTACTGTTTTATATATATATATAGAGAGAGAGAGAGAGAGAGAGAGCGAGAGAGAGAGAGAGAGTTTTGATTCAGAAAAAAGTACAGTTGAACGTACGATGCAACATGGGCTCCTGGAGGGATTTCAAACGAATTTAGTATACGTATACATTACCATCTGAACAATTTAACCCTAAAAATGCTTTCGATAATTTCTGCCCACCTAAAAATGCTTTCGACTGAAAGAAATTCCTGCCCACGCTCCTGTAAAGCAGTAAGAATTTTAGGGACTGATCATGGGGTAATGCCTCCCTGGAGCAACAACAGTTCCCCAGAAATCATACCTCTGATAGGTCCGGATGTGACACCAGTATTTGTCTATTACCACTCCTCACTCTAAGTGTATTGAAACATAAGTCAAAGGAACTGTTCTGAAATCTTCACCGGTTCTCTCTGAAACCGCATGCGAATGGGGCCAACCTTGGTCATATACCACATCTGGAATATTACCGTTTATGTCAGAGATCCCGAAAAATATATATTTGACACAAATAAAGGATGTTTTCGATTTTATTTTATTTATTTATTTATTTATTTATTTATTTATTTATTTATTTATTTATTTGCCTGTCACCCTCCCACTCTGACCTCCATGCCAACCAAGGCTTAACTTAAACTTAAGCAACATCGACAGCGTCACTATTCATCTGCGACCACGAAAACTAATACCATAACGATTTCGATATTCATATTGTTCATATTGAGTACTTTTACATGCCACTTCCCCCCTTATTACGGATGGCTTCAGTGTCTCGCCCCCACAACTATGGAGCAATTTCAACAAACTTACGTATAGTTATAAACCACCATCTGTAAAATAAATGTGCGGGTGACCTTTTTCGGGGAGGAATTCATTAGCTACTTTTCCAATATCAATGTTGTGGCTTTTTTCTCCTTCCATGCTAAAGATTGCCGAAGAGCTCAACTGCATTTGCACCACTGTCCTATGAATATAGATTTTAATGGCATTTACTTTACTAAGTGCTTGCTTAGGTGTTACAGGAAAAGTGAGATTCTGTTATAAATGAGTAGGGGTCTAAACAAATACGGAAAACTATTAGCAATGACACTACTCGAAATGAGTTTTCGCAATATAATGGAACAGTATTTTATTCGAATGTGAAGGAAATCATTGCATAAATTGGCCCTTCCCCTCCTTAGAAGTCTAAGCTACAATACGTATCTAATAATTTTGAATTAGAAATATATGCATCGAGTTTCATATCCTTAACTTTAAGGTCTCCTGAGTTAAGTAAATGAATAACCTTCCTGCTAACGAAAGAGTAAAGCTTTGGGCTTTAATGGTATCTGGAGTGTAATTATTAATTTCAGCAACCCCGAAAACTATTGAATAGACACTCATATCTTTCAATTAAGAATTATTAAATTTTCACCCCTCCCATTAAACCTCCATGCCGATAATGCTAAACTTTGATGTGAACGATATAGAAGGTTTCATAATTCATGTACTCAAAAGCTATGGATTTAACATTAATATCGTTTATTTTCGATTATTTTTGCATGTCCCTGTGTCTCCATTACGCCCATTAAGGGAGTAAGAGGGGGCGATTGCCCCCTCTAGAGGAAATTATACTTTACAAGATCGAAAACCCAAACATTGTTTGAATATTTACTCCAAAATTTGGAACTATATTTGAAATGTCGCCTATACTTGCCCCCTTTGAAAACCACAATATGAGCGCCCTTGTGTGTCTCTCATGATAGAGCTAGAGATGATACGGGTTTCGATTCCCGGCAGGAGTCGTGTGGTTCGGGTTCCACGTTAAGTCGTAGATGCACATCTTGTATAGAGTCACAGCTGAAAGACACGCTGAACTCTATATCACCTCACCTCGTGAGATATTCTATTTTTGCATAATTTCTAAACCACTTCTCTTTCTTTGAATCTCCTCCTTCCTCTTAGGACACGCATAGGTTCAAACCGAATCTTTCTTCACGGTTGGAGGACGCAAGGCTACTGTACCATACGCGTACAACCCTTATGAGTTGCGCAGTTTGAGTAGCACGCACGAATAAACCACGCTTACATTTATTATATATAATTAATAAAATCTCATATTAGGACTAACTTCGCACACCAAACTTTTCACAATGCGACTTTTTAAATTGTTCATCATCTTTATTATTATTATTATTATTATTATTATTATTATTATTATTATTATTATTATTATTATTATTATTATTATTATTGCAATAGCTATATGAAGCAATTATCTCGGCCAATTTCGTTAATACACACCATTCAGCAACCGGTAGTTGTAGAAATCAGGCTTTTGCAACAGCAATTGTTAGCTCAATCCGTAGAGCGCAGACTTATGGATTCAAGGGTTACGAGTTCGAATGTAGCCTAAGTTAAAAGTTTTTTTTTTCTGATATAGTTCTTGAGAAGGAAATGTTTCTCTCTTCACCTCTCTTCACAAACATCTCGTAATTCTGAATAGAGATGTTTGGATGTGAAAGAAAAAAGTATACTAGGATATAAGGAAAGAAAGATAAATTACATGATACCTTTTGCAATTTTTAACTATATTTTCACCTATCTAGGACGTTTTTAAAAAGGTTCAGACTTCTAGACCTCCTTTTCGCTCTCTTACGTGTCCTTTAACTAATTTCTACAATTACTTATTGAGTCTAATTTACTTATAATTACTTATTGAGTAATTATACATATATTACAGATGTCTTATCTCTTTCTCTTTTTTCTACATCATGTCTTGAGATGAATGTTTTGACAATAGGTTACAGACACGATTTTACAAAATAATTCGATCTGCGATATCAGTGATACATATTGTGGTGTTTAACATATAAAACAATAAATAGAAAAACTGAGAATACGAATCTTTTCGTGCACTGATGCTTCAAATCTGTGTCTTTACTCCCTATTCCTATGTTAATTCCCTAGTCAAAATAAAAACTCTTCAAAATTAATCAAAAATTCTTATACAACCATCCCTTCCTTGGAGTACTGCGCGGTCACATACCCGTCACTGCGATGTAAAGGCACTTATGGCAACGAGGATACAATTTCATTTTTTTAAAATGCAAAGATATCTTCATATGTTGTTATTGTACACATCATAAGAATTAACTTGTACTTGGCAAACTTAACAATAAAAAAAAATCGAGCAAAGGCCATAAGGTTACAAATCAATTCATTGGAACCAAGGGAGCACTAGATCCCATAAAGTACAACAACAAACTTAATTTAAATAATTAAAGGATTTACGTGACATGGACATAGTCTGCATCTAAATGAAAATAAACATTTGAAGGTGAAGAAAATCCAATTGAAAGAGATAGCGCTATAAACTCTAAGTATTGGAGAGCTTTGCTCTCATTTTTTATTCAATTTTTACTATTTACAATTCATTACTTTGGACAATTTTATTATTTGTTACAATTTTCATATACTATATTTCATTTTCAATATATTCATGCGCCGCTTATCCTTCTGTATTATTACATTAATAGTTGATAAACAATTTTATTTAAAACAGGCAAATTCGGCCATCTTGGCTCGTGCCATTTTAGTACATTTACTTATTTCAAACAATTTATAATTAAAACAAATATAGTGACGTAGTCCACAAGGCCTTAAGGCTGGGACTTCCTTTATAAATCTTCCGTAACGGAGGTAATTGAAAGAAAAAAAAAGATCCAATTGAAACTCTAGGATATTCGCTGCTTAAGTAGATAGAAACATCATAAGTTACACTTTATTGCTTTGATGTAACATTTAATAAATTGTGGAATAGACAATATTGTACAATAATGTGTAAAATAGAAAAAAAAGAAAAAGTCAATCTTATATAGCACTTAGTCCAGCAATATATTTTTGTTTTTTTTCTGCACAACTAAATAATGAGGAAGTCTACAGACAATTATGATGTATGTGCCAGAAGAGCACCAGGAGATACTGGTATAAAATTTGAGAAATTTTCGTGTCCCGAACCCAAGGATCAACCAGATGATGTACGTTGCTGTTGGTCATCTGAACAGGAAGGATATTGCTGTAGTGAAGTGAAAGTTCAATTTGAAAGTAAAAACGATGAAGTGATACCGTTGCCTGTTCTAGTGTGTCTTTTTATTCTGGCTGGTGTAATATTCATATTTCTATGTAGTGCTGTAATATTTAAACTTTTCCCATACTTTGTAAAATGTATAAACAGAGGTTATACACCTCCATTAGCACCTCGGGTCCCACGACCAACATCCATGGACACGATAACATCTTATGGCATTCAACGCCCAACTCATTCTGGTAGCTACGATGAGCCACCACCGCCATACGCAGTAGCAACTAGCGCAACACATCAGCAAAGAACAGAGCATAATTATGTTTGAAAGTAAATCCTTAAATATTTAACTGTGATTGCTTTACTACTTTCTGATCAACAATATATATTAGAGAATTGTAATTGTTTTCTTCTTTCTCAAATAACAAACAGTAAGACTGCACTTTGAGCGGAACCAAGTGATTTTGTCACAGGATGTGGCATTGTTCACATAAAGAAAGTTAAGGATAAGCAGGGTAGGGTCCGGTTAGCTTAGGGAAGTTTCGACCCATTTTCTTAAAAAAAAAAAAAAGTAGTGTAATTCCTCGTATTACTATTTATTGTGAATCTGTTTTTGAGGATGTTCTGCTCAAAGTGCACTTTTGCCTCACAAACAAGAATAATAGCGAGAATATGTTAGTTGGAAAGTTCTCATTAAAAGTATAAAGAAATTATGGCAAAAATGCACTTTGAGCAGAACATTGATAGGAACCGATATCTAACCTAACCTCTTAGGTACAGTCCGCAGAAAAAAAAACTGCAACATGAGGATGTAAGTTTATTGTGAAATGACGAAGTCTTTTGCTTCAAAATAAGTGTGCAGGGGAGAACGCCGAGGTTTTTCCTGGCTTGCCACTTAGACCAGTGTTCCTCAACAGGTGGGCCGCGGCATCTATGGTTTAAGCTAACTTCATTAATTAACCATGAGTACGTAATAATGCAAAAAATAAACATTACGTTCTTCCTGAATCATTCGACCGCTGTTTATGTCTAGTGAATTGCTGCTATTGGGATATTATGAACATGTTTCGTAAGGTATCCTTTTCATCAGGAACGTAGCTGGAGTTCTGATTTTGGGGGGACATATTTGCAAGTGGAAGTGATTTGGTCCCCAAATATGGTGATTTTGCAAATTGATATATAGTAAACGCACAATATTTGGGGTGACAAAGACAAGTTTTTGGAGGGGGCATGCAGTAGTAATGGCCCCACCTGATCGCGTTTTTGATTATCCTCAATGAGGGGTCCCAATGCCCGGGATCAATGGCCTATGTGTACTTAGGACCACCCCCTCTAGATTTTGGCAGGGGTACTTTATTAGGGTGGGTCGTTTTGCCACTTTTTTTCGGAACGAAATGTAATACCTGGCAAAAGTGGCCCAGCCACACGGACATTACAGGTATAGATTTTTTCCAAATCAGATAATATCATCTGTGAGAACTATTGCCTCAAAGTTTCAAAATTTCACTGAAAATTACAAAAAATACCAAAATTGTTCCTTATTTTTAGTTATGTTAAAGTAAACACATTTTTGGATTTATACATGCCAGATGCTATGAAAACTGACATTCAAGTCTCAAAATGCCAGTTATATGCCCCTACGGTGGAATAGGGATGCCTCCTCTGGGGCCGGCAAAGGGAGCAAATTAAGTACAATTAAGCGTTTCTACAGCTATTTTCGTCCTTGCCTTTTCCTTCTACTGGTGGTTCATAGTGGTAGCAGAGCATTCTTATTTTTCATCATGACATTCCCACCCCTCCACCTCACAATACTACAACGCCCTTCTCCTGTCCCGATCTGCGTAACTCAGCGTCAGTATCAGGAACGAGTCGGGTACGCTTCAAATTGGGCGCCATTTCTCAAGCGCTCTATTTGGTTACTGTTGCCTACTGCTTATATGAATTGGCCGTTACAGATAATAGTTTGCTAAACACTATTTTCACAGAAAATTCTGTATTTCTTTCTTTAAAAAAGTCAATATTATTTATTATATCACAAAAATGACTTCAGTGACAATGAAGCATACCTTGAAGAGAAAGCAGAGGAAAGCTCTTCTGAGGAAGAGTTCAAACCCAGAGACAGAACATCTAAACCGAAGCTAGATTTGACTGAAACTGCTGTGATTGCTCAGAGATATAATGTAAGCAAAAGTGCTGCGGCACATATAATATCAATCAACTGTGCTTTAGGCAGCTTTAAAGGCTGGAATTATAACTTCTCAACAGTCTAGCAACATAACTATGCTTTAATTGTGGACAGGAGCAAAATAAGGCGTGTGAAAATTAAAATTGCTCGGAATTTAAAAGAAAGTTCTAGAAATGATGATCCCATTAAAGCCTATACTTTGATGCAGTGGCGGCGTAAGGGCGGGGCGAGCGGTGCTCCCGCCCCGGGCCCCAATTTGTGGGGGCCCCCGAACGGTAGGTAAAAAATAATTACTAAAGAAACTTGTTAGCGTGAGGTACAAGGGCCGTCAAGGTTTATAATTCACAGCTTCCCTAAAAGTAAAACTAAATATTGATTAATTGTCAATCAATATTACACCAAATAACAGATGAAACAACAAAAACATCTCTCTAATAAGACTAATCAGTATCGGATTTCCGTATAAGCTAAGCAACATATAGGTTAGGGCCTCACTCTTTTGGGGACCTGCAAAGATATTTAAAGAAAAACTGAATGTAGATTAAAAATAAATAAAATAGCAGTTTTATTATCTTGTGGGCTCTCAAAGAAATTTAAAGGAAAAGATGAATGTAGGGGAAAAATAATAATACAAACGTTTCACTCTCTTGGGGGTCCCCAAAAAAATTAAAGAAAAAAGCTGAATGTAGGTGAAAAATAAGTAAAATCAGTTTCACTCTGTTGGGGCCCGAAAGAAATTCAAAGGAAAAAATGTATGTGATTAAACTATGAATAAAATAAAAATTTTACTCTGTTCACTGAAGTAAGAGAAATTTAAAGGAAAAATCTGAGTGTAGATTAAAATATAGTAAAAGAAAAGTCGAAGTATATTCTGTTGTCTTTCTTCCTGAAATATCACTATTTATTTATTGAGCTGAGCGAGCGAAGCTCTAATACTCGGGTTAGCCGTTTGGTTGTCCGCGAACTCCTCCTAGACCGTTTGGCCGATCTCAACCAAACTTAGCACGCTGATAGAGTATGTCGTGCTGAGTGACAACATAGGTCGAAATCAAAAATCCGATGTACCATCGAGGAATAATCACCGAAAAACGCTTCCATAGACTTAACATGGGGAAAAAGTTTTCACGTGATTTTTTTGTCAACAATTAAAATCTGCGCGTGATTTTCAAAAATTCCGGCGAAGCCCTTTTATTTTTTTAGCGTAAAAATTTACAATTTTAATCACAATTTAAAAACAAATTAACGATTTTTTAAACTTTTTTTAGCCGGAACAAAAGGTCAAGACGAAGAATTGTGCGATTGTTATGAAAAATACTGATTGTTTTAAAAAGTCACAATAAACTGATTACGTTGCTTAAGCTCACTCAGCTCATTTCATTGCAATCGAGTATATCCATTGCATTCCTAGTTTATCAGTTCAAGGGAAGGGCACAAAGAAGTGATGAACGTACTTAAAGCTTTACGAAGATAACCAAGAAAGTTATGTCGCTTTTTGTAGACGTCTGTGTTCTAATGTTCCTCATAAGGTGAGTTGAATTCATATGAAGATAAGGCGAAGATCAGTTGTTTGTGTGGGGTATATTCAACACACTACCTGGTTGTGGCAGTTCAGTTACACTGTGAACTTGCGTGAGGACAGAGTGAACATGGGACCTCCACAGAGCGTCATAAGGGCGTATATGCTGTACGAGTTAAAACAGGAGTCAAACGCCGCTGCAGCGAGGCGGAAGACATGCCAGGCCTTTGGTGAGGGTGTCGTGACACGTGGACCGAACAGCAATGGTTTAACAAGTTTAAGGACGGTGACTAAACACTCGAAGACGCACCACGTGCCGGAAGACCAACACATCTACAAAATGAAGATCTTCAGGCAGCAATTGAGGCAAACAGTGGCCAGACATGTGAGTAACTGGGACTACAATTCAGTGTGAGTAGAGAAACCATTCGGCAGCACCTCCATCAACTTGAGAAGCGCTACAAGTTGGGTCAATAGATCCCACATGATCTGACTCTGGGCCAGAAGGCAACGCGAGCAGACACCTGTGTTTCATTGTTGTCTCGTCTGAGGAAGGAGCCATTTCTGAACAGGATGTTGACATGTGATGAGAAGTGGGTCATGTACGAAGCTCCACGGCGCCGTCGTCATTGGTTAGCATTCCATGAACCGGTTCCAAAACAGCCGATACCAACCAGTGGTCCAGTGGACCAGTGGCCTTCCTGTGTGTTTGTTGGACTGTGTAACCATCCGGGGATCGTGTCGCTGTTCGGGCGGCCATTTATTTGTAACCAACCGGGTGTCGGGTCGCTGTTCGTGGTTTGTGGTCCTACCAATAAGTATTCTCCTGAGACCAGAACTTGCCTGGATAGGACGATGAAAGACCTCCCCAAGAAGGGGTTACAAATTGTTTCCAAATCGCTCGTCGATCTCAATGATGAGATGAGCATTAGGCGCCGAGAGGTTCGGATGTCTCGTCCCGAAAACCTCACGGACGATCAGACGGTCATCCAGACCGTAACGCACGCAAACATCACTCACACAAACAACGAAAACACACTGGATTAAATAACTCTATACTTATTTATTAGAACACTATTATATAAAAAATAACGAAGAGAAATGAACACAACACTTAACACAAAATATGTGTAATAATTTTCGTCACTGAAATCACACTTTGCCTTTTTAATGCAATGTAGCCCTTTATACATATATATATAAGATTATATCTGAAATTTTACTATGAACGCTTCTCTCACACCATTGACGCACTTGGGGGATTAGCACTGGGGAAAAAGTTGCCGGGATAATCCCACGTAGAAATCCAGTTGCTGCGCCAAACAATCCTGAAGCGTAAAGATGAGTCTTCAGCAAATTAAAAAAAGAAAGTAGAAGGCTGATGTTGGAGGGCGCGTGTATAACTTTTTAAACGCACAAGGTTTGTGAACCTGGGACTTCACTAGTTGGGGCTAGCCGTAAGAAAACGTCCTTTGCCGGCTAATAGCTTGTGCCCCTTAACACAAAATCATACTTAATTCTCGACGCAACATGCGTGGTGGCTGCACACAATATCGGAGTCAAACTCCCCGAGCTCAAAACTTCAAGATGAGAGCGGCAATGGTTGACTGAAGAGGGTTGGCAGTTCATTTCAAAAACCACTCAGTTAGATCACCTGTATGCACATGCAAACGGAATACAGAAAATAATTTATGTTAATTTTAGTCTACTGGCTACGATGAACGAGACACTGCGATAACTCGGGCGTGAGAAAGTACAGATAAGGTACTGCAAAACCCACGCGACTGGCGTCACTTTGGTCACTTGAACATCTGGTCAGCCAGTATTTCTCTAAACTACTACAATATTTCCATAAGCGATTAAAGAAAGCACTTAATTTAGTTCCAAATAACTGCAGTATATATACTGTGCATAATAATAAGTCAGGGAGAAACACTTAGAAGGTTCGTCGCTGACAAATATTCTCACCAAAAAGCAATGTTTTAAATATATATATATATATGAAAAAATAATGAAAGACTTCTTTGTCCAGTTGTGTGGGAAAGAAGCAATTCCCACCGAAGAAAGAACTTATATGCGTCGCAGAATAAAGTATAAATCGAAAAAATAATCACTGTCTTTACGAAATACACAGAGCGTCCACAAAAGATACTTCTATAACCTGATAGCGGTTATAACTGCTCGCGGCATCGTGCATCGGGAAATGCTACCAGCTGGTCAAAGCATCAATGCAACTATAGTAGTCCCTTACGAACTCTTACACGACAAAGGATACCGCCTTAATGGATGTTACTAGTTGTACCGTTAGGTCATTAGGATGTTGTCAGAGGTGACGTATATGTCATTAGGGGTTGATGACATGAATTTGGAAAGTTCCTATGTTTCTTTTTTTAGTTGTGATGCCATGTATGTATTGTTGGAAAGGTCGTGTCCTCTTTTTCGAGGTTGTATATTGGATATTTTTAAAAATAATAATGGAAATTTGAATTAAATCTGTTGATATGATTAAATTAATAATAATAATAATAATAATAATAATAATAATAATAATAATAATAATAATAATAATAATAATAATAATAATATTGAATGTATTGACATTGATATATATATATATAATTTGGAAAAATGAAATAATTGAGTCCCACCATTATGCCTGTTAGGCTAAAGGAGATGTTGATTATTTTATTTGTCGAACAATATGTGAGAGAATAAAAGATATTCTCCTAATAAATCGTTTTTTATATTGCTTCGCTTTACAAAGAAAGCTCTTAAAAGTATATAGAAAGTGGGAGGAAACCATTTTATTAGAAGCTGAGAACACTTACAGTGTGTAAAAGTTTATGTGATACGTACTGGGATCGAACCCGGGACCCTTAGCACCAGAGGTGAACGCTGTATTGTACTGAGAATAAACCCGGGACCCTTAGCACCAGGGGTGAACGCTGTATGAGAGAATTATTGCAATCCTCACATGTAAATTGGCGGGAAAAAAACATATTGGGAGATAGGAAGTATGTGTGTGTGTGTGTGTGGTGTATGATTTGAATAGTTTATTTATTTATTTATTTTGTTAATATTCATCGTTTTATTGATTTGTTTATTGCTTATAGCTAACTTTGTGTTTACAGCCATGTTTTAACTTTGAAATACGGAGCGACTGAATTGTTCTTCCGTCTATCACAGAAGGCGAGCTTAGAATGAACAGAGTTTTATTTTTGTAAATGGCATCACTTCCGGGTATACGTGTTTTCCCTTTGCTTACGTTAGAACTTTGACTGGTGACATACATAGAGTGTCAATGCACTTTTTAATTTTATTTCCGCTTGTCAATATGTACTGAAATATCCTTAGACGATTTCCCCTAGCCCGTGAGAAATCTGACTGGCGACATACTGAAATATTTTTCCATTAACTATGATCGTCACTGCGATACTTATCTGCAGTGATGAAGAAGACAGATAGAAATTTAATGTTTCTTCTTCTTTACAAGATGTTTTGGACAAACACGTAAATGTATTTTTGTAGCAATATCTGATTTTGGCAATGTGAAAGTTTTACATGTAAGCATTTTGTTAATTAGTTGAGTACCGCACATCGCTACAGGGGACCAATGTTGATACCATGTCCTGAATGAGATTTCTCCAGCGGTTGATGAACTTGTAAATAAGAAATTTTTAGATTTCCTGGTAGAACACTGAATAAACGATGTTAGCGGACATGATGACTTTATTTATAATTAATGAAAACGGTTTTGAAAACCTAATGAAAAGATGATGATTGGGGGGGAGGGACACATTGAAATACTTATAAATACTATTAAAATAAAGTTTATTATTATTGTTCTTTACATACTGCCATAGTGCGTATTGAAATACTTTATTTTTTGTGTTTTATTGAAGTTTTTTCGTTGCTGATTCTAACAGAACGAACTCTGATTTTTTAAGGTGAGAACTTTTTTTAAATGCTAAATTGACTTGTATTATTCACTTAATTATAATGGAAGTTTTTGAATAATTATTGATAAACTACACGAGTTGCTTTTGAGAAATTGAACTTGGGACTAATTACATTGTAGGAAATAAACCTACGACCATTTTGTAAGCACGACAAGAGGGATAAGCTTTGTGATATACTGAAAACACTTGAAATGTAATTGCGATTTTCTATTACTAAAGTTATTATTATTATTATTATTATTATTATTATTATTATTATTATTATTATTATTATTATGAATATACGGGTATTTTCCCTTAAGAACCGCCATTATGATTTATCAAGGGCTAAAGACGGGCCATTTACTTGTAGAGTTTTATTTGCTTAATTATACTGTGCTTAATTACAATATGTTTGATTCATTTGTTACGATTTTTTAAGTGTTACACCGATTGTGTACTGAAACATGATCACTTTAAAATCAGTTATACCTGATATACATGTAAGCTGTACAGATGTGACGAACTGCACTAGGATGTAATTTAGAATTCTGCCGATAGATGTCATAAGAGTACGCTTTGGTAACATAGCTGATAATCTTTTAGGAACGCAACTGTTTGAACTAAGACTAGTATTTGCAGAAAGAAAGAAAGAAAGAAAGAAAGAAAAAAGCTTCGGGTTGGGGATGGGGAAGGAGCGCTTTCCCGCACATTATAATTTAAATTTTCGTGTTTTAATAGTAAATATTACTGAATGTTAGTTATTGCGGGGGTGGTAGCCACATAACGCATACAATAGCTTTAATGTTAAGAAAGAAAGAGAAAGGATGAAAATTTTACGGACCCCCCTAAATACATTGGTTATTGAACAATGTCTTTTGATTTGAAAACTTGTTGTGTATTCTCGAAGCAAAATGAAATGATGTACTCCTATTTGTAGCATGTCCCTCAATGAAGGGGCTTTTGCCTACCAGATAGACATCCATAGATTTTAGCAGTATTATAGCAAAAGGAAATTATGTACTCCTATTTGTAGCATGTCCCTCAATGAAGGGGCTTTTTCCTGCCAGATAGACATCCATAGATTTTAGCAGTATTATAGCAAAAGGAAATTACGTACAACTATTGTAGCACGTACCTATAACTGGCGGGGACCCTTAGTTACGGGCTCACATAGATTTTAACAGTATTAAATATTATACCAAAAAGAGAATTATGTACGACTATTTGTAGTATAATCCTGTAACTGGCGGGGGCTCCTTAGTTACGGGCGACCCTAGATTTAAACAGTATTGTATTACAAGGAAGCGAATTGAAATTATGTATTCCTATTCGTATTATATCCCTATAACTGGCGGGACCCTTAGTTACGGGCTCACATAGATTTTAACAGTATTATATATTATAGCAAAAAGAGAATTATGTACGACTATTTGTAGTATAATCCTATAACTGGCGGGGGCCCCTTAGTTACGGGCGACCCTAGATTTAAACAGTATTGTATTACAAGGAAGCGAATTGAAATTATGTATTCCTATTCGTATTATATCCCTATAACTGGCGGGACCCTTAGTTACGGGCTCACATAGATTTTAACAGTATTATATATTATAGCAAGAAGAGAATTATGTACTAATATTTATAGTATAATCCTATAACTGGCGGGGGCCCCTTAGTTACGGGCGACCCTAGATTTAAACAGTATTGTATTACAAGGAAGCGAATTGAAATTATGTATTCCTATTCGTATTATATCCCTATAACTGGCGGGAGCCCCTTAGTTACGGGCGACCCTAGATTTAAACAGTATTGTATTACAAGGAAGCAAAATGAAATTATGTACTCCTATTCGTACTATATCCCTCAATGAGGTGCTTTCGCCTGTCAGATAGATTGCCTAGATTTTAACAGTATTATAGCAAAAAGAGAATTATGTACGACTATTGTAGCACGTACCTATAACTGGCGGGGGCCCTTCCTCTTAGTTACGGGATACCCTAGATTTAAACAGTATTGTATTACAATGAAGCGAATTGAAATTATGTATTGGTATTCCTAATATGTTTTTACAATTGTGTGGCTTTTGCCTCCCAGATAGACCACCATAGATTTTAACAGTATTATATTATAGCAAAAGGAAATTATGTACGACTATTTCTACCATGTTTTTTTTACCAAGTGAAGGCATATTTCCCATTAGTTAGTACCTACAATTGCGGGTTTTTTGAATAGATCATAACATGATGATAATTATGTTCAACTGAAGGGGGCTATGTGTTGGTGGATCCCCCTTAGGGATTTGTAATATAATGAACGTTTGGTGGTTTACTGATAGAAGAATCAACTATGCCCTCACAAACTATGTTTTATTAACAGAACACAATTGCGAGAAGGGTTCTTGGTACTTATTTAATGCTATCTGTAGTATTTAACGGATAAAAAAGAAATATATATTATACTTTACCTTTAAAATATAAAAATATATTCGGGACTAATAACGAAATACGTCAACAGGACACACGGGGGTAAACGATACTAAGGTTAATTTAAAATTCTGCCGCTAGGTGTCACTGTTAGTGGTGGGGGAGAACACTTGATAGAACATGATATAACATGTATTTGATGTGTACGCTTATCATTTTTCTTACGTCGGCGTACGTTAAAGATCACAGAGAAAGCTTTCCTGATTATTAAACCTATTTTAATAGTAATAAAGTATACTGGATTATCACTATATTTATTGAGGCCTGTTTTATTACAGACATTGAAGCTTGCTAATTGTTGTGGTGCTAGCAATTACATTAAAAGTACCGACCAACGCAGTCGAGATTTCTTCTTCTTTTTTGTGAATTGTGAACAGAGAACTAAGCCTTGAAAGGTATGTATTTCTTAAGGTTATTATGATTTTTTTTTAAAAAAGAAAGAAATTATATACTTTTTAATTGTACTTGACTTGTACTTAACCAATATTAATGAACAAAGAGAGACTTTCTCTCTCTCTCTCTCTCTCTCTCTCTCTCTCTGTGTGTGTGTGTGTGTGTGTGTGTGTGGATATTTTTAATAGAATAGTTTACAATTCAATATAAGTGAATATATTTACTGATTTTTCATAAAGTAACTTGATTGATTTCTATTTACATATCAATAATTAACTAAAGATGATTATTTTTTTCTTTTATATATTATCATGTGAGCGTTGCTTAAAAGAAGTATTTATTTGATCTTTTTTTTTTATTAAAGTGGAGTTGATTACTCAAAATAGTTTTTCTTTGTTTTATTTTTTAGATGGATTTCTTCTGCCCGGCTGAAGAATTAAATATGATTGATGAAATCTACCTGCAAGAGGTCTTGCGCGGTCTCAACGAGTACCCTAGGGTTTTTAGTACGTGGAAAGCCATTATGGAATTAAACAGACTTGGCCATAGGGGATCGGTGAGATGCAAAGCCATATTGCGGACCCTTCGTGTCTTTGAAGGTAATGATATACTACTTCTCCAGCACTGTGTAAGCAGTGCTGACGTACTGGATTTGTTTGTGTACGGTTTTTTCCGTATTAAAGAATCGTATGAATTGGCTCTAGATAAAGTTATGTATTTATTAGCTTGTGGGGAAGGTCAGGTAGATAGGATAAATGATGCAGAGTTATCTGAGTTTTTTTAATTTTGGCTCGCGATTTGTTTTGGAACCATGCTTAATCCCATCTGAAAATAATAATGCCATAGTCATGACCCCTCAAGAAACTCATAACTTGAGTCCTAATAATTTATATTTGTTAACAAATGAAGATTTAGCTTTTCTAAATGATAAAGCAGATGGGATTGGCAATCTAAATTCCGTTGAAATACCAATTGAAAAAGAAATGAGGAGATTGGTTGAAAATGAGGACAATGCTGTTGTTATACCCACGCAACAGGTCCAGGGAGAAAATCCTGTATACAATTCAGCTCAATATTGTGTACAGGATAATCATGACTATGGGAACCAATTGATTTTTTCTCCTCAGCCTTGACCGTCATCTGCTAGTGTCCCACCAATGGTTGGACATGGCAACATAAATAAGAATAGTACAAGTAGTACTACTGGTAGTCATAATAGTGGTAGTACAAGTGGTAGTAGTAGTGATAATAATAATGGCGGGGATAATCAAAGAAATAGTAATTTCGAAGTTGTAAGACAAAGCAGACAAAGGTTTCGTAAGTTTCATCTTACGGGCCATGAAATTGTCGTCAGACCTGTGGGTGATGAAAGGAATATTAATAACCCAGAGGCCTATATTGAAAGTTTAATTGATTTTGCGTTGGAACATGTGATCTCCAATGCACGCCCCATGGACTACATTGGTTTATACGTTGAAAGTAGTAATAGTACTAATAACAAACCAGTGTATGTGCCGTTTAGAAGAAAGGACAATTTCACTGCTAGAACAGTCCTCACTTCAATCGAACGAGTACTAAATTCCAATGAAGTGTTCCTTTTAGGGGAAGAAGTATTGTTTCGATTCCATATAGCTGAGAATTTGCACGGACAAGGAAGACCTAATGCAATGAGTGCTGTCCAAAAATACTGCAAATACCAAGATTATTTGGAAAAGCGATTAATTCGCATTGAAAATAAGAATATGTACTGCCTCCCCATGGCCATAATATATGGGATCACAAAGCATACCGCAAGTAGTCAAGTTTTATGTAATTTAAAAACAAGAGACTATGATAGTTGGATTCTGAAAGCAGAAGTTCTCTGCGAAATGGCAGGAGTTAACGTTCAAAGTAAGCAAGGTTGTGACTTCTCTGATTTGGACCTCTTTCAAGCATATTTGAAAGGGGAGTATCAAATCGTAGTTTATGAGGAGATTGAAAAGAATAATCGGGAATATATAGTACGTTACCCGGGAGAACATGCAGAAAATAAGATTTTTATCCTATATCAAAGAGGTAACACTATTGGTCATTTCGAACCCATTCGTAATATTACAAGTTTTCTTAGCAAACGGAAGTATTGTTATTATTGTTTGGAAGGTTATGATGAAAGGTCACGTGCACACAAGTGTAAAACTCGTTGTACTTTTTGCGAACATACTCACGAACGGGACTATACTGCAAACAGAATTAAATGTAATGCATGCAATAGAGAGTTTGCTGAGGGTATATGTTTTAACAACCATCTGACACGTAATAAAGCGGCTAAATCCGTATGTGATAATGTAAAGCTCTGCATCGATTGTGGTATCATCTTTGATAAGAGGGGGCGAAAATCTGAACACATGTGTGGTGAACATTTTTGTTCAACGTGCCGCGCGTATGTTGATACAAATCATACATGTTTTGTTCAGAAACAGCAACCTGTTCATACGAAAAGGTTTATGTACATCACCTATGATGTAGAAACGATGTTGAAGGCACCGAATGAGCGCGGTGAAAGGGAACATGAAGTTGTACTGGTGTGTTGTCATCATGTATGTCACACCTGTATAAGGAAAGGTATCGATGAGCCTTGTAAAACGTGCGGTGACAATATTGGAAATCGTTCGTTTTCTTTTAAGACAATGATGGATTTTATTAACCACGTGTTAGTAGAACGTCCTGTCTTTCAGAAGATCCTGGTGATCGCTCATAACGCATCCAGATACGATGGCCTCTTCTGTCTTAGAACTCTAATAGAAGACCAGCATATTGTACCTAGTGTTCTTATCCAGGGTCAAAAGATTTTTAATATTAACATAGGTAACCGTATCTTTTTTCGCGACTTTTTCTTTTATATTAGTGTGACATTATCTAAATTACCGAAAACGTTAGGCCTTAGTGAAAATTTAAAGAAGGGAGATTTCCCATATTTGTTTAATACTGAAGAGAATCAAAATTATGTCGGTCCCTACCCTCCGCTTAAGTACTATGACCCTGAGGGGCGAAGCACAGAAGAAAGAAAACAACTGGAAGCCTGGCACCAAGAACGTGCGGAAAATGGCGAGGAGTTTAACCTGCAGAAGGATATGCTGGCTTATTGTAAAAATGATGTTAGAATTCTAACAGAAGCGGTCATTAAGTTTAGCGATATTACTGAAGAGAAAACGGAGGGTTTGCAATGTTTCATAACATCATCAACCATTGCAAGTCTTTTAATGCGAACATATCGTACCTTGCACTTACCGGAAAATACTATTCCTATCATTCCCGCGTTGGGATTTCATCATAAGAACAAGTATAGTACAAAAGCTATGCAATGGCTTATGTATATGGAAGACCAATTAGGGATAGAAATCCAGCATGCTAGGAGAGGTGGGGAAAAGTATATTGGTAGGTACAAGGTCGATGGATGGCACGAAGGACTCAACGCTGCCTTCGACTATTTCCACGCCTGTCGCCTTTGTTTTCCCTTTAACCGTGACGCGGTTTTGCACGATGCAGAAGACTCGTACAATACGATGGAAAAACGATATGAGCAAACCATGCGTCGCCGTAGGTACCTGAAAAGTATAGGTGTAAACCTATATGAAATATGGGAATGTTCTTGGGATAATAAGGTAAAGACGGACAAGGAAGTGCAAAAGTTTGTTCAAGAACGTTGTACTAATCTGCCTGATTTTCTTATTCCTAAGAACTGTTACAACGGTGGTCGCACGGAGGTCTTTCGTTCTTACGTCAATTGTACGAGTGATGAGCGTATTTATTATGCCGATGTAACTAGCCTTTACCCATGTGTAATGGCGCGTAAACCTATGCCGGTAAAATCACCTAAGATTCACACGGGACCGGACTTTCCAGATGTGGAAAGTATTCACGGTGTAGTCAAATGCACAATTGTCCCTGCAAAGGACCTCTATTTTCCGATCTTACCATACGTTGCGGGAGGTCGATTACTTTTCGGCCTTTGCCGCACATGTATGGAAGAAGAAAACACTAACGAATGTACCCATAGTGACGCTGAGTGTGCTCTCACAGGAACATTTTGCACACCATAGTTACACCTTGCTCTTAAAAAAGGTTACAAAATAATCAATATACATGAGATATGGGAATTTGAACTCGTAGATCCTAAAGAGGGGAATTCAGGTGGGCTGTTCGGGACTTTGTGAATTCCTTCCTTCAGATGAAGCAGGAAGCCCCTGGTTTTCCTGCTTACTGTACCACTGAAGAAGACAAACATAAATATATCGATGAATATTATGCCCATGAAGGCATACTATTAAATTATGATAATATTAGGACGAACCCGGGATTGAGGCAATGTGCGAAACTATACCTCAATTCATTGTATGGAAAGTGGGGGCAACGCGCAGACATGTCACAGAGTATAATCGTTAGTGATGAGGTCACATTTCTTAGGTATTTAACTACGGCAAGGTATGAAGTTCAAAGTGTGATACCCATTGATGATGACCATCTCATTGTCACATACAGAGACATTGAAAACGAAAACGTTCCGTTAGCGTTTTCCAATGTGATACTAGCCGCATTTATTACTTCGTGGGCCAGACTTAGACTTTACGAACTACTGATGACTGTAGGACCTGACACAGTAATCTACTGTGACACTGACAGTATCATGTACCTACAGAAAAAAGATGAGGAACCCTTGTTACCGCTCGGAAACTATTTGGGTGATCTTACAAATGAAATTCCTGAAGGTTGGGAGTTTACAACCTTTATTGGTCTTGGCTGTAAAAACTACGCCATGCGGCTAACAAACGCCCAAGGGGATGTTCGCGATATATTCAAAATTAGGGGGATAACACTAAATGATAGAACCTCTCAAAAAATAACTGAGAGTTTCTATAAATTAGTGTCTGGACAATTAGAGTCCACAGTAATAGAAAACCCAAATAGCATCGTTCGTAGACCGGGGTTCCGTATCTTTAGCTGCAGAGAGACAAAGACACACCGTGAGGTTAACAAAAAACGAAAACGTATTGACGAACCTGACATAACTGACGATGAACCAATACAAAAACGTGCAAGTGTACCTTACGGTTATAGACCCACGAATGAGTGAATGTGAGTTGTATGAATGTCTCTTTTTAAACCGGCTCGTATGTATAGCATACTCGTTCTTAAAATCGCTTGTAAAAAAATTTATTTTTTAATTTATTTTAATTTATTCCTAATTTATTTTAATTTATTAATAATTTATTTTTTGATTTCAATCTTTAATTTTATATCCCAGTGATTTTTTTAATGGTTCGTATGCCAGAGCAGCTAGTCTGTGATCATTTTATTTGTTCGTTTGCTGTGCAAACAATATATAATCTAGTCATTTCAAGATTAAATTTTATATTCCAGTGATTTTTTATTTATTTCGTTTGCGGTGCAAACAATATATATAAACTAGTCATTTCAAGCTTTAATTTTATCTTGTATTCCCTCACATGTATAACATGTTCGAAAAATATGTGAATGTATGAGTGTGAGTGTGAGTGTGTATATAAAGCAGAGTCTCTATTGTATGCATTCATTTGATTACAAGATGTTAAAGTTTCAACATCCCTCTACTATTTTAATTGCTGGTCCTTCAAGGGCTGGTAAAACTTGTTTTGTAAATCGTTTACTTAATGAATATGATCAAATGTTTAGTATAAAATTTAATGATATTGTTTGGTGTTATGGTGCAGTAATACCAAAATTAGATGCAAATGTAAAAATACGTTTTGTAGAGGGAATACCTAACATGAATAATTTTGAAATTAAAGAAAATTCATTATTAATACTTGATGATTTAATGTCGGAAACTAATGGCGATGTTGCTAATTTATTTACAAAGTATGCACATCATAAAAAGTTAACTGTAATATTTATTATTCAAAATTTATTTCCAAAAGGAAAACATGCACGTGATATTAGTTTAAATGCACATTATATTATAGTATTTAAAAATCCACGTGATAAACTACAAATACAATATTTAGCAAGGCAAATTATGCTTCGGTATAGTAAAGAAGTCGTGAGTGTGTTCGAAGAAGTAACACGGGAGCCTCACACTTATTTATTATTTGACTTGACACAAAAAACAAACGATGCATTGCGAATACGTACAAATATTTTTCCGAATGAAATCATGCATGTGTACGCTAACGTAAAAGACATGCATACAGAAATTTTTGTTTAGTCTGCATCAAGATGTTGAAGGTGAAACGACACTACAGCACGCTCCGTGCTCTGTGCAAATGCAAAAATGCAAAAAGAAAACAAATTTTACAAAATGCTTCAGGGATTTAATAAGAACATTATCTCAAGTAGCTAAAAACACAATAAAAGGAAACATTCCTTTAAATTCTCGTCAGAAGCAACGTTTACGTAGACATAAAAAGATCTTACGTGCTCTATCTCAGCAACGTACTGCATTGAATAAAAAGAAGAAGTTGTTACTACAAAAAGGTGGTGCGCTTCTACCGTTAATCTTGGGACCACTTCTTGCAGCAGTAGGAAATGGTATTTTCAGTCGTTAAATATGTCAGAATTACGTAAAATGATTTTAGTTCCTGAAAATGCTGTACATGAAATTCAATCAAATCTTAAATCCATAGATTCACATCAGTCACGTTTAGATGAAGAAATGAATAATATCTTAAAACGCCGTGATCTTAGTGTACAACAAATTTGGAAATTATATCAACAAGCTTTGCATCGTTATTTACAGTATACATCTTCTTCTTAACATAAACCTATTACTTTACCTATCATTCAAGAAAAAGAAGAAGAAAAATTATCATCAAGTTCCAAACAAGATAGCAATACTTCTATTTTACCATTTGTATCAGACATTTTACAATCAGTACCAAAAACACTTCGTAGGAAAACAGATCTATTATTAAAACAGTTGACAAGTTCTGATAAAATTCAGTGGAATAAGTCTGGCATTGTACGTATTCAAGGAAAAACAATACCAGGTTCAAATATTATAGATTTAGTAAATGATGTTGTTCGTACAAGAAAATATTCAAGAAATCCTTTATTATTCATGAATTTAAAATTTTATTAGATCTTAATGTTCCTAAAGAATTTATTGGTACACCTATTAGCACACCAGCATCAAAAGTGAATAGTAGTAGTATTAGTAGACAACGTATTCGTAAAGTAAGAAAATCTACTAGTTCTGCAGTAGTTGCTAATTTATTTAAACACTGGAAAGAATATAGTATGTAAAATGACAAAATTATCAAAAATATATTATGATCATTCAAATCCTGATTCTTTATCAAGTATACAAACATTACAACGCAAAACAAAGTTATCTAAAAAGAAAATTAAAAATTGGTTAGCTTCTCAAGATGCTTATACATTACATGCACCAGCTCGTAAAGTTTTTGAACGTAAAAAGTATTATGTTAGTGCACCAAATGAAACATTACAAATGGATTTAGCAGATATGCAAAATATTGCAAAGTATAATAATAATTATAAATATATATTATGTTGTATAGATATTTTTTCACGTTATGCATATTGTGTTCCGTTAAAAACAAAGAAAGGTCCTGAAATGGTAAAAGCAATAACAAAAATCTTTAAAAATTTCAAGTTACCCGCGTTTAACGTGCAAACAGATTTAGGCGGTGAATTTTATAATCGTCATGTAAAACAATTGTTTAAAGAATATGAAATTAATCATTATAGTGTTCATTCTGAAATTAATTGCGCGTTAGCAGAACGTTTTATACGTACATTAAAAGAAAGATTATATCGTTATTTTACTGCAAAGAATACTTATCGTTATATTAATGTATTAGATCAAATTGTAAAAAATTATAATCATTCATACCATTCAAGTATTAAAATGGCACCTGCACAAGTAAATGATTCCAATGTGAATCAAGTGTGGGAAACATTATACGGAAATAAAAATAATAAAAAGAATATAACATGTAAATTTAGTCCGGGTGATTATGTACGTGTTAGTAAGTATAAACATGTATTAGAAAAAGGATATTTACCTAAATGGTCACAAGAAATATTTATTGTTGACAAATGTATTAAGTCAGATTCTGTCACTTACAAATTAAAAGATTGGAACGGTGAAGAAATTAAAGGAATATTTTATGCACAAGAATTACAAAAAGTAATTATAAATTCAAAGAAAACATATCTCATTGAAAAAGTATTAAAACGTAAAAAAGGGTGGATGTATGTAAAATGGTTATGATATCCATCAACTATGAATTCGTGGATTAGATCAGATTCTATTCAGTCTGCAAAATGAATTCGAACTTTACACACGACCTTTACGTTACTCTTCCTTCAAATGCAAGTAGCAATCTTTTTGATAATAATACATCATCATCATGGGCACAACCTATTGGTTTAAGTGATGGGGATGGGGTGTTGCATTAACACAAATTAATATTCCGTGGAGTTTTTCCATTGTAGGTGAAAATGAAGAAATTATAATTACTAGTGTTATCGATGATAAAGTTGAACGCTACCATGTTCCAATAACACCTGGATATTATTCATCAATTGAATCGATTCTACAATTAATTCCTGAAAATGTTCGTATGTTACACTATTTACAAAATAAAAATCAAGTTGTTAATAAACATTCTTTAAAATTAGAAGATCAATGTATGATTGGTGTTACACCAGGATTACAACAGATTTTTGGATTTATTAATGAAAATACGCTTGATGTTAAAAATGTTATATACACAAAAGTTAAAAATGTTGATTTAATATTAGCACGTGGAAAATTTCCATGTGATTTAGATTATAATATTCCCAATACAATTAATGTTTGCATTGATATTGTAAAACAACAACAAAATATAGGACTATTAGTTCGAAAACTTAGTGTATATAATGTACAACACAGTCATGTAAAATCTTTTGTGTTTCACACACCACATTATGTTAAAGTTGAAAAGAAATATTTTGAAACAATAGAAGTAAACTTAAAAGATGAACACGGGTTAAAATTACCATTTCGTTTTGGAACTTCAAACCTAACACTTCACTTTAAACGAAAATGATTTCTGAAAGTATTGATGATAGTTTCTACATTACATTAGTTTCAAATGCTAGTGCAGATGTATATCCTACAAATAGTCCAACACATTTTATTAATCAATTAAAAAATAATATTCGTTTATCAGAATCCGATTGGTATGTAGGATTAAGTGAAGTACATATTCCATTAACATGTTATAATGTTACCGCGGGTGAAAACGTTATATGGTACAAATTTAAAAATGCAGAACCTATGAAAAGTAAAATTCTTGTTGGATATGATCCATCCATTCATCATTTACTAGAAGAATTAAACGCAATATCGAGTTTTATAAGATTTAGTTTTTCAAATGTTGTACATGTTAAATGTGATGAACATGTAGAATCAGTTACATTGTCGCCTACATTAGCTTTACAATTAGGTTTTCTCAAAAATCAGATCTTGTAAAAGAATCTCACGGATTCAAACAACCATAGATAGATATCGGATATCCACATCAAATTTTTATTTATACAGATATTATACAATATCAATTTTTAGGTGATACAAAAGCACCATTATTACGTATAGCAACAATCTCTGATATTAAATATGGAAAAGTTCAAACAATTACATTTGAAGATATTCATTATATGCCACTTGCAAAATTTTGTTTTAATACAATTGAAATACTATTAAATGATCATGCAGGGCGAAATTTGCCATTTCGTTCTGGGACACTGACCGTAACACTATATTTTAAACGCTCTCCGGCATCTTCTAAATAATAATAATAATAAAAAATGAGAGCAAGACGTGTTACTTATCATCGTGGGCGCGGAATACCATATTTTTCAGGACCTGTATATCAAAGGGGACATGGTATAGGTAGTTTCTTTAAAGGATTATTTCGTTTTGCTTTACCATTTCTTAAACAAGGTGCAAAAACTGTAGGACGTCAAGCATTACAAACCGGCATGCAAGTTGCGGGTGAATTATTAGAAAATCGACCATTTAAAGAATCGGTTCGTGCACGTGTAAAAGAAGCTGGTAATAGTTTAAAGACAAAAGCAATTAATAAAGTTGGGCAGTTGCTAACTGGTAACGGCAAGAGACGGTCACGCAAGAGGAAAGCTCCTGCAATTGTAAAGTTTGGACCACCAACAAAACGTAAACATATACAGGACATCTTTTCATAATGGCGTTCCTAAATTCGAATAGTTTTGAATGTTGTACCAATGAATTTGATTTCTTTTCTATACCAATGACACAAACAGCTATTGAAGCAACTACAAATGCTGAATATCGTCCTATTTCCACATTAACCTCAGAAGGACCTATTGAATTTGTTATTCCGGGAGAAACAGGTGAATTTATTCATCCTGCATATCTATATCTTTATGTACGTTGTAAAATTACTAAAGCTGATGGTACAACTTTAGCTAATGATGATGTTGTCGCACCCGTAAATAATTTCTTACATTCTTTATTTAGTCAAATTGATATTTCGTTAAATGATAAATTAATTAGTCCTTCATCAGGATCTGATCCTTATCGTGCATACATTGAAACATTATTAAATTATTCTCATGATGCTTCTCAAACACATTTAGCATGTGCCATGTGGCATAAAGATACTGCAAAAAAATTTAATAAATTAGATAATACAAATGCTGGTTTTCAAAAACGTGCTAATATGGTGAAAAATAGTAAATCTTTTCAAATGTATGGACGTCTTCAAACTGATATTGTAAGTTTAGATCGTATGCTTCCTAACAAAGTAAGTTTGCGTGTAAAACTACATCGTAAAAAAGATAATTTTTGCTTAATGTCTGCTGAAAATACAAGTTATAAAGTTGGACTTGAGGAAATTATTCTTCATGTACGACGTATTGATGTAGCTGCAGATTTAGCTATGCAATTAAATACACGAATGGGTTCGAAAACAGCCAAGTTACCTCTGACGAGAGTGGAAACAAGATCTTATACTATACCTGCACAAGTAGTCTTACAGCATTGATAATCTTTTCCTGGGTAATGTTCCTAAAGGCCTGATTATTGGTTTCATCTCCAACACAGTCTTCAATGGGAAATCACATCTTAATCCCTTTGAATTTCGAAACTTTAACGTTAACAAACTGCAATTACAAGTCGGTTCAAAATCATTTCCTCCCAACCCCCTCACACCTGATTTTAATAATAATTTATACCTTCTAAGTTACTATACTTTGATTTCAGGTACTGATATATATTATGAAAATTATTCACATACTATTACTCTTGATGAGTATCCAAACGGATATGCTCTGTATGCATTTATTCTATCTCCAACAGGAACTTTAGATGATAACACGTGGGATGTAGTACGCGATTCCCCTGTAAATTTAAAAGTATCATTTTCAGAAATCTTAACTGAACCTGTTACATGCATTGTGTACGCACAATTCGATTCTTTAGCACAAGTACACAAAGACAGAAATATTTATACTGATAACACGTTCTAATTTATTTAGTTGAGTACAATGCGGGTTGTTGTTCACTTCTCGGCGTATCATGATAACGAAAATGACTTTATTATAAAAGAGCTAGCCATTGTAAATCCTGACGTTCCCTTTTTTCAAAATTGGGTTTTTAAACCACCATTTCCTTTAAATAACTTATCTGAGCAAATCGTTAGTACAAACAAATATCTAGATGAGAATGTGTATGGCATTACCTGGCACGAAGGGGATGTAGAATATTCACATCTTAAGGAAATACTTCAAACATATTGTTCAAATACTACAACCATTTACACATACGAAATAAATAGAAAGTGTTTTCTTCAAGAAATTCTTCAAAGAGAAGTTACAAATTTGGAAGAAATAAACTGTCCAAAGTATACTGCATTAAGTTTTCACGTTCATCGGTGTGCACATAATAAGCACCGTTTCGGACAATATAGATGTACTGTTCATGAAGCATTACTGTATAGTGAATATGTGAAAGTGTATGATTATGTGTTACATGTGAATAACAGTGATAATTACATACCTACTACAATTAAAAATAATCTTCATCATGTATAGTGACGAATTATTAAAAGTGTTACTAAGTGATAAAATGACTGGTGCAAGTGTTACTGGAATTTACCCTATTGACAAACTTCCTGTAACGGTAAAACCTCCTGCAGCACTTGTGATTAATCTTGAAACATCTGATTCTGCTGGTTCCCACTGGGCTGCAGTGTACATCAATAAGAAAAAACATGGGTACTACTTTGATAGTCTTGCTATGGACATTCCCAAGGAAATAAAAAAACTTTTTGTCGAAAAATACTAAAATGTACTTTACAAATATTCAACAATATCAACATGATAATTCTGTGTTATGTGTCTATTTTGTCTTATATTTTCTGCATCATATTATTCGCACTCAATCATTTGAAAAGTGTTTAAAATTGTTTAACAAGAAAAATTTGAAAAAGAATGATGATATTGTTTATAAACATGTAAACAAATTTTTAAAAAGAAAACACAAATATTTTTTTATTTTTTTATTTATTTTTTTTAAATTTACATTTTTAATTTACAATAAATTTTTTTAAACTTACACCCATGCATTTTATTTACAATTCCTCATTACAATCTTAATAATGCATTAGTTAATGCTGTTGATCTTTCATATTTCCACCAATAATTCAACTGTTATGCATTACGATATGCACATCCTGCTTTCTTTACAATACTTGTGTGAAAAGAACAATATTCATTAAATGTATTTCCACATAATTCATTTAATGAAGGACAATGTTTTGTTTCTAAATCAATGACATTATCTAATGCAAATATTCTTTTAATCCAAAGAGATTTCTCTAAACCTTTACAATAAAAGGTTGAATTCTTTGCGCATAATTGATATACAAGGTTTCGTATGCATGATACAGTATATCCAGTTTTGCTATTCCATTTCAATCCATGCAAATTTAATGTTAACCAGTCAATTTGTTTTTGACATTCTAGTGATAATAAATTATATTCTACTGGTGATTTTACCAAGCAATGGAAATTTACTGTATCATCGCATGCAGTTAAACAAAACTCACGAATAATAATAAATTCGTTATCAGACATTTTAAAAACTTGAATATCGATAATATATTGATTTACACATGGTGAAATTCCATTTGTATGAAAAATAAAAAACGGAATTATCTGTCCAACAAATTCTGTATTTTGTAAAAGATCACAAGTTTTATGCATAAAGCATAGAAATGAGATTTCACTATGTTCTTGTTCAAACACTTCAAAGAGTTCACTAAGAGTTTTGTCAAGAGATAAATACTTCACTGCAAATGATCCAGTATTATGAAAATGTCTACATTCATGAGGAAGATGTAACTTGCATTCCACGCATTCCATTGGATTATTGTTGTGTAAGTATACTTTTATAGTTTTTAATACACAGTTCACATTAATGTTTTCACCAGTACATAACACACATGAAACACTAGCACTATTCGAATACATTTTTTCAATCTGAAATATTCGCTTTCCGTTTGTCTTTTCTTATGAAGATCTCTAGTAATTCCGGTAAATAGTCTGTATCACTTAATAATTCCACATAGGCATCATAAAATTTTTCTCTTGTTAATAGTTCGATAATATGCGTGTTTGCGTACAAATAAAACACATCATCTTCAACACTAGGACTTGCTATAATACTCCAAGCGCGGATTTCCAATAATTCTGGACGCATAGTCATACAATCATGATCAAAATCATGATTAGATCCTGTCGTACATCCCTCACATATTAGTGTTTCATTAAAATTCCATTTTTCAATAGCCTTCTTTATACATTCGCGATCCACTTTTTCACTATTACAACAACAATCTAAAGCCCAAAATCGTGATGTTCTTGATAATACAATTGGAGATGATGGTGGTGTTGGTGAAACTGTTAGCGCTGGTGAATCTATTGCATCAAAATCAAATTCTTCATCTGACGATGATTCGTATATTTCTGTTTCAGCATCAGATATTGCTTCAATATTGCTATTGCAAAGATCCTTCTTCTCATACGACTGCATGATGTATCTTTATATATTTTGTCTCTTATAACCTATATTTAAAGTATTTTCATAACCGCAAGGTAATCACGTGTTCAGCATTCCCAACATTAAAGTTATTTCTATTAGTCTGTCCCCAATTTGTGATGTTTATCTCCCACGTCCGCAATCTTTCTTTTGTTCACCTACCGCGGCACCAAAGTTATTTCTATTAGTCTGGCGGTATTCTGTGATGTTTACTAAACGTGTCAACGGTTTTCCTTTGTATTTGAATTCAAGTTTTAGCAACGCCCTGCAAGCACACATCATCACTCCTACCCAACCGGTTTCCCAAAAGCGCGCGAAAAGTTCAGTTCATGTCTTAAGTTCACCAGCAAAAGACGTACGGAAACCACGCTCTGTATATGTACCATCATAATGTATCGTACCGTACACTAGCTTTTACCACGCTCACCGAGTATGCTCACACAGTGTTCAAGTAATAGTTACGAGAAAATAAAAAAACGATTCGTCAAATTAAAAAGTCCCGCATGAATAAATATCTCCCTCCCATCATACAGCGTTCATCTCCGGTGCTAAGGGTCCCGGGTTCGATCCCAGTACAATACAGCGTTCACCTATGGTGTTAAGGTTCCCGGGTTCTTTCTCAGTACGTATCACATAAACTTTTACACACTGTAACTGTTCTCAGCTTCTTATTTTAAAATATTTTCGAAATTATTTGTAGGTTCACACCGCAAGTGTTCTGAGCTTCTAATAAAATGGTTTCCTCCCACTTCTATATACTTTTAAGAGCTTTCTTTGTAAAGCGAAGCAATATAAAAACCAATTTATTAGGAGAATATAAAATAAAAAGCGAAGCAATATAAAAAACCGATTTATTAGGAGAATATATTTTATTCTCTCACATATTGTTCGACAAATAAAATGGCAATAATGCATATATATTCAATATTATTATTATTAATTTAATCACTGATACGGATTATTAATTTAATCACTACTACGGAAGTAAGTGATACAGAATGACGTATCATCATATCAACAGATTTAATTCAAATTTCCATTATTATTTTTAAAAATATCCAGTATACAGACTCGAAAAAGAGGACACGACCTTTACAACAATACATACATGTCATCACAACTAAAAATAAGAAACATAGGAACTTTCCAAACACACGTAATCATGTCATCAACCCCTAATGACATATACGCCACCTCTGACAACATCCTAATGACCTAACGGTACAACTAGTAACATCCATTAAGGCGGTATCCTTTGTCGTGTAAGAGTTCGTCATGGACTATTAACTATGTACTGTCAGCAGTTGAGCAGTGTTTAAGAAAAACTCAAAACTCTGGAGAAAGCACTTTTGAATCGCAAAGATTTTCTCCTTGTTACAGGACAACGCTAAGCTCCACGTGGCTAGGATGACCCAGGACACCATTCTACGCCTTGGATGGAAAACACTATTGCATCCGCCACACTCCCCGGACATTGGATCTTCCGATTATTACTTGTTCCATTCCTTGGACAATCACCTTAGAGGACGCAGTTCAAATCCCTAGTAGAGGTGCAAAATGCACTTGATACCTTCTTCGCTTCACGGCCCACCAAGTTCTATCGCTATTGAATCCATGGCCTTCCAGAACGTTGGCAGGAGGTCATCGATGCTGATGGGAACTATTTTTTATTTTCCGGGTACGTCTTAGGTGACATATCGATGTTCAGTGTGGTTGGTGAAAAAGTGACAGAGCTTTCTTGGTTACCTTTATATTAAGGTACTAGCATTCTGTTCCTAACCAAAAGGTCTTTGGTGCAGACGCTATAGTTGCTGATTCGCTTGTTTTCCTTTGTCCTTTAAAGTCGAATTTTCAGCGAGCGAAATTCTTTTGCTTAGCTCATTTCTCCTGTTTTGCTCTTGTTTCTTGGCGTACAAATTTACACTTCAGCCCACAAATTTAGAGTGAATAAGATGTTCAATAAGAAAACAAGTATCCAAATGTTCAAAAGAAAAAAACGTGAATTATGTTATATTGCTTCCTTCTATATTTAGATAGAAATAAAATAGAACTATAAAATAGAACTACTTTGCCAACTTTGTGCAGCAGCTAAATGATGAGAGCGAAGAAAGGTTAAAAGCATGTTTGTTGCTCTGATTCGGCTTTGTCCTAACCGAATGACCTGGATGGCATAGAATTGTTTATATATAATCCGTTCACTAAGGTGTGCTTTGAAACCTAAAGAACAACTTGATCCCCCCCCCCAAGGTATACTGAAATATGTATTTTCAATGGGGCTTGAAGCTTACAAAAGTTTGGCAACCGCTCTTCAGATTTTGATAACATTACCCGTATCTGTCGCATCATTTGAAGGGTCTTTCAGCAAAATAAAGCTTATAAGACCATACTTACGCTCCACTACGAGTCAAGGAAGACGCGAATCCGGACATTCTTTCTATCGATAATGGAATAGCATCTACTTTGGATTTTGATAATATAGTTGATACTGTCGCAGCAACTAAAGCAAGGAAGGTAGCATTCTGAATGCTGGCGGAATCCAGGGTAGTAAGGTAGTGGAACTATTGCCGAAAGTAGTTTCAGGTTTCAACTTAAGACAATAAAATACAAAAGTACCAAAAGAATAATAAAAAGCCGTCAAGATCTGTCAATTGACTGGAGATGGGTGGTAATTAAAAGTAGGATGGTACACAACCCATAGTAGAATTCTGTGCTCACATATTTAATCTATGATGTAGCCCTATCCCCAATTATTCAATACATTCAATTATTCAATACAGGATTTTTTGTTACAGTATATTCTAATACTAAGTGTATTAGTAAGTGGTAATGGAAACAGTCATAAGTGACAGAATATAAATATGACTGAATTATTAAATACAAAATAATGGAATCATAATACAAGTGTGAAATCTGGAAACAATAGTAAAAAGAACAAATAGGAGAGAAAGATTCTAATGCCTAACTATATTTATTGATATTTCGGCAAAAGCAGTGGCACTAAATAGATCGTATATTATCACTGGGGAGAAACCTAGTAAAAGATAAATGAAGAACACACGCAGGAAACAAATCTATTCTAGCCATTACTTAATAGTTCGATAAAAAAAAATAGTATTTAAGTATCATGTATTATCACTGGAGAGAAAACGAATGTTAAAGTGAATGGGGCTAATTGTATGAGAAAAATCTAATCAAATAAAGGCCATGTAGCGTAAACTTAGACTATGAATGTGAGAGATTATGACTAAACTTATCATATGAGAAATTGCATAGGACAAACACCAAAGGCGAGAACCGAACAAGAAAATTCTATAGAAAACTGAGAACTTACATTTAGAAATCGCATCGGTTATATTATTATTTGCATATTTTTCAATATCAACTCATTGTTACATTTTGTCCGTAAATTTGTCTCTAAATGTATTATTAGGAGCATTATTTAAACTATTCTATCTAATTACAGTACGCTTTTAACGTAGAATAGTATAACTTAGGTGTCGGATAAATTCTGGATTCTTTGTTTTTATGTTTTGTTTGTTCTTAAGATTATGTCATTTCTGTCATGGGTTGTAGTTTCCGTTACACTTGTATCCCTAATCCTTTTTCTGTCATGTCCCTTGTTTAAAAATGAATATATACTGTATATATATGATATATATGCTGAATGTTGTTATGCCCCGCAACTATTCTTGTTTATACCTTGTTTATTCCTTTTGCTTGTCATGTTGTTTGTTTATTTGTGTCTTTGCTTTCTGTGTTTATATTCGTGTTGTTCAGTATATAAATTTTATTTGTTATATGTTTTGTCATATGTCAACTTAATTTTGGTCGGTACCAGAAATTAATTTATTTAAATATTAGATGAAGAAGAAAGAATATTAAGAATAAGAAGAATATTAAATATGAAAGAAATGTAATTGTGATTGTAAAATTGTTAATCTGTTACTTCTAACGGAAGATTTAATGAAAATAATAATCTGCAGAAGTTATTATTGTGTTTAAATTGTCATCGGTCAAAAGTTACATAATTTAATTTATAATTATTTAAGTTTCGAACGTTTTGTGTATATTTTAAGAGTGACAAGAAAATAAGAGATATGCAGAGTTAAATACTTTCTTCTAGGGCTTAGGCCCTTACTCTTCCCTACCACCACATCACCGTAAAATGGTTCTAATGTAAACTATTGTGTAATCTACAAGTATAAAATCCAAATTTTAGTAATCTTCTATAACTTAATCAATATAAATCTCTTTTGAAATTAGTTATTTGATCCAGCACGACTTTATAATAATAATAATCGTAATTCCTATTTTGTTACTGAACCTATATCTGCAGGATTGAATGTCATACGAGTCCGCATATCATCAGACGTAATCTATTCCTTTGTGTGAAACCGAGTTAATCCATGAAATTTAAATATTGAATTATGAAGTTAGGGAGAATATACAGCAACGCCAGAATGATGATTATTTATGCAGAGGCTATATAAAATGGATAAAATATATATATAATTATAAATATGAAGATTTTAAGATAAATGTCTTAATGGAAGAGTTAATAAAGTATTTGAAATATGATAGAATTTATGGTTTTGCCTTTGTGGAATTAGTGAGCTGTGGCTAATGCTGGATATATAAATACTAACTTTGGAGTCGTAACAAGATAAACTTTGATCATGGAAATGGTAGATGCGGAATCCCTAACTAAGTTCGGTAACCAAATGGTATTATTGATTTGTATTAAGTTTAGTGGTGGAAATTCGTATTTTACTTGAAAACTTCAATACCTTCCGTCAGTTAGTCACGGTTTACTCTCATATCATACCGTGCAATGTGATCGTACAGATCTTCATGGTTATTTGCTTCTGAAATCAAAGAATCTGGAACTAAATATACTTTTTCCACGTTTTGTGTAAACGTGGTGGCGACTCAGTTTAGGCCTATACAATAACTCAAAATTAAGTCAGATTTGTCAAAATATAAAGCGTTGTCGAAGAGCGTGACAAAGATTTTGGCGACCTTTCAGCCAGGATATTAGATAAAGAAGGCAAATCGTCGTGAAGATGTTAATAAATCGCTCTATCGAATATATGAAATATGAAGGAATGTTTTTGAAAATTTCCCCCCAAAATGTTAACTGTGAAGACGAGGAAATAAATATGGTGAATGTGGTGAGAAAGAAGAAAAGGTGCTACGGTCCTAGATACTATAAAGATTAACATGTCAGGTACTGAAGTTGAAAAAGACTTTTTTAAGTGTTGCCAGGAAGTAGTTCAGACAATAAAGAAAGGAAGTAAGAGGAAAATTAATACACGAGATAAAGCAATTACCTGTGGTAACTGCACAAAATTGTTTCACCAGAGATGTGTGGGAACTATAGAAAACCCAGATGATCAAGATATGGAATACTTTTCGAACTGGATCTGTAAAGACTGCCAACTGAAAGGAAGCGAAAATAATAATAAGACAGATAGTGAGGATGATTTTGAAGATACCGAAGAAGAGAAAGTAAAAGGAAAGGAGAGAGAACTGGGAAAAGAAGAAGCTCAACGGAAAGAAGAAGTACAAAATTCAAAAGAAGAAGAAGTGCCAAACGAAGAAACTAGACAGGAAGAATTGCAGAATTCGAAGGAAGAAGGAGAAATTGAAGAAAAACCACAAGCAGATAAATCTCAAGACATTTGTATTTTAATGGAATCAGTCGTGTTACATGAAGCCAAGGAACAACCGAGTGTGCCACAATCAGAATTAAACAGCCAAGAAATGTTTAAAATGTTTATGCAGCAGATATCCCTATTTCGGTTAGAAGTTACCAATAACATAACCACATTGGCTAATAACATGCAAACATTCGGAAAAGAGTTGAAGGAAGAAATACGGGAGGACTTGAATATAGCGATTGGAGATTTGAAGAAAGAAATTGTAGGTATAAAGAAAAGGGAGGAAGAAACGGAGACACGATTAGAAGAGGTGGAAAAAACGGTTGATTCGTTAGTCAAGGCTCATGATGACGTCAGTATGGAAGTAGCCACGACTAGGAGCGGACAAGAGGAAAGCAATCAGAGTTCCAAAACTGAAGATGAAGAATCCGTGACAGAGGAAAATGTGGTGAAATCAAGTGAAGAAAGTAGTAAAAGTAAGGAAAAAGTTGATGTGGAAACGGAAGGTAATGCAGGTGCCAACAATAAAGAAGATAGGCAGGATAATGAGACGGACGATGACGCAGCCGTAAACAATGAAGAAAGTAAAGAAGATAATATGGAAACGGAAGATGAAGATGCCAATAATGAAGGTAATATGGAGACGGAGGAAAATGCAGCAGCCAACGAGGAAGAAAATAATGAAATTAATATGGAAACTGAAGGTGAAGCAGCTGCAAACATTGAGGAAGAGAAAGAAGACAGTATGAAGAACACTACTGAGAGGACAACCAATGATATCAAAGATACGAATATGATTTGGAGAAAGAAAAAAATAAAACGAAAGGAACGAGGAAACCGAAAGAGCAAGTTAATGTATTGGAAGAAAAGAAAGTTGAAATTTATGACAATTTTGATCGGTGCAAACAAAACGAAAGCAAGGAAAGGTCCAGAAGGAAGAAAACAGTGGAAACGCCGAAAATGTAAAGTAAAGAATGCACAAGACAATAAGATGTGGAAACATCATAGGAGGAAAGGACAAAAGGAGAAGAAAGGCATAATTGGAAGAAATCGGAAGAGAAGGAAAGAAAGACAGAAGATATACAAAGTAAGATTCATTTCGCGTAAAAAAAAAAAAAATCGTTGAGAAATGGATGATGTTTGATATTTGATTTCTTGTTGCTTTGTTATTATTGTTCCATTGTTTGTTATTTTTAATGAATTGTTAACTACATATTCACATTCCAATATAACAACAAAATTATGAAAAAATGCTATTTCAAAATTTAATTTAAATTGTTATTATAACTAATTGTGAAATTTAAATAACTTTAAAAAAAAAAACAAGAAAAAAATGCTATCAGGAAGAGAAGACTATGAAAATATAAAGAAGTTGATTTTGTTTGATATTTCATATAGATGTTCATATTGAGTTGGTCCCTACCTAGTTATAAAGTTGTGAAGTAATCGTGTTCATCATCGATTTACAGGATACATCTAAATGAATCACTTGGAAAATAACACGGATGCAACGTAATTAGATTTAATTTCAACATAAATTATGACTTAAAAAAAAAAATTATCACTGATAATTTTTTTTTCCTTGAAGAGGGGGAAAGTTGTTATGCCCCGCAACTATTCTTGTTTATACCTTGTTTATTCCTTTTGCTTGTCATGTTGTTTGTTTATTTGTGTCTTTGCTTTCTGTGTTTATATTCGTGTTGTTCAGTATATAAATTTTATTTGTTATATGTTTTGTCATATGTCAACTTAATTTTGGTCGGTACCAGAAATTAATTTATTTAAATATTAGATGAAGAAGAAAGAATATTAAGAATAAGAAGAATATTAAATATGAAAGAAATGTAATTGTGATTGTAAAATTGTTAATCTGTTACTTCTAACGGAAGATTTAATGAAAATAATAATCTGCAGAAGTTATTATTGTGTTTAAATTGTCATCGGTCAAAAGTTACATAATTTAATTTATAATTATTTAAGTTTCGAACGTTTTGTGTATATTTTAAGAGTGACAAGAAAATAAGAGATATGCAGAGTTAAATACTTTCTTCTAGGGCTTAGGCCCTTACTCTTCCCTACCACCACATCACCGTAAAATGGTTCTAATGTAAACTATTGTGTAATCTACAAGTATAAAATCCAAATTTTAGTAATCTTCTATAACTTAATCAATATAAATCTCTTTTGAAATTAGTTATTTGATCCAGCACGACTTTATAATAATAATAATCGTAATTCCTATTTTGTTACTGAACCTATATCTGCAGGATTGAATGTCATACGAGTCCGCATATCATCAGACGTAATCTATTCCTTTGTGTGAAACCGAGTTAATCCATGAAATTTAAATATTGAATTATGAAGTTAGGGAGAATATACAGCAACGCCAGAATGATGATTATTTATGCAGAGGCTATATAAAATGGATAAAATATATATATAATTATAAATATGAAGATTTTAAGATAAATGTCTTAATGGAAGAGTTAATAAAGTATTTGAAATATGATAGAATTTATGGTTTTGCCTTTGTGGAATTAGTGAGCTGTGGCTAATGCTGGATATATAAATACTAACTTTGGAGTCGTAACAAGATAAACTTTGATCATGGAAATGGTAGATGCGGAATCCCTAACTAAGTTCGGTAACCAAATGGTATTATTGATTTGTATTAAGTTTAGTGGTGGAAATTCGTATTTTACTTGAAAACTTCAATACCTTCCGTCAGTTAGTCACGGTTTACTCTCATATCATACCGTGCAATGTGATCGTACAGATCTTCATGGTTATTTGCTTCTGAAATCAAAGAATCTGGAACTAAATATACTTTTTCCACGTTTTGTGTAAACGTGGTGGCGACTCAGTTTAGGCCTATACAATAACTCAAAATTAAGTCAGATTTGTCAAAATATAAAGCGTTGTCGAAGAGCGTGACAATGTCACCCCCATTTATTTAACATATCTCAAATTAAGATGGTTTAAACACACACACACCAACAGGAAAGGGGGAGGTGGAGTAAACAGAAAGAATAAGTATGCAAATGATGTCAAAGATAGCAATGCTTAAATCATGATTGTTCGAGAAGGGGCCCCGATCTATTTCACTGGCCCCGGGCCCCAGTTTACCTTACGCCGCCACTGCTTTGATGGTCAAAGGGAAGACACTAAAACACACGCAGGCATCGTTAGAGAAGAGCATTTATCACTTGTGGCTGAACCTAACTCTCAATACGTTGGTGACGTGACACCATCCTGTGGCTCTAGCCATGACGAGACCACGGCTATTTTCGAGTACTCATGAACTAAATCGAAGGTGGCTTTGATGACGTTGAGGTTCTTGGGTGTGATGGAACAAGCATTAACGCTGGTTGGAAGGGAGGTATTCGTCGAAAATTAAAGGAACTAAAAGGCTATTTGTCTCTTGCATTTTAATGAACTGCCTTTCCGAGGTCTCTTCACGCATATTGGCGCTAATTCAAGCCTCTATTCTTACACAGGTCCCATAGGTTCAAAACTATCTGACTGTGAAAAGCTTCCAGTGGTGTCATTCAAGCCAATAAAATGTGACTTACCTCATCATAGTCAGAAGAGCTCAGAAAACTCAGTAAAGACCTGAGATACTTATCTCAAGTCTTCCATTGCTAATGATCCTCGTCATGTCTTTGAGACCATTCATAGGTCTAGATACTTACCATATGAATACCAGGCTGTAATCCGTTCATCCATTCAGACGAATGTATTTCTCGCACTCCCAGAGAATGTTCTTTTCGCCATGATAACTGATGGTCTACTTGCTGTCCGACAAGATGATTTACCTAAGATTCTTAATGCTCGAAAACACGAAGCAGAGAATCTTCATAACACTATTACATATAACATCATTCCCAGACTGAATTTTGAGGCGAAAGATTACACTGAAATGATCTTTTGGGAAAGCACTGATGTTTTAATAACTGTACCACCAGTTCTAAGGACGGTATCAAACAAATAGCTCATGGACAAACTTTCACTTTCTGACAACACTGTGCCAGAATAGTCCTCCACCATCTACCCATGTCACACGGTGGCAGTAGAACTGATAGTGAAATTAGTCACTCAAGCAGCCTCTCGAGTATGTGATAGTGATGCTAGGGACAGGATCATCAGGTCAACCTTACTTTCTAGGCAAGCTGCACTGTAACCAATAACCGTGAAAATAAGTCATGTGTCTAAATTTCAATTAAAGTCCCAATTTGCGACAATTTTTCCTGACAGTGACGAATTGGTTTAGTTCATCCGTCCCTATGTATGGTTAGTTGGTTGGATAGGGCTGGCGCAGGAGCCCTAGGTGCAGCCACCTCCACGTGGCAGACTCTGGGACGCTTCGACAGGCTATATGACCAAGTGAGCGAGGACCTGCACAACCGTTTAAATGTACTGAATTTGCCCCCTTTTCTGGTCCCAGAGGAGGCATCCCTATCCCCCCCCCCCCAAGGGCACATAACTGGCATTTTTATACTTGAATGTCAGTTTTCAAAGCTACTGACATGTATTTAACCAAAAATGTTTACTTTAACATAACTAAAATTCATGAAGAACTTCGGAATTTTTTCTAATTTTCAGTAAAATTTTGAAACTTTGAGGCAATAGTTCTCACAGAAGATATCCGATTTGAAAAAAAATCTATACCTGTAACGTCCATGTGGGTGGGCCACTTTTGCCAGGTATTACGTTTCGTTCCGAAAAAAGTGGTAAAACGCTGCACCCTAGTATTTTACCCCACCCCCTAAATTTTGGCAGAGGTACATAGGACCACCACCCTTAAATTTTGGAAATTGCCAAATCTAAAAATTTGGTATTGTAGCCTAGGACCACGTTATGTGTCTCCACTAGTATTGGGGTCTACCTAGTTCCTTTTATGGGTAAAAAATTGCAAAAAATGTCAAATTTCGGAAATTTTTGACCTAATTTATCCCCTTTGATGAGGTCTTATTACCCTATATGGTTATATGGGCGTATACAGGGGTCCACTCCCTTTCATAAGACATGGGTATGTTGATGCACCCCTTTAAAATTTTGGGAGGGGTATATTGGCCCACCCCTTAAATTTTGGAAATTGTCCAATTTAAACTTTTGGTATAATAGTATAGGATCATAATATAGATCACTATAAATTTGGGTGGTCCACCTCGTTCCCTTTTAGGAGTGCAAATTTGTCAAAATATAAACGTAAGCAATACGTTGTACCAAGTGTTTTGTTTTTGGCCCATTTTATTCCCTTTGATGAGGTCCTATTACCTTATATGGTTATATGGTCATGTATAGGGGTCCATTTCCTATCATAAGACATAGGTACATTTGTGCACCCCTTTAAAATTTTTGGGATGGGGTACATTGACCCACGCCTTCAAGTTTGGAAATTTATCAATTTAAGCATTCGGTATTATAGTACAGGACCTTAATATGTATCATGTAGGGACTCATGCTACACAGCGTTATTGCGAATGAATCAGAACTAGTTTGGCCCGGGATTGCATTACCTATTGAAATTTTGCTTATGCTTACTCAGGGGCCAGGGAATGCATAGAATCACTCAGGACACATAAGATCACCTTGATTCACATTAGGAATTGGGGGCGTATAGGACCTCGTTCTCTTTGATGAGTATAAAAATATCAATTTCGGAAACTATTTTATTTTTTAACTTATCCTATTATTTTTCACGAGACTTTTTCGGTATATAACTGAGTACAATGGTTCACTTCTTAAATTTGGGAGTTATCTTTTTCCCTTTGATGAGTATCAATGATTGAACTTAAGACCTTATTCCGTTATATGATTATTTGGAGGTGTGCTTAAGATCATTCCCTTAAATTTGATAAGTACTTCGTGATCCATTTCGTTCCGCCTCTGCGCCCACCTTAGCATCGCCTTTAGGATTACGTCATGGGGTCACGTGATGTTAGGCCATGCCTTTTTGTGTTCATATACTCCACCTTTATGGGGTAGTCCCACTGAGAGGTTTATTTCATTTCCTTTTATGGGTATAAGATTTTAGAGATTGTTATCTTTATTTTTTATCTGTAGGTTGTATGTATAGTCCTTTTCCTTTGATGAGTATCAATGCTTGATTTTGGAGCCTTATTACGTTATATGATTATTTGGAGGTGTACTTAAGATTATTTCCTTAAATTTGATATGTACTTCATGATCCATTTCGTTTCGCCTCAGGGATGAAGATGGATACCTTACATATGTTGATTATTATGTTATAGACTGTTCCGTATATGTAGCGCCCGTAGATTTAGCGCCCAGTATTTCTGGTTCACACAAGGAATTTTATATTGATTTTATCTCACAATCAGGGATGTCCAGTTCACTCTTTCTACAGATCGTTAATTCTTGTTTTTTTTTTCTTATATCCATGTTCCGTGTACTTAGCGTCCACTAAGTAAAACTGTTACGAAGAGGGGGAGAGAGAGAGAGACCAGCCGATAGCACTGATTATGACGCTTCAATGAATCATAACCTCCGGGGGAGAGGGTGAAACGCAGAAACGTAGTTATATATAAATGTGTGTATGTGTGTTCGAGATCAAAGGTTTGAAGTGGTCTGTGCCCCACCCAACCATTTTTCCCAGGAAAATACGAAACACATATTCTATCATTTAACGTTTATAATATCTGTGCACACTTTCATTCACAATTTCTGCTAACTTCGGCTAACTTCTTCTTGTCTTTCGGGCCTCAAATTTCTACAAATTTTGCGTGGGGGCTTTTACCCCTTAAAACAGTTTTCCCCAGAAAAGAAAAAAACATGTATTGTTTATTTCATGTGTAATATCTACCTGCCAAATTTTATCAAAATCGGAGTGTTACACTTGGAAAATGTTACATGTCAGTACATTCATGTAGCTTGCATTTGCGGCAGAAAATTCTTGTTTTGTGCTCCCTCTTTGCTGGAGAAACTTTCTTAGGCTGTTCTTCTTCAGTATGCTGGGAAGCTTCTATTCTCCGTGATTTCTTCTCAACGTTGGTGAACTGCTAACCAGACGAAATGAAGAATTTACGGCATTTCACACTTTTTAATGTTTGTTTCTCGTTTGAAATTACGCTTTGAAGACACAATACCATAAGTGTTCAGTCCACTTACTATCCGTACAATACTGTCATAGGCCATTTTGTTCATTGTTTTGTGGTGTAACAGCGAGCCTTATGATTGTTAGTGTCAACGTCTGATTTTGTTGTGTTGTAATATATGATAACTTTGAGTTTTTTCCTCCGCTCTAGAAGTTACCACTTCAGGAAAGTTGTGCATTGTGTTTTGCAATTGTAAAACGGCTGATCTTACTGGATATATATTGACAAAAGAGACAGCGCACCTAAAAAAATGATAAGTTGTTCGTCTACATTCATATTATATGAAAGAATAAAATTATATTGCAGAGTGTGCGATGAATCTGCAACTTCACGAATTAGGAACAGTTCGTCATCAGGTATTCTAATAGCGCCGATGTTGTCATCAAAACATAAGGCAGCCCTTGTAGGATCGCTTTTCCCCGGAGTTTTGCTTTTTACATTAGCACGTGCTTTTTGCATTAGCTATAGGTGCTACGTTTCAAAATTCTAACCCATCCTCTGGATAACAAAACTACTCAACGTCTCGTCTCAATATCGGTACCAGAACAAGAAACTTCAGTTGCATTTGTATATAAGTCTGCTAATATCTTATCGTCTGTCGGGAATCAATTTCTTCATCGTTTATTGATTTACCAAAAATAACCCTCCTCTATCATTAATAGTGACGTGTATTGTTAGTGATTTGTTAGTCTACCACGTGCAATGATCAAAACATACTAACAATAAACAAAACTTTATATAGAATCAGTAGCAAAGCCAGGATTTCTATTTGGGAGGGTCAGTGTCTTACTCCGGAAAATTTTTTTGTCAATGTGGAGACTGAAAGAGCAAATTTAAGTTTTATTCTAGCAACTTTTAAAAATTTTGGGGCTTGGGAGTTCAGATCACCGGAAACTCCCCATGGATACGCAACTGCATACAATGGAAAAATTAATACAGATTGATAGACGAAAGCAACTATTATGCTTCTGACAAGGGACTTATATAAGTGAATAAATAAAGAAAAGCTGCTACTAAAATAAGCAAAATTGCAAATAATTAAATCAATCAAACTATATAATAACACATAAAGTTGCAATATGTTATATCTGACTTCATTGGAACAGTTAGAAGATTATCAGAACGTTAACTCCGCTACGAGCCACAATCTCTATACTGAATCTATCCTCATTTCTTCATTAAGGCTCGAGTTTAATGGATCCACTCGGTACCCAATGCTATAAATTTTAAAAACTATCTCTTGACTCACGGAAATGAAAAAAAAAATACTTAAATAACATAATACAAGAACACAATTAAGAAACTGTCATAGAATATCAATACTTACTAAGTCTTAGTAATTATTAAAGAAAGTATGCGTACGAGTGCAGTGGACCCACCTGGTACTTCTAGGGTTAAAAGTGTATCCTTGTATGGATATTTAGATAGAGGAAATACTAGTTCTTGCCGAATTTCTTTAACTACTTGTGATATGTTCCATTATTTTCAAACTAGGGTTTAAAATGTGAATGATTGCGTTTAGGGCGACTTATAACACTGAAAGAAGTCGTTTTATGACACATGTTTATTAGAACGTTTTATTTTCATTTGATATAAAAAATTACCAACAAATTTTGGCAGTTGAATTTTTTGACACCCTATATTTACGATAGAAAATGAAGTTATACAATGTGCATAAATAGTTGCTGTTTTCCATTCAGTAGTATTTGCATTAAGGTGCGTGTAATTATTATTATTTTAAACTATATAAATTTTAAAATAACACTGGCACATGAATTCACTTCCATATATGAAAATCTCATAGCTGATATGGTAATGCTCTTAAGTCATAATTAAATTGTACGTAATTACAGATGTACATGAAAAGTCAGAGTGTTAGAGCTGACGGTGGTGAACAGAAGAGCAAGAAAAGAACACAATTCTTTCAACTTGCCTAAGGGGTTTCTAAAATGACATGACAATTGTGCAGCAAGAATAGCATCATCTTTCAAGTGAACAATCCTTGTTCTTTAGTCTTCAAAAGAGAGGGGATGGGGATAGATGATAAGTACGAACTTACATTTATACATATAAACTAGTTCTCTCTTTGTTCAACCCTAGCACACTGATAAGCACAAAATATTTTCTGGGCGCTAAGCATACGATATTATATTTGGGCGCTAAGTATACTCCATGTTATAGACATTGCAGTCGTCCGAGTTCGATCCTTGGTGCTAGTTTCAGGAAATTTTAAGTTGAACGTCCCCTCGAGGCTAAGGGAGACGACGGTGATGAGAAATGATGAAATGAGAAAACATCATAAACTTACTTGGTTCTGGATTGAAGCAGAGACCACACACATCAGAGACAAGCGCTGAGCCACCGTGCCCCATTCCGTGTGAGCAATTTCACGTATGAAAAGATCATGGACATGTTATGTTACATTACACATTTCTGCACGTTGTTACGCATACGAGTTTATTGTGAAATTGCAGAACCTGCTTTTACGAAGAATATAATGTCAGTTCGTTTATTGAATATCTCTAAGATGTGTAAAGGAGGAACGATTCCGGACCTGGTTAACAACATTAATTTATATCGTTTTTGTTCACAGATTAAATAAAAATGTTGCGAAGTTTAGAAAAGCTTCTTCGTGCATTGGCTTATAATCATATGTTTAGAAGCAAACGCCAGCTATATTGTGTTATATGTGCTTACGTATTCGTTGTCAGTATCATTGCCATTCTTTTGTTACAGTATTTAATTGTCAAATAGTATGTAATGGTTTACTTTGAAAGGATATATTTATTCTTTGAGAAGGATAAAAGGGATGGGATGATGTGATTTTGGACCCAGTTAGTAACTCTCGTTTCCGTTCGTGGATTAAATAAAAAGATGACTCTTTGCTTAAATCTGATTAGTTCATTGTTCGAGCGATTTTTTAAACGCTCAGTGTTTTGTTGATCAGTAAGCGCTTCATTGATGGAAACAATGTTACCAGATTTTGAAAATCTAAACTGCTCCGATTCTTTTTCGAAACGATTCCGCTGACAATTGTGAGTGCAAGAATTTTGAGAAACTAAAAATTTTGAAAAAGTAAAAATTTTCAAACTAAAAAATTAAAATTTTCAAAAAATTTTGAAATTAAGAAAACAAAATACAATTTTGAAACAAATCTTTCAAACAAAATTTCAAACTAATAGATTTCAAATAAAATTCAAAACAAAATTTTGAAACGAATCTTTCAAACAAAATTTGAAACTATAGGATTTCAAATAAAATTCAAAACAAAATTTTGAAACGAATCTTTCAAACAAAATTTCAAACTATAGGATTTCAAATAAAATTTTGAAACAAATTTTGAAAATCTAAAAATTTTAAAACTAACAAAAATCAAATCAAATTTTCTGGAATGAAACTTTTTAAACTTAAAATATTTGAACAAGATTTCAAACCGAATTTGAAAACAAAACTTTTCGAAGTAAATTTTCAAACAAATTTTTTCGAACTCAGGTTTCAAACTTAAAAGTTGCAAATCAAAATTTCAAACTAGAAGTTTTCGATCTAAAGTTTTGAACTAAAAAAATTCGAACTCAAAGTTCAAACTAAAAATTTTCGAACTCAGAAAGTTTTAAATCAAAATTTGAAACTCGTTTCGAATTAAAAATATTTTCGAACTATAATTATCAAACTCAAATTCAAACTTGCTAAAGTTGAAAGTGCAGTCAGTTTAACGACTTTTAGTTTACTGATTTGAATTTAAATTATCTTGGAGAAGTATTCAGGATTAAATTTGATATATGATGATGAACCATTTGGCTAGTCATTGCTAGTCATTTATTTCGTAACAGAACATTGAAATGAAGTCTTAAGCTCACCTCATAAGACAAACTATCTAGTCAGTCCTAACTCATAAATCGTTTAGCTTCCCTAAGCCTGTTGGTAAGCCGTAATGTAACATAGTTTTAGTAATGTAACATAGTTTTAGTAATGTAACATAGTTTACGGTTTAAAATTTATATTGTCTTGAGAATGATTGAGTTCGTTTATGTAATGAACCCGTTGGCCAGCCATAGCCTGGTTTCACATCGTAGTTCATGAAAGCAATTTTGTTGTAGTTGTTTAGCCGTGACCATTTTTTAGACATAGCCTGTACGATCACCAGGAATGAAATACTACTTAGTATAGCGACCATTAAGACGTGAAATAAGGTGAAATCTGAACCATCAAATGTTAAGACACCCTGCGATAGAACAAACAAAAATGTGTGTTTTCCTTACCTGGAGTCGAACCCCAGATCGATTTCGCAAAGGGGTAGATTTTTGAATAACTTTAAGAAAAGGGCATATATTTCATTTAACACAGCAATTCATATCTTATGAGCTGGAAACTCGGACCTCAAAGTCGACGTCTGCTTAGTTGTTAAAAGCAATGAACCAATTTTCCATTTACATTGCCAAACTCTTTAAAATATTAAGTCAGCTTCTGTCATATTGAAATTGCATTTTTTAAAATCACATGTGAAGGCGAAGATGACGAAAGTGTGGGAGCTTCTTGCACAAGTTTCGTAACGAAATGAATTTCATTACTTCAGTATCATAGTTTCTTTGTCATAGATGAAGAATGCAGAATTTGCAGTTTTTCTTTATGACATCATTCAGCTCAGACATATTGCATTCCCTCTCTTTAGATTGTGATACTGGTGCTTAGTTACTAAGATATCAGTCCCGTGCTTGTAACATTGAACTTGTCATTTACTACAATAGTGATTTTCCTACGGAACCGTGTTACCTAATGATGCTATAATGTTGCATTGAATCCAATTTTTTCTGGTGCAGGAGGTTTTCAGTTCGATTCCTTTAGAGGGCTTCCCGTCGTTCTCATGGGATTATCAGTGAAATCATGTTACTTATTTCATGAGAGATCTGGCCAGTAGTGAATGATGCTACATTGAATTCAATTTACTATGGTAGAAGAGCTTCCCTCATAAGATTCAATGAAGAAAGAAAAAAACTGTTACGATACCATGGTTCGGCTTTCCTTGTGTAAAAGAAATGAACGATTTATCTTTTTGATTTGATATTGTTTTGTACCGTGATGCTGTAATACGAGTCATTTGTATTAAATAACATTCATAAGAAGATCGATTCCGGCTGGAAAACAATTTCATAAAAGTGAACAAGTGCATCTAATTCGAAAATGATTGTAGTTTGATCCTGCTGACGCTCACTATTTTAAGTGAAGTTTTATACGATAAAAGTACTACACGAACAGTCTGTGCCTACTGCTAAAACTTCATTACATTTTCATTGAAATCAATACAAGTAATACATTTGTATTCAAAAAAATGTAATCAGTATGTACTGTAATAAACAACATTGTTTGTGTTCTTTTTTTTTGTGTGTGTGCGTGCGTGCGTGCGAGATGTTAGTCTAAACAACAGTCTTTTTCATGAATGGTTTTTAAATTATTGTTGTGGTATCTGCTCTCCGAGAAAAACTGAGGCCTGCAAAATGATCTTCCTCAACTCAGTGACCTTGCTTGTTTCATGTTAAGTATATCATTATCTCCATCAAATATTTTGTTCTGTTTTACGTCGTGATGACTCAATCACATAGGTGTGTAAGGTCCCTGGTTCGATCTTAACTAACGCCAAGTTGCTTTGTGGTGAACAAAAAGCCGTGTGCGTGGGTTTTCTCAGGGTTCTCCCCACTATATTCAATCCATCATTACATTTATTTCTCATAATCGTCTCCTTTAGCCTAGTTAGCATAACCGTGAGACGTAAAACTCATAAAGATTTAATTTCATTTCTCTTTTACGTGTGAAATTGATTAATTAAAGTTTTGTGTCACTAGGCTGTGTAAGACTTGAACGATAGAATGTGAACCACCACGAGTGTTTTCTGTTCTCTTAACAGTACCGAGGACCTAAATCTTGTGTTCCTAGACTGTATAAGGCATGAACGATAAAATCTGAACCACCATAAATGTTTTATGTTGTCTCAACAATACCGAGGCTGTATAGGACGTGGACCTACAGTTCAAAGTGAAATTCGAATCATCATAAATGTAGCTATAAACACCAAATATTTACTTCTATTTTACGTATAAGATTGAAAACGTTTATGACCTTAAGCTGTATAAGACTAGAACGTATTTCTGTGGGTTGTGTACTTAAACCCGTAATAATAACGCCGAAAATCAAACCTGGACATAGCCACTGAAATCTCAAATGGGCTTAAGGAAAGATATTTTTTTATCGTAACGCATTCAACCTGGAAAATGCTGATTAGCACCTTGTCCTTCAAGGAGAGGAGTGAGAGGTAAGGAAATACTCCCGTGCTTGACGTCACATCAATGAAATTCTGTCCATCTTAGCCTTTTGTTCGTTCTATGCTTTGATCAGTAAGCTGTTATCCGTTTCATACAAGTTCAACTGTTAAAATGGCTAATATTTATTAAATCACGTCCTAATGGTCGCTAAACTAAGTAGTATTTCATTCCTGGTGATCGTACAGGCTATGTCCAGAAAAATGGTCACGGCTAAACAACTACAACAAGATTGCTTTCATGAGCTACGATGTGAAATCAAGCTATGGCTGGCCAACGGCTTCATTACATAAACGAACTCAATCGTTCTCAAGATAATATAAATCGTTAAACCGTAAAATATGTTACATTACTAAAAGTTTCGGTTTAACAACGGGCTTTGGCTAGCGGAACGATTTATGAGTTAGGGCTGACTAGATAGTTTGTCTTATGAGATGAGCTTGAGACTTCATTTCAATGTTCCGTTACGAAATAAATGACTAGCAATGACTAGCCAAACGGTTCATCATCATATATCAAATTTAATCCTGAATACTTCTCCAAGATAATTTAAATTCAAATCAGTAAACTAAAAGTCGTTAAACTGACTGCACTTTCAACTTTAGCAAGTTTGAATTTGAGTTTGATAATTGTAGTTCGAAAATATTTTTAATTCGAAACGTTTCAAATTTTAATTTTAAAAGTTTGAGTTCGAAAATTTTTAGTTTGAACTTTGAGTTCGAATTTTTTTAGTTCAAAATTTTAGACCGAAAAATTTTAGTTTGAAATTTTGTTTGCAACTTTTAAGTTTGAAACTTTCTGAGTTCGAACAAATTTGTTTGAAAATTTGCTTCGAAAAGTTTTGTTTTCAAATTCGGTTTGAAATCTTAAGTTCGAAAATTTTAAGTTTAAAGTTTCGTTTTAGAGAGTTTGATTTGATTTTTTTTAGTTTTAAAATTTTTTAGATTTTCAAAATTTGTTTCAAAATTTTATTTGAAATCCTTTAGTTTGAAATTTTGTTTGAAAAATTCGTTTCAAATTTTTGTTTTGAATTTTATTTGAAATCTATTAGTTTGAAATTTTGTTAGAAAGATTTGTTTCAAAATTGTTTTGATTTTTTAATTTCAAAATTTTGTTTCTTTTTTTATATGAAAATTCGAAAAAATTTTCGTAATGAAAAGTTTAAATTTTTTGAAAATTTTTAGTTTCTCAAAATTCTTGCACTCACAATTGTCAGCAGAACCGTTTCGAAAAAGAATCGGAGCAGTTTAGATTTTCAAAATCTGGTAACATTGTTTCCATCAATGAAGCGCTTACTGATCAACAAAACACTGAGCGTTTAAAAAATCGCTCGAACAATGAACTAATCAGATTTAAGCAAAGAGTCATCTTTTTATTTAATCCACGAACGGAAACGAGAGTTACAAACTGGGTCCAAAATCACATCATCCTATCCCTTTTATCCTTCTCAAAGAATAAATATATCCTTTCAAAGTAAACCATTACATACTATTTGACAATTAAATACTGTAACAAAAGAATGGCAATGATACTGACAACGAATACGTAAGCACATATAACACAATATAGCTGGCGTTTGCTTCTAAACATATGATTATAAGCCAATGCACGAAGAAGCTTTTCTAAACTTCGCAACATTTTTATTTAATCTGTGAACAAAAACGATATAAATTAATGTTGTTAACCAGGTCCGGAATCGTTCCTCCTTTACACATCTTAGAGATATTCAATAAACGAACTGACATTATATTCTTCGTAAAAGCAGGTTCTGCAATTTCACAATAAACTCGTATGCGTAACAACGTGCAGAAATGTGTAATGTAACATAACATGTCCATGATCTTTTCATACGTGAAATTGCTCACACGGAATGGGGCACGGTGGCTCAGCGCTTGTCTCTGATGTGTGTGGTCTCTGCTTCAATCCAGAACCAAGTAAGTTTATGATGATTTCTCATTTCATCATTTCTCATCACCGTCGTCTCCCTTAGCCTCGAGGGGACGTTCAACTTAAAATTTCCTGAAACTAGCACCAAGGATCGAACTCGGACGACTGCAATGTCTATAACATAATAATCAACATCTGTAAGGTATCCATCTTCATCCCTGAGGCGGAACGAAATGGATCATGAAGCACATATCAAATTTAAGGAAATAAGTACACCTCCAAATATTCATATAACGGAATAAGGTCTCAAGATCAATCATTGATACTCATCAAAGGGATAAAGATAACTCCCAAATTTAAGAAGTGAACCATTGTACTGAATTATATAACGAAAAAGTCTCGTGAAAGATAATAGGATAAGTTAAAAAAATAAAATAGCTTCCGAAATTAATATTTTTATACTCATCAAAGAGAACTAGATCCTATACGCCCCCCAAGTCCTAATGTGAATCAGGGTGATCTTATGTGTCCTGAGTGATTCTATGCATTCCCTGGCCCCTGAGTAAGCATAAGCAAAATTTCAATAGGTAATGCAATCCTGGGCCAAACTACCTCTGATTCATTCGCAATAACGCTGTGGGGCATGAGTCCCTACATGATACATAATAAGGTCCTATACTATAATACCGAATGCTTAAATTGATAAATTTCCAAACTTGAAGGCGTGGGTCAATGTACCCCATCCCAAAAATTTTAAAGGGGTGCACAAATGTACCTATGTCTTATGATAGGAAATGGACCCCTATACATGACCATATAAGGTAATAGGACCTCATCAAAGGGGATAAAATGGGCCAAAAACAAAAATACTGCTTACGTTTATATTTTGGTAAGTTTGCACTCCTAAAAGGGAACGAGGTGGACCACCCAAATTTATAGTGATCTATATTATGATCCTATACTATTATACCAAATGTTTAAATTGGACAATTTCCAAAATTTAAGGGATGGGCCAATGTACAACTCCCAAAATTTGAAAGGGGTGCATCAACATACCCATGTCTTATGAAAGGGAATGGACCCCTGTATACGCCCATATAACCATATAGGGTAATAAGACCTCATCAAAGGGGTAAATTAGGTCATAAACCCCCGAAGTTTGAATTTTGCAATTTTTTACCCATAAAAGGGAACGAGGTAGACTCCCAATATTGGTAGAAGTACATAACATGGTCCTAGGCTACAATACCAAATTTTTAGATTTGGCAATTTCCAAAATTTAAGGGTGGTGGTCCTATGTACCCTGCCAAAATTTAGGGGGTTTGGTAAAGTACCCCTGCCAAAATCTAAAAGGGATTGTCCTAAGTACACCTAGGTCATTGACCCCGGGCTTTGGGGCCCCTCATTGAGGATAATCACAAACGCGATCAGGTGGGGCCATTACTACTCATGCTCTTCGTTAGCTAGGTCACTGCACTTCATATTTGTGGTGGATCAATGGGGCGGAAAACAATCTTATTTTTTAACTGACACTGAGACAAATTAACTGTATTTGAAAAATGTGCTTATTGCTTCCAGAGAAACCCATGTGGGTAATAAACTTGAGAAAATGCGTAGAAAAATTCTAACACTATTGGGTGGGATTCGAACCACGCACCTCCTGATTACCGGTAATCAGGAGGTGCGTGGTTCGAAACCCGCTCAATACTGTGAGAATTTATCTATGCATTTTTTTCAAATGTATTTGAACAACTTTTTGTATATTTTTTTAAGCTTCGCAAGAAACTCAGTTACAAGAACGCTTTTCTGCATATTCACGAGCTCTTCTGCTACTTCATAATTTTGTCTTCTCCATTTCTTTGTCTCTCTTTCTTTTAAGATCTAAAAAAATAATTATATTACCAATAGATAAGGCTTGACAACATCGCTTTCAAACAAAATTAGCAACATCAAAGCTCACAGGGCCTTCGAAAACCCTTAATGATCATCATAAACATTGGGAACTTAAGATTCCTTTTGTGTGCTATGGGACGAAGAAATCGAATGAGAATAAAAATATAGTATTTCTACCGAACGGACGGAGACAATTCAACATATGTGCGCAAAATGTCAATCGCCACGCCGGCGTTGAATACGTTTGTGTTTCCTTGTCTTTTAAACCGCGGCAACAAATTTTCATAGGAAAATTTTGTGTGAGTGTATTTTATTTCGGAAAAGAGATGACCAAAGATCAGTACATTGTTAGCCTCCATATTGAGAAAGACCATTCGTTTTGCGAGTCGTGGCTTTGGGTGCGCAACATTTGGGTTAACAAGTTTCGTGTGCAGTGACTACTAGTTCCGAAATAATCCTGGTTTCTTTTAAATGCAAATTTTATGACGAAGAATTGTGTTTAGTGGATGAATACTGTGTGATTATTGTTTAAAACTGAAATTTCTGTGCTGTTTTACACATCGAAAATGAATAAGAGACAAAAAAGTTTGTTTAGTTTTGGAATTTTAAAAAATCCCATACCGGTACTATTAATAGTCTTCCTAGTGTGACTGTATGTGATCAAAATTCTTCGAAAAATGTGGTCAACAGTGATAGTGATACTGAAGATGACGTACAGGAGAAAGGAAGTGCATCCAACACAGAGAAGAAAAAGTATGCCCCTTGTCGTAAGTACAAAGAAAGCTATTTGAAGCATGGTTTTATTCAGTTTCCCGGCTCAGACAATTTGCCGAAACCTCAGTGTGTTATCTGTGCTATTGTTCCGGGTAACGAAGCTATGAAGCTTTCTCGTCTTATAAGACACTTAAAACACAAAACATTCGGGATTAAAAGACAAACCGGTTGAGTTTTTTTTTATGCATAAGAAAGATGGGGAAGACCGACAGGTTGTTGGAGTAATACCGACATCAACATTAAAACCGTACATGCTATGTGCGTTGCACTAATAATTCCACATCACACATTACTGTTCGTAAAGTAGTTCATGTACTCTATAAATTTAGGACAAACAAGGGAATCTATAAATTTAGGAATGTAGAATGTCTTTATATACAGCTACAGAAAATATTTTTTTTAACAAAAGGTCACTGAGTCACAAATGAGGGAAAGAATAATAGCAATTTTTTTCAGTTACAAGAAATATATGAAACAATTTCTTTTAAAAAATAAAATGCTAAATGTGAGCTAGTGCAAACAGCATAAAAATTCTATACTTCATGAAAAAGTATTTGTTAATTTATGTTAATCATATGTTATCAAAAATATGGTTATAGATTAAAATATTTATGTTAGCTTCATATACAGGAAAGAGCAAACATTATATTCACTTTTGTCTGAGATTTCACACTGTTGACACATAAAGAAGGGATCGTCTGGATGAAGAACACAGTTCTCATTAAACCACTGAAAATATTTTGTACATTGAACCCAATCAGCGGAATTGTTTTCGCCATAAAAAACCTCGACAGATAGCACAATAATTTTCCTTTTCAATTTCTCATTTTTCTTCCTGTGTTTTGCAACATATTTATGTATCTGTACATACTTTAATGTGTCACTACCTTTTGATTTTTCTATTTTACTATTGTTCTGTGCAGATGTTAAAAGTTTGCCACTATTATCCTTAGCTTTCCATTACCACATCTTATGTTCTTGGGTGAACCCATACGCGTCTAATATAATTAACTTTTCTTCTAGTGCGTGTTCGTCTTCTTCAGCAAATGTTGTATGTTCACCAAAATGTTTATTGCAGTTAACTTTGAATAACGTGTCACGTAACGTATTCGAAGGACTTCAAAAGCTCTGGAAGCAGTAGCAAGTAGCACTGCATTCTTTGCGGCCTCTATGGCTACTGACATTTTGTTCAAATTCCAGGAGCATCTCATGCAATGGAAAAAGGATGCAGACATTCTATTATCTATATGTTAATACTAATGTAGTATTTTTGATATATAATTAAAAATCACAACGAAAGAAAAAAAGCATCTGTCGAGTGTCCCAAATGGGAGTGTCGGAAGTACCCCGGTACCCCGAATGCATATGTTGCACTTAACTATATTTTATGCAAGTTAGAAACACTGCATACTGATGAGGCTACTACCTGTGATTGCACAACTTTCAGCTGTATGCTGTCCACCATGAGTACTAAACAATGCAACTTCTACTTTCAAACAAGGGATTAACAAAACATACAAAACATTACAAAAGAAATGAAATGAATCATTGAATAACACTCATTTCTGTCAGTAGAGATTCTCGAGCTCTGTGCGTGCATTACAGACTTTAGGAAGTACAAAACTTACTGCCGTTATTGGCAATTTCCATAAATTTCTTAGGGAGCATCTTACTAACTTGCAGTCTTTAAAGAAGGGAAAGAATGAAACTAAAGGTATTAATGAAGCTATGGGAAGATTGTGAGACTTTAAAAAAAAATAGGCTCTTAAAAGATATTTCAGAACAAACGAATTAAAAAAAGTGTTTTAGAGCTATAACATTGTAAACTTGATTCCTGTTTTTTTTTTTTTTCGTCTGAATGGAAAGAGTGTACTACGTCACACACACTGCTTTTGACAAGGAGAGGTGGAGGAGTTGAAATTGGATCGTACTAGAAGCAACTAATCGATTGAGACATGTATTTCTGGATGCATAAGAAAACGGGGCAAGAGTTTGTTATTAATTTGGACTTACAATTTTTGTAACAATTTCTATGCCGCGAACTGTACCTCACTATGGATTCACTCAAAAACTCATTTTAAAAAGTATAACTTTTGTTCACTAAATAGTTGAAGAAAATTCGATGTTTCAATGAGTGTTTTGATGAATCTATAATATAATACAAAAGAGTAAGGTAAGTGTCTTTCAAATCTATACTATTACACAAAAAGAGTAGAAGTGACTGACTCATAAGTGCCCAGGCCAAACTACTATGGGTAGAAACGTGAAAGTAGGACAGAAAACTCCTTGTCAAGGAAGCAAAGAATAAGAAAGGATTTTTGAAAATGTGTACTTCAAAAAGATTTTTATTTATTTTTTTAAAAAAAAAGTTTAAAGCATCTTACGATAGGAATAGTGAAGCCAGGTCGGTCAAAGTGCTATGTTCAAAAAATTAATTTTAAATGCTTTAACAGTTTCCTCACTTTCGTCATTTTATGAATACAAAATAAAAAAATAAATTATTACAGAAATTCTCCTCCCCTTTAGAAGGGAAATTCTCAGAAACGCTGAAACACAGACGAGTCCATATTCCGAGTTTTATCCTCTAACTTGAGGAGCTCCTGAGATACTCTATTTGTAGCATGAATTTTGAACCCATCCCATTCTTTCTCTTAATATATGCATTTAACTCAAAGTGACACGACAAAATCCCAATTCGAGATAGATACTATTTTTTTTAATAATACAGTAAAACCTGTCTTCAACGGGCCCTTTATTAAACGGAAAACTGTCTTAAACGGAAATATTTCACGGTCCCATGAATTTTGGAGAACAAAACGTGTAAAACTCCCTTCATTAAGCGGAAACTGTGTTACGCGGACAACGGAAAGAAAAATAAACATTTAACGGAAAATTCTGAGTTCCGGACTACAGCATTTAGAAGATGTTTACACATTCTGCGAGACATATACATTACACTGTCTGCGATAAAATGTTCGTTCTTTTGTTAAATATTTCTGAACAATGTTGATCTTCCCCTAGCACTACTCATATTCACCCCCCACAAATTGTCCTTAATCCCCGCAACTTAATGAAGAATCATACGGAATGTCGGAAAGAAGAAAACGAGATAGAGGAAGAAGAGGAATACGATACCGAGTTCCAAGAAGAGTGTAGAATAAATACATATCAAGATTCTCTCAGAAGTTTAAATGAACTGCAAACATTTGCCTTACGAAAAAATGATTCTGCTTCACTTAGTATAATTTCTCAGGCTAAACTGTATGCGGAAAGTCAAGCCTCCAAGCAGCAATGTACACAGAAAACTCCTTGGCTATTAAAAAAATAAAGAAAACGTGTGCATAGCATATTTTGTATTCATTTTAATTTCTTTTGTGTATTTATTCGTAGAAGAAAGAAGTACTGTAATCGAACAATGTACGTACAGCAATATATTTTCTCAGTATGCTCCTTTATAAGCATGTATTTTTTTTTAAAACAAGAAAGGAAAAGTCTACCTCCACTAAGCGGAAACCTGACTTTAACGGAAATTTTTGCAAGTCCCACTCGATTCCGCTAAAGACAGGTTTCACTGTAATAATTTCAAACATTTTAGCCATTTTACTGTTATGATTTAACAGCCAAAATAATGTCATAATTAAAAAGTTCACTCTTTAGTATTCCATTCGTGTTTTCTTTATTTGATTTCAATTTAACGTTTCAAACGCACTGACTACGTTCAACTAATTTGAGAATTGTACTATTGCACTATTGAAATTATTGTGATATAATTTTAATCGTTACATTTCATAATTTTATTTTTTTTAAATATCTTATTGTTTTTATGATGATGATTATAATTATTATTTCTCTCATCAAACTCACGCAATTTTGCTCATTTATATATATATATATATATATATATATATATATATATATATATATATATATATATATATATATATATATATATATATATAATGTATTTTTGGAACCTATGTTGCAATTTTTATAATAATGAAGTAATTTTCATTTAACATTCTATGTACAATAAGATACTCATATGTTTACAAAATTATATTCTATCACAAACATAACTACAAACAACCAAATCATCTAGTGTTACAAATATGATGCCGGATTACAAGACATTTTCGTAACGTAGCACTTTTTAGTACAATCTCCATAGGTTTAATGTGGTAAAATATAATTTAATTTGGAATTATTTAGCAATAACATTTTGTTACAATTTATAGTTTTTTTTATAAGTGCTCCAACTTAATATAAAATAAAGCAATGAAATATTTTATAATTTTATATTTCAATATGAAATAATCAAATATTGTTGTAATCTACGGTTTAATTCAAATTTATAATATAACCATTTTCTTAATTATTATTAGTTTCGTTCTTTTAATTTTTATTGTAATAAAATATTTTAAGTATCACTCAATTTCAAACGTTCCTCTCTATTCAATATCCTATGACCGTATTTTACTTTCATTGCTTATTTTATTAATTTTTTGTATCCATGAGTGGATCTCCATATAACCGATGCACATTCAAACAAAATTTTATGTTGTTTTTTTCTAATGTATATTGCGCTAATGTTGACTTCTCTGGTTGATTTAATCGTATACACTTTTTATGCTCCTTACACCTGGCTTTAATTATTCATCCCGTTTCCCATCTATGTTAGGCCACATTCACATAGGATCAAATAAATACCTAGGTTGTTTAATCTTTTTTGGTCTTTTTACGGAGCGTATTATTTGATCTTTAAAAGTGGCATACGAATAATTGGTATTCCCACCTCTCTTCAATAAACGGCTTACTAGTATGCGAATGAAGGGTATGAACTCTATTTTCTGTATTTATTCATAAGTTCTCTCTGAATTCTGTTTATTATTATTATTATTATTATTATTATTATTATTATTATTATTATTATTACCTTATTGGTATCTTTCTATTGTAACCAGTTTCTAGAAAGACACATTTTAAATGACTTACGTCTTTTTGAAGATTATCAGATATTACTGTCATCCTGTATAACGTTTGTAATATTGCATTTTTCTGGGATGTATGATGATATGAATCTACTCTTAAGTAACGGTCAGTATGAGTTAATTTTCTGAACATCATAAAATTTTGTTTGAAAATGCGTCAGTTATACGCATATCCACTTATGGATATAAAAGATTAAGAAAAGCAATGGAAATAAAATTACGTGGTAGAACACTGAATAGAGACGAAACTTTGAGTGATATTTGCAATATTTTATTGCAATAATAATAATAATATAATAAAGAGGAGGGCGGAATTAATAGCTAAGAAACCGGTTATAAATTTGAATCAAACCAAAAATTATAACAATATTTGATTCTTTCATACTGAAATATAAAATGAAAAAATTAAAATTATACCACAATAATTGTACAACAATTTTCTAATTAACAAATATTGGTTTCTTACCAGCCTATCCACCCGTGGGAGAACTATTTTCCAGACGTATCGGAACAACAAGCTAGTTCCATCTCAAGTGACAAGGATAATGAACAAGAGAAATATGGTATGGAAACAGAAACACATACCACCAAATAAAAGTAACATAAAAGATGGTCACTAAAAACAACGGGCAGAGCACGGTGAAACAAAGAAAGAGTTGAGTTTGAAAGAAGCGTGGTTGCCAGATCCAAAATACACATCAAAGGTAGGTAGTCAGATTTTATCGATGTTGCCAGAATCCAAATTTAAAGCCGGTTTATATTTACGAATAAAAAAATATCTTGAATCTTTTTTTCTTTTTTCCTGAACCTTCACACTACCTGTTTTGTATGATGTGTATGTTGATTTAGGTAACGTGACAATCCCGACGTATCTCTTCTTGAGATTTTTTTTTTTTTTTTTTTTGATTGCCTAATATGTTTTTTAATTCGGGTGTTAATATTGCGTTTGGTTTGACCTATATATGAAGTCACATACACACTGACTACATTTGTATTTGTATTTTGAATCTGCCAACAGTGACGCAGCATAGACACCGCGCTTCTTCCAAACTCAATTCTTTTTTTATTTCATTCACCGTTGTCTGCTCGTTGTTTTTAGTAATCATTTTTTGTTACACTTATTTGGTGGTATGTATTCCTGTTCCCTTGTCATATTTCTCTTGTCCATTTTCATCAGTGTTACCTTACCACTAACACGGAACTAGCTTGTTGTTCCGATAAGTCTGGAAAATACTTAGTTTTCCACGGGACCATATACTGGTAAGTAACCAATTTTTTGTTAATTTGAATCCTCCCCCCATGTACCTACATGATGTTAATTCTGTAATTAGTTGAATTCTGATGATGAACGCAGTCACTGTGTGTGAGACAAAGTTCAAATAAAACACGGATGGTATACCAAAAATTGAATTTTTAAATTAGTATCTCCGTGAAAATTATGTGGCATATATCAGATAATTTTATTCCCAAAACATAAAGTTAGGTGGGCTTCTTTCTGCTTAAGTCTGTTTTAAGACGAAATACAGAAAAAAAATTTGGAAATGAAAAACAATCAATTCCGTAGATAAATTGCTTCACTTAGTAATTCAAAAAAATCCACTGAGTACAAATTAATGGATTCGACAAATTGTCATGTAGCGGTGTAAGTTCCAAAGTTATACTTGTGTAACAACTATGGTCTAATATCCAATTGTTAAATTACATATTGTAATCTTAAACTTAACTTAATTGCATAAACAACTCAATTACTCCAAACAGCCGCATGGTTTCTTTTAAATTATTTTCATGGAAAGCACTACTTAGGTTTGCATTTTTGCGTAAAATAGTGTCAGTAGTAGATTGTGGTACTGGAAGTTTTATTATTATCTGGATAGCTTATATTTTGCATACACGATTTGCTTCTTACACTATTTTACATTACAGAACATTCATATTTGAAAACTTTTCTACCATTTATTTAAAAAAAAAAAAATATCCCCATCTAAAAGTTTGTTTAAGACGTAAGCCACGAAATGGATGAGACTTGTTCGATTCAAATTTTAGTAAGTTTCGAATAAAATGATGACCTTTTATTCATTAATTACTAGTTGAAATGCCCTGTCTCCGCGCGGGAAGAATACGTTTATGAATAATATTTGAACTCCTCTTCCCACTCCTTAGGATATTCGCATTTCAATGGACATGTAATGAAAAAAGTAAGATCCTCTATTTTTACCATAAAATTTTAAGCCCCTTGAGATATGCTCTTTGATCAAAGTGATATGATAAAAACTCAGCATAAGGTACACGTAGTAACTGTTTCAAAAATCGTTTTAAATAGACCAGCCGTTTTCCCGTGATGTGATAAAAAAAAAAAGATCTATTTCAATATGATGAAAATGTTACAAAAACTGTTTCCCATAAAACAGAAATTTTGGAAAATGCTGAGATACGTTCCCACTTATTTCTTTTTATGAAGAGTTTATATGCGGAATTTCATCGTCCTAACTTGATGAGCTTCCGATATACTCTTATTTTTGCACTAACTTAATCCGAACCCTCTGAACCCTTTAGAATTCGCCCTTTAATTAAAGTGACATGATAAAAAATCTCTCTTAAGCACTAAATGCCTTAGCCATTTTCCCGTGATATGATCACAAACAAAAGAGAATGCTTTCAATGCGTCGGAAAAAATCTAGAAAATGACCCTTCTTCTTTAAAACGGAAATTAAAAAAAAAAAAAAACGCTGGGTCACTTTCAGTTTAGTTTTTTATGAGGAGTTTGCATACAGTTTCGTCTTCCGAATTTGATGGGCTTCTAAGGTACCTAATTTTCCTCAAACTTTGACCTCGATATGAATTTTAATCACAATTGGACGATAAAACCCAGTTCAAAGTAGGTAGTAAATACATATATATTCAAATAATCATTTTGAACAGTTCAGACATTTTTTCCCGGTTTAACGCCAGAAACCAGATGACTTCCATTATATATATATATATATATATATATATATATACGAGGAAGGATCAAATCAAAACCTTAAAAGTTTATTATAAATTTCAAATGTTGTGATATTGCTTTGAAAGTTGGCAATATTATTTCTAACAGCATTCTCTTTCTTTAGTAGGTGGCAGAAGAGTCTAGTCAAACAAGCGCCAGCACAGGAGCAGTTTCAAGATAACATGCACCGCATTAGAACAGCGTTCGGTGATCCGGTTTTTGAGTAGTGAAGGTGTGAAACCTATTGAAATTCATCGCAGCAAGGCAGCAAAGTATGGTGATTCGTGTTTGTTCCTGCAGCAAGTATACGAGTGGTGTAGGAAGTTTAAAAGTGGCATAACATCTGTGGATGATGCTCCTCGACCGGGACAGGCTCACCGCGTAGTGACCGACAACAACATTGCGCTAGTAGAACAGCTTGTAAAGGACAACAGGCGTATTACCCTGAAAGAAATCGCAACAATAATGAAGATTAGCTTTGGTTCAGCTCAAGACATTGTGCATAATGTTCTGCATTTCAATAAGGTATCAGCAAGATGGGTCCCACGTCAGTTGACTACTGAATTGAAAGATCGTCGCGTCGACGCCTGTGAAGAACTTTTGCGTCGTTTCAACGCGGAGGGTGATGCATTTCTGGACAGGATTGTTACAGGCGATGAGATCTGGGTTCACTATAATCAACCAGAAACCAAGAAAGCGAGCAAGGAATGGTGGCATAGTTCTTCGCCGAAACCAAAATATTCCGCACTCAACGATCAACAGGAAAGGTCATGCTCACTCTCTTCTGGGATTCTATGGAATAATTTTGGAACAGTACATGGAAAAAGGAGTGACAGTAACCAGTGCCTCGTATTCAAACATACTGAGAAATCAACTTCGCCCTGCAATCAGGCGTAAACGGCGAGGACTTTTGTCCTCAAGAGTACTCCTACAGGATGACAACGCCCGACCGCATACTGCCTGTTTGATCATTGAGACTATCGATGACATCAAATTTGAGTGTCTCATTCATCCACCCTATTCACCAGACCTTGCTCCCAGTGACTTTCATTTGTTTGGACCACTCAAAGAAGCGATGGGCGGCAAACATTTCAATAATGAAGAAGGGGTGAAAAATGCGGCGCACGAGTGGCTACAATCTCTATCAAAAGAATTCTTCCTCCGAGGTATCCATGCACTTCCGAAACGGTGAAATATTTGCATTGAACGTCAAGGGAACTACGTTGAAAAATAAGAGGTAAGATTTTCTTTTCATTGTTGCATTCTAACATTTATTGCTCTTTTAACGTTTTCATTTGATCCTCCTCGTATATATATATGCAGGGTGCGGCACGTAAAACCGGCCCGTCGTAATATTCTGGTATATTGTGTTTTTGGCAACACTTAAATAATCTACCTTCCTACCAAGAGATGGCGTGTCGAGGTCGGGTCGACTTACGTGACCTGCAGCAGTCACGTGCAGCCGCAGCCAGTGAAACTTGTCGAAACCTGTTGAGAAAAAGGCCTCGTTGTGTTAAGCCGGGTGAGTGTCAGTGTGTGATAATGCCGTATTCGATACCCGAATTTACGTACCCAGACAGGTGGAACCACGCCTCGTCACTCATGATGAGCATTAGTGGATCCAAGAAACCACTGGCAACATTGCTCAACAGCCATGAACAGAAATGTACCCTCTTCTGCAGGTCAGGCTTCTTCAGTTCTTGCACAACACTTATCCGGTACGGTTTTAACTTCAGTCCCCTTAAAACACGTCTGCAACTTCTCTCACTCGCATGAACCTGTTGACTCAATCTCCTGGTTGGCTTTAGAGGACTTCTTGTCATTATCTCCTCCACCTGCATCTTTAATTCAGGTGTGCAGACAGATGGTCGTCTGTTCCTGGGAGCATTTTGAACCGATCCTGTACGCCGCCATTTTTCAATCAATTCCTGAATGGTGCTTTTTGCTGGCACAGAACGTCCTGGAAATTTCTCCCGAAACAAATTCTTTGTTTTCACAAAAGATCCAGTGAGAATGAACCCTTCAACAATGGCAACACGCTCGGGTATCGAATACGGCATTATCACACACTGACACTCACCCGGTTTAACACAACGAGGCCTTTTTCTCAACTGGTTTCGACAAGTTTCACTGGCTGCGGCTGCACGTGACTGCTGCAGGTCACGTAAGTCGACCCGACCTCGACACGCCATCTCTTGGTAGGAAGGTAGATTTAAGTGTTGCCAAAAACACAATATACCAGAATATTACGACGGGCCGGTTTTACGTGCCGCACCCTATATATATATATATATAGTGGCGGATCCAGGATATGATCAAGAAAGGGGCTAAACCATAGTTTGACGCTTTATCCAGTGTAAAGCAGGATTGAAACCCATTTTATCCAGTATATATCTGAACCACATTTTATCCAGTATTTTATCAAGGGGGGCTACAGCCCCTATAGTCCCCTTGGATCCGCGCATGTATACTATATATATATATATATATCACGGATGCACGGGCGAGTGGTTCATCGGTGCGGGCGAGTATTTGATATACCGAAGGTAAGTAATAGTAAAGGTAAGTTCCTATTGTGCGACGTGAGCTAGTAGCTTTTTTCTTGAGCGAGTAAAATTGTGTTGCTTATTTGCATCCCTGATACATATTTTATATATATATATATATATATATATACATATTTTATATATATATATATATATATATATATATATATATATATATATATATATATATATATATATATATATATATATATATACAATGGTGCTCGTTATTTTTATTAAAATATTTCGTAAGTTTTACACTAGTCGACATGAAATCAATTCCTTCTTCGTTAATAAACGAGTACAAAATTCGAAAATGTAATAATAGTAAAATCTTTGATTGTGAGTACATTCAGCAACTACTATTTATTGGTCTTTTTTGCCTCCTATAAATAATGTTTACAACTTAAAATCCAAAAAGAAGTTGAATTCTCTGACGAGTTTCTAAACTGTGTAACAGACTCACTGCCTAACTTTTTGTCGATTTCTTCTTGCTGTAACTGAAAACATTACGATACAAATGCTATCCTCCTCTAACATCGAGCTGGCAACTAGTTTTCTCGTCTAAACATTCAATACGGCTTTAGTGAAATATGATAAACGCTTTCAGAATTTCCTAGGTTTTATTTTTCATATTTCATTTAGAGGATAGTATAGACAGATTTAGCGTTGGACTACCTTACGTATTCAGAAAAGCTCTGATTCAACATGGAATGGAGTCGTAGATATCGGGAATGCTATCAAGTGGAATGTTAGACAATTCCGTATGCAGGTGCTCATTCAGTTCCATTGGAAAGGATGGATACGCAAATCTGCGCCAGGTTCGTGTCTACGAAACAGCTCACAGATACTCAATTATGTTCAGTTCCGGAGGTTGGGAGAGCCATGACAGGTGTTCGACTTCACCCCAATGTTTCTCAAACTATGCTGCAATAGCTTCAGTTGAGTGAATGGGCGCATTTTCCTCTTGAAATATGGACTCATTGTCTTCAATTCCCGGCGGGAGTTCATGTGGTTCGAATTTCACGGTCCATGTCTCATATAGCCTCGTTGCTAAAAGGACGCTGAACTCAAAACCCAATCCAATCCAATAGTGTCATTGTCCGTAAACAAATCTGGACCGCAGGATGCACATAGTCTTCTAAAATGACGACATATCACGAGCAGTGATTCAACCTGTAAGCGTCAACACAGGATTAACTGAAAATCAGGATATTGCGTCATACAGCATCATAGAGCCGCCGCCATGTTTCATGGTCGGGCTGAGATTCTACGGGTCATACGCCACACAAATACGGCCTGTAGTTTGAAGTAAGATGACTCATCCGATGATATACGTTTCCAGTAATCAGCGTTTCATGTTGCAGCACCATTGATGTCGAGGTAAAACACTATGGTCCCTTAGCAGTTTTCACCATGAAACCTCACCCCGCAGTTTATATCATTTGACTCGCGCCGGAGAATTGTCCACACAGCTTGTGGAAGGTGCTGCTTGAGTTCCTCCCATCACTTGCACGACGGTTTTGAGTGACAATCTGCATTACTGCTAGGAGGGACTTGTCACTGAGGTTTTCTTTCGACCAGTACTTCTCTTCGCCGATGTGGTTTTACCGCGAGTTTTGTTGGTTGTCATCTCCTTGCGATGTCCAACAAGCAACACATTTGTCTTTTTCGTTACGCTCACAGGGCGTAACCAAGCACCAAACAATTTCCCTTCTTTAGAAATCAGAGGTCGTCTACTTTACTCCATCACTGTCTGCTCAGTTCACTGTACATTGCCGTTCTACTGCTCCATACATAGTAGTTTGCCTTAATACCACCACTAACAGCTCAGCGCTGCGGCTACCGCCTGACCGATGCCAACCTAGTCACCTGACGTTTGCAACTACAGATGCTTCCATTAAAGTAATAAATATCTGTGTATCATACATCTTCAGGTCCACTTATTCGAAAACTTGCCTTGGAGGCAGACCTTGAGTTGCATCATAGTACCGCGTGAAGTATCTTTCTGTAGAGACCTTTGGTTCCCGAATTAACGACTATCAAAGTTTTAGACTTAATCAAATAATAATAATAATAATAATAATAATAATAATAATAATAATAATAATAATAATAATAATAATAATAATAATAAGGGAAAGGTGCAACAAATCTTTCAAACGTTAATTTAAGCTTAAGTGTTCCTGTTGAATGTTAATTCGATGGTTCCCAACCTTTTATTACTGACGACACACCTTACTGAATGCCAGCGACATCGCGATATACTTGATTTTTTATTAGTAATATAATAGTAATCCTATGTAAGTTTCTATGAAGTAGTTATTCTTCGTAGTAGTGATTACTGTTGCTGGTGCTGGAAGCGTATTAAATGCTTCATGATTATTTATACCTAAAATTTCGCGATACACCCTATGAGTGCTTGGCACATCGGTTAGGAACCAGTGCGTTAAGTAAACCCAGTATGTATATACAATAAAGATTTATTAAAGTCTCTGAACGGCGAACTTCTTTCGAAAATGTGAAACTCATTCTAAGTTCTTCCTTTCTTTCTTCTTTCTCTATGCTCCGACGAAGAACTATGCGGTTCGAATGCATAATATGTATGTCTATTTTTCTAGCTCCTCGTTTAGAAAGAATTTTGGTTTATTAGGCGGCTATATATCTAATATAAATAAAATAAAGAGTTTGTTTGTGTGTTTGTCTGTGTGCGGTCTGGGGACCAGACAAGTGGACCGAGTTATAAAAATTTGGTCAGGGGTTCCTTGGTACAGTTCTCAGATCAAGACGAAGCGTTTTTTTTTTTTTTTTAATTTCGAACCAGGGGGTCTCACGGGGGGGCGTTTACCGAAACCGGTTTGGGAACCAGACAAATTGACCGAGAGTTACCAAATTTTAGTCACGAATACCTTGGTCTAGGCTCCAGACCAGAGTTAAACGTTTTTGTCAAAATTCAAACCAGGGGGTCTCAGGGGGGTATTTACCGGGACATGTAAAAGTACTAGAAAATTACTGATATTAGTGTCGAATTCACCCAGGTTACCCTAGCAGACACCTGCTATGTTAAATACAAAATGTTAACAGGGTTGCCAGTAACATACGAAATTTAATACCATACAGTGTTCTACTAATTATTCGATAAACACAAACCAAATGAAAACAAACATGGCATACTTCAATAATTATAAATGTATCAACTAAACGGCGATATGTACAACAATGGTCAAAATACAAGGTGAAGATTAAACAACACAATGAAAAAGTAATTTTGAAAACCAGAGCGAAACCAGAAATAACCGTCGATGAATCGTAGCAATAATTATCCAATATTCATCTGCATAAATACCATTAAAATATAAACCCACTTAGAATGTGGGGACGTCACCATGAAAGAGAAAAACACGACGTGTTCTTAAAAGTAATAATATGCTCCAAGGTTAAGCTAATTTTCCATTTAAAACCCATGAAACGGAAGTGACCTTATACAAATCGAATCTAAATGATAAAGTAATAATCTAATAATTGACAACCGCTCAGAGTTTAGGGGCGGTACAACAAAAGACCGAAATTACGAGTGTTTTAAAAAGCTATTTTGTACTTTTAGGTTCAGCTTCCATACCAATTAAGACACAAAAACCGGAAGTGACCTTATAGAAATCGAAATCCAAGTTATGCAATAATGATCTACATCGATCCCGCTATAGTTTATACCCACCTAGAATGTAGGGACGGTACTAAAAAAAACTGAAAATACGAGGTGTTTTAAAAAATAATTTTATACTTTTAGGTCCAGCTCCAATACCAATTAAGACACAAAAACAGAAAGTGATCTTACAGAAATCGAAATCCAGGTTATGCAATAATGATCTACATCGGTCCCACTATAATTTATACCCACTTACAATCTAGGGACAGTACTACAAAAGACCGAAAATACGAGGTGTTTTAAAAAAACAATTTTGTACTTTTAGGTCCAGCTCTCATACCAATTAAGGCACACTAAATTATACAGCAATAATCTACCTAGACTCTAACGTATTTGCCACTCACTTAGAATCTAGGGACGGTACCACAAAAGACCAAAAATATGCGGTGTTTTTTTTTTTAAATAATTTTGTAGATTTAGGCCCAGCTCCCTTACCATTTAAGACACAAAAATCGAAAGTGACGTTATGGAAATCAAAATCCAACTTATATAGTAATGATCTATATAGATCCCACTATAATTAGTACCCACTTAAAATCTAAGGACGGTACTAGAAGTGACTGAAAATACGAGGTGTTTCAGAAATAATTTTATACTTTTAGGTCCAGCTCACATATTTAAAACACAAAAACCGGAAGTGACCTTATAGAAATCGAAATCTAAATTATACAGTAATAATCTCTATAGATTTCAATATAGTTGGCACATACTTAGAATCTAGTGACGGTACTACAAAAGACCGAAAATATGAGGTGTTTTAAAAAGTATATATATATATATATATATATATATATATATATATATATATATATATATATATATATATATATATATTTTTTTTTAGGTCCAGCTCCTATACCAATTAAGACATAAAAATCGAAAATGACCTTATAGAAAAAATGAAATGAAATCTTCGAGTTTTACGTCCCGCGGTTATGCCGGTTAGGCTAAAGGAGACGGTGGTGATGAGTAATGAATGAAATGGTGGAATGAAAAAAGTGGGAGAAAACGGGAGAACCCCGAGAAAAGCCACGCACACGGTGTTTGTCCACCACAAAGTTCACTTGGCGGGGGCTGGGATGACCTTTTAGAAATCCAAGTCCAAGTTATACAGTAAATATCTACATCGATCCCAGTATTATTCGTACTCAATATCTAGGGACGGTACTACAAAAGACTGAAATTACGTGGTGTTTTAAGAAGTAATTTTATACTTTTAAGTCCACCTGCCATAACATTAAGACACAAAAACCGGAAGTGACCCTATAGAAATTGAAATGCAAATTATATATTAGTAATCTACATGTATGACACTTTAATTGACATCGTCTTAGAAATTTTGGAACGGTACGAGAAAAGATCAAATTTACGATGCTTTCTTAAAAATAATTTAAGCTTCAGCTCCGTTATCATCTCATACCTATAAACCGAAAGTGACCTTATAAAAATCGAAATTCAGATTTCACAATAATAATCTAGATAAATTCCAGTCTAATTTACACTCGCTTAGAATGTAGGGACGTCATTACAAGAGGATAAAAATTCCAGTCGTTTTTAATTTTATACATTCAGTTTTAACTCGTTTATCGTTTAAGACTTTTAAACCAGAAGTGACCTTACATGAATCATAATACAAATTATCCAGAGTTAATCTTCATAAAGTCTACTCTACTTGATACTCACTCAGAAAGTAGGAATGTCATTAGGAAAGGACCTTTCTACAAGGCATTCTCAAAAATAAACGTATGCATTCTGTGCAACTCGCTTACCAATTAACGGTCTCAAACTGGAAGTGACCTAACATGAATTGTAGTGCAGATTATGCAGTATTAATCTTCATAAGCGCACTCTAATCGGCATTCACTTAGAATGTGCGGACGTAGTTACAGTAGATTAAAAATACAAGGCGTTTCTAAGAATAATTTTATAAATTTAGCTTCAACTCGTTTATCATTTAAGACTTATACAAATTATCCAGCATTAATCATTATGAAGCCCATTCTAATTGAAACACACTTAGAATGTAGGGATCTTTCCAAAAAGTCAAATATTCAAAGAATTTTTAAAAATGATTTTATACATTCAATTCCAATCCCTTTTGATTGAAGACTTATAAACCGGAAGTGACTTTACATGAATCATAATACAAATTATACAATATTAATCATTCTAAAGCCCACTCTAATTAACACGCACTTAGAATGTAGACATCATTATGAAACATCAAAAATTCAAGGGATTTTTAAAAATATTTTTTACATTCAGTTTCAACTCATTTATCATTTAAGACATAAACCGGAAGTGATCTCATATGAATCCTGATCCAAAGTATCCAATATGAATCTTCATAAATCCCACTCTAATTGATATCCACTTAGAATGTAGGGACGTCATTACAAAAATATACAAGGCGTTGTTAAAAGTAATCCGGAGGACCCTCTGCGATAACAAGGTAAGTCGAGTTACCTTGATTCCTAGTAAAACATAGATAAATAAGGCGTGTGGATTTACCTTCCTTTTCCGTCTTCTCTAGTGCATATACAAAGTGTCTGTTGTGAGAACAACACAATGTATTTGCATTTTGCATATTGTACTTTAAGTTTATAACATTTCTACCTCAAAACCTTAATTTCACTTACCTGTTATTGCAGAAGGCCCTTTAATCTTATACACTCAGTTTCGACTTATTTACCACTTAATGCATATAAACCGGAAGTAACCTTACTTGAATCGTAATACAAATTATCCAATATTAATCCTCATGAAGCTCACTTAAATCGACACCCACTAAAATGTAGGTACGTCATTACAAACGGACAAAAATAAGAGGCATTATTAAAAATAATTTTATACATTTAGTTTGAACTCGTTAATTATTCAAGACCTATAAGGCGGAAATGACCTTATATGAATCTTAATCAAAAGTATACAATATGAATCATCATAAAACCAAATTTAAGCCCACTTAGAATGTATGGACGTCATTACAAAAGGACAAAAATACGATGCAATTAATATTATATATATACTATAAATATTCCGTTTCAACTCGTTTGATTAACCCTTTTAGGATTTTTGGTAACTTTTGTTACCATGGCGTAGTATCGTCTATGGTCGCTTATTTAGGTTCTACAACAAGTATTTAAGCCGTTTTCTTTATTGGTCAAATGGTGGATGGACCACAAAATACCCAAGATGCGTTTTGGAACCGGTTGGTCAACTTGGCGGCGCCAAGTGGAGGCGAAGAGACGTGTCTTTTTATTTTTTCTTAAGGCAAGTTTCAAAAAAAATTTCACGCCTTTAGTTTTCAAGATATCAGATTGAAACTTTGCATACGGATTGTGTGTACCATTGGGTATTTCTCAACTTTTCTTTGGAGATCCCTTCCCGAAACTGGAGCCGGGTCTGTGGCGGATCAAAAGGGTGGCTATAGTCCCTCCTTCACGCTCAGGTATACAGTGGATAAAATGGGCTTCAATGCTGCTTTACACTGGATAAAGCGGTAAACTATGGTTTAGCCCCTCCCTTTATCATATCCTGGATCCGCCACTATACATATATATATATATACACAGGGGGTTGATTAATTCGTGTGTCAATTTCATTTGTTCACTGTGCATAAGTGGTATGAGGTAAAGCCGTGCAATTTGGTGTAATTTTAGACGAAAGATATGTTTTGTTTCGCCATAGAAGCATGTCACTTGTACTAAAGATTGAAGAGATATAGGGTCAAAGGTCAAATTTCGATTTTTTTTTTCCTTATGGGATTGCAATGATAAATTCTGAAAGAGCCTGAAAAAACGTAACTCGAAGTGATAACAAAGAAAAAGCCGTATGGTATGATTCTATGTTACAAGCCGACCAAATATGCGTCAATCCAGTGTCATGTTCAGAGGTCACTGTCAGATCAAGGTCACAGGTCACCTTGAGAACCCATTTGTCATGATGAGGTACGAACATTGCGCTGTTTTCAGTGTATTCAAATGGGTTCTCAAGATGACCTGTGAGCTTGATCTGACCGTGACTTCTGACCTTGACACTTTATTGATGCATATTTGGTCGGCTTGTGACATAGAATCATACCATACAGCTTTTTCTTTGTTATCATTCGATTTAGGTTTTTTGACTCTTTCAGAATTTACCATTGTAGTTCCATAAGGAAAAAATCGAAATTGACCTTTGACCCTATATCTCTTCAATCTTTAGTACGAGTGACATGCTTCTATGGCGAAACAAAACTTGTGTCCTTCATCTAAAGTTACACCAAATTGCACGGCTTTACTTCATACCACTTTTGCACAGTGAACAAATGAAATTGACATATATATATATATATATATATATATATATATATATATATATATGTCTATTTATATGTATATAGGGCCTAAATTCAGATTTTCAACGTTTTTTCCAACCTTTGTTTTCAGATACAAGATAAATATTTTGTACACGTATTATGTATATACATAAGAACGTATTACTTAAAAAAAAAATACGGCAAAGTTTTTTGGTGGGATTTTCAAAAAATATTCCGGCTTTTTCCCGATTTTTCCAGTTCAGGTGTATAATACGGACACGTGAGTGGTACCGTTGAAAAATGCTCGTTATACTAAAGAAAATGGCGTTTTTGGCCACGTGCTCATCTTGACCTGGTTAGTCTTGAACCTGCATTTTCCCATAAGACATTCGTTACTTACTATGTATGTTAGTCAACTGTCTGTCTTGGAAGTTGGCTGCATTGAAGAAATGTTTACCCTATAATGATAGTGATAAATTTACCTGTATATCTTGGCCACGCAAAATACCGTTTTGTTATTTTTCGTATTCCCATATGAGAGGCAGATGTTCCGTATTTATGACTGGAGACAAGGAAGCATAAATTCCCATATTTGTTCTTGGAGGTCAATGGCCAGAACACTCCCCTTATAAAGGGGTGGTGAAGGAAGACGTGAACAAGAAAAGGCACGAACAGAAATACAGGAAACAGTTTGCATATTTCTGTACCCTGCATCTTTTGGTAAAACCAATAGCTATATCGGCTTCTTTCATCAGTGAGCGGCTTTAGTAATTCCGGAAAATTCTCAAGATTAACCATCTCAATTGAATGGGTGAGTTGAAAAAGGAACATATTCCAAAAACCTCAACTTCCAAACACTGGGTGGAAACATGAAAAAATTCCAGAAATATCTTCGATTTTTCACACATACGTTCCCGTAGACTTCAGTAAAGATGACCTAAAATTAATGAATGGGTTCCTTGTTCCTCTCAAGCGGTGTAGGTACATATAAAATGAATATAACCATCCCAGTTTAGCTTGCCTATTTTTTGGAATGTGTACCTTTTTCAACTCACTCGTTCAATTGTCAACTATTGGCACATGACGGCTTGTCGAAAGACAGCGGAGGTTTTGACATATGAATTCCCTTAAGATTTATTCAAAACATATTTTGCTCCTAGGGAAACTCTTATAGCTCATTAACAAGAGGTAGTTAAGTACCAAATTAGAATGTGGATACGTGCCAAAAAAGAAAAAAAGAAAAAAAGACCGTATTTTACAATAAGAAAAAACAGTAACGACTGAAAAAAGTCATATAAACTGCATATAATTTTTTCTATGTACTGTATAATTTTGCTTTTCTTGTTTTCAATCTGAATAACTCAGTTTGCTACAATATGAATTTCAATAAAGGGCGTACGTAAGGTTCTGTTTTATGGTTGCTCGTGTTATTGTGTTTTCAGTCCGAATAATTCAGTATACCAGAATAATTTTCAGGAAAAGAAAGGTATGTAGGAGAGAGTGGATAAAATGATCCCCTTAAGACAAATTGGCCTCCAGATCTTAGCTCATATTGTGGTAATTGTGTCAGTAGGATAAGGTGTTATCTCAGGTTTCTAACATGCAATTTTGAACATTGTCAATAAATATGTTTGATATTATTTTAACACAAATTTCAACCTATTGATAAAGGATCATTTTGCTTTAAAGGTGGGTAAAATGATCCCTCCATTGAAAATAATAGAAAAATATTGTAAACTTACAAAAACGATATTATTTTTTAAAAAATGGAGTACAGGGTGTAGTAATACTTGTTAAAACATGTTAGTAATAATAGTATTTATAGTTTGTTAAGGTAGGCTAATATATTGTTCAATATAGAAAACATTTTTTTGAACACTTAGTTCTGTTATGCTGTTTTGGGAATCAGCTTTCCTGTAGCCTAAGTAGCAGAACACATGTCATATACAAAGAAATCTGCATCTTCATCAACATCAAAACAATGATCGTAGACGCATTCTTGGAACTGCTGATACATTATCCAACTGTCACCTCCAGCAGACTTTGTCGAATTCATATGAGACATGACAATAGATACACTCGGTATCTGTGAGGATTCGTCGTCAAAAGCAGACCAAAAGCATATCATTATTGCATAACCTGGATTTCGATTTCTATAAGGTCACTTCCGGTTTTTGTGTCTTAATTTGTATTGGACCTGGACCTAAAAGTATAAAATTATTTTTTAAAAGAGCTCGTATTTTCAGTTTTTTAGTACCGTTCCTAGATTCTAAGTGGGTATAAATTATAGTGGGATCAATGTAGATCATTATTGCATAACTTGGATTTCGATTTCTATAAGGTCACTTGAGGTTTTGTGCCTTAATTGGATGGGAGCTGGACCTAAAAGTACAAAATTATTTTTAAAACCTTTCGTATTTTCGGTCTTTTGTTGTACCGTCCCTAGACTGTGAGCGGTTGTCAATTATATAAGAATCTAGGTAGATTATTACTATATAATTTAGATTTCGATTTGTATAAGGTCACTTCCGTTTCATGGGTTTTAAATGGAGAATTAGCTTAAACTTGGAGCATATTATTGCTTTTAAGAACACCTCGTTTTTTTGGTCTTTCATGGTGACGTCCCGACATTCCAAGTGTGTGTATATTTTAGTGGTACTTATGTTGATGAATATTGGATAATTATTGCTACGATTCATCGGCGGTCATTTCTGGTTGCGTTCTTCTTTTCAAAATTACTTTTTCATTGTGTTGTTTAATATTCACCTTGTATTTTGACCATTGTTGTATACATATCGTCGTTTAGTTGATACATTTATAATTATTGAAGTATGCCATGTTTGTTTTTATTTGGTTTGTGCATATCGAAAATTAAGTAGAACACTGTATGATATTAAATTTCGTTTGTTGCTAGCAACCCTGTTAACATTTTGTATTTAACGTAGCAGATGTCTGCTACGGTAACTGGGGTGTCGAATTCATAGTTTTCGCGATCGCTGAAATCAATGGGGAAACTCCGATCGCATTAACTTTTAATTTCACGCTATTCAGCTTCGGGCCGGAGGTCACCGGGAGGGGCGGAGGTGAGATACCAAGACACATAAAAGTAATCCAAAATGACCGATATTAGTGTCAAATTCATAGTTTTTGCGGTCGCTGAAATCAATGGTGAGACTTCCATTAGCGATGACTTGCAAATTCAGTTACAATTATATACGGGCCTGGAGGTGGGGGGTGATACCGAGACATGTAAAAAATAGCCCAAAATGACCGATATCAGTATCAAATCCATAGTTTTCGCGGTCGATGAGATCAATGGTGATACTCCCACAGATATCCAAATACAGCCCCCGTGCGAAGCATAGGTATATTCAACTAGTATATAATAAAATATATTCTCGTATAAGCATACTTTATTTTAAAAATCCCTGGATACAAATACCACATACAATTTAATAAACTCTCCACCTGCCAACAACAATTGCGAACCAGATATACAAAGTACATTCTTTCTTTTCCTAAGTATGCCATCATTTGTGCTGTTTATGTTCAATTACTGGTTCAATCGTCTCGCCTCCTCTGATCTGTCCCCATCCAATCAACCTGAAAACAAAATAATATTTTACAATAATTAACTGACTTCTAGTTTCGCATTGCGTTTTATAATCCCAAAATGATCTACCATACAATAAGAGATTCTGGTTTATATAGGTGGGCAGGCGTTTATTTATACTTAACACACATCCTTTTTCTGAGTTGTATGTACGAGTAGATGCCTGTTCAAATATAAAAGTATGGAAAATTGTCATTACTTCCACCAAACTTTAATTATGTGACGTAGAATGTACAATTTAAAATTTACTCTATATACGATGCAAGAATTTATAAATATTTATAAAAATGTTTAGATTTTTTCCCCGGGATTCACGAATATAATGTAAATTTTTAAAGTATCAGTTCCCAAATATTCCTATCCTGATCACGTTGTATGATCTGTAATAGTGATTTCGGAGTCCAGACATGTGATGGAAGCGTTTGCCTTGTTCCTTTAAATACAAAGTTCTCACGTTCTTCTTGAATTAGTCAAGGTAATATCACTGATTGGCAGTTGAAATAATTAATGAAAATTTTTACCGATTAAAATTTAAAATTAAGACTATAAAATAATAATTGATTAAATTAAATTAAAATATTAAAATGTAACGGTTAAAATTTATTAAATTTATTAAAAAATTAAAATTTATTAAAAATTAATTAAAATTAAACATAACTTTCACAACAACTGTCTTGATTTCATTTGTGAAAGTTAATGTAAAATTTAATGGATAAAGTTATGGACATAGAAAAATTAATTTATGAAAAAAAATAATCACTGTTGTCAAAGAAAACTAATAATCAATAAAAACTAAAGTTAAAATAACACAAAACTGAAAATCATCAATTGAAATTATGTATCTTTCAATTTAATGTTCTGTGTATCTGTTACTTCTATACTTCTGCAAGGACATTATACGAGGAGCCGTCAGTACGTTCCCGGAATTTCATTGTAACTATGTATTGTATTGTAACTGTTGCTAAATCCGGTAAGTAGGGAGGCTGCTAGAGGATTTCTGACTCTTCTTAAAAAAGCCTCAAAGGTAACAGTTTTGCCATCGTAGAAGAAATCCAAACCAACACGATGGCTGAACTTCGGAACATATCAAAACAGGACTTTCAGCATTGTTTCCAGCAATGGCAGAAGCGGTAGATCACGTGTGTGTGTTCACAAGGAGCCTATTTTGAAGGCGATTAAATGAATGTGTATCTATATTGTGGTAGTAAATAATTACAACAAACTTTCGGGAACCTTTTGGCTGCTCCTCGTACATACACATACATATGTCAGTTTAGCTATTATCGTTGTGGAACAACTTTTAAAGGTTTTGATATAAGTGGCAAAAATTCCTGTAGAATATCTATTTCATATATTTGTAAGAAAAAATTAACGATTATCAATTACCTTCTGGAAAATTCCAGAAAATTAAAAAAAAATACCAATCTTTAATTACTTTAATTGGTAATTATTTAACGGATTAATTACAAGCCTGCAGACTGGAACTTCACGGACATTCTACAGAACATTCTGTCATAATTGCTGTCCAGAAACCTGAACTAGTTCCACGTAATTTTTGACTCTATAGCCGTGTGCATCACCGAAGTTCAACTGTTGAACTAGGATCATAACCAAGCTCGGTGAAAATGTCTGTTGCACCAACAACGATCAAGGTCAAGTCTCGGTCAAATAGTGGAAAAACTTGGTTTTAGCTTAAACGGCCGAATTTGGGGGTTTAAACTTCGTTGATCCAAGTCAGTCTGTTTACATTCAATAATGTCTGTATTTTTTCCACTAATGAAATTACAATACATTTCTCGTGTTCGAAAAAAATTTTTGCTCGTAGTTTCATTATTTTTTCCATCACAATTACGATCACTGAAATTAGGCTATTTACAATTCTATGCACACAATCTCGAAAGTCGAAAAGACCGGCACGCATATTTACGAATCCCAAACGTTTCGGGTATCCTTTGATCTTATTAGCCGATATAGATAGGATATCAAGAGTCATGACCTACATATACCAGAAAGTAAACGCCAATCGGTATTGGCCGTTGCATCCAAGCGTGCTAGCGCAACATGCTAGTAATGAAAATCGTTTTTGGCGTGGGTTCAAACCCGGCGCAAGTTCTTTTTTTTAAATTCATAACACATTCTTCATTAAAATAAGATTGAAAATAATACTCAAAAAAGTGATTTACTGATTATTTTTTAAATTTTCATCACACTTTTTTCATTAAAGTAAGCTTGCAGTTTTACTATACGGACCCATAGTAAAAGTAATAATAATAATAATAATAATAATAATAATAATAATAATAATAATAATAATAATAATAATAATAATATAGTAGTAGTAGGAGTAGGAGGAGCGGATTAGAAGCCCCGCAGGGGTTGGTTGGATTCTATTCTCGACATCAAATGGGCAAATTAAAGATTTGCCCAAATTTTTCTGTACACTTTACATGACCAACTTGATACATCTGGCTAGGGTAGCGCGCGAATACTGAAACATTTGGGACTGGCAAAAATGCGACCGGCACGCGGTATCCTTTCTTCATTTGTTACTTTGTTAAACGAAGATTAGAGGCAAAAGACGACAATCAATCAGAATCGATTTTACAAATTGACCGAAGTTTTCTTAAACGAGATGTACTGAACTTCGACTTTCAATGGTGCAACAAAATCCTGAAACCACGTTTAAACTTCGTTGGTGCACACGGCTGTCAGAATGCGTAAGCCTATTTATTATGACATAGCTGTCCCATACCGAACGAGCCTCAGAAAGTGATTTCACCTTCGTGACATCATTTCTGCTCAATCAGATAAGTCTATACGTTTACCTAGGCAACTTTAAGTAAACTGGAGTGAGGAGTGGTACGTCTCTGTAATATACGGTATAGTAGTTGTTGCGCCAGAGCATTCGGTTTGCTGAATGTTATACATTAAAATAACGCTGAATTAAAAGCTCTAAGTACAGTTAACAATTTTTTTTTTTTTTTATTTATTTATTTTCAATTTCCATATGGTTACACAAATATTCATGCTCAAACTAAATATGTATACTTACTGTCCTGATAATAAAGATCAAAGTACGTGCATGTTCAGTATCATCTCTCTATCCATTTTTAGATAAACTGAAACAGTGCAGTTTAGGTTGAAAATAAATCGTCACAATTTATTACCGTACAAATACATTAACACTGATGCACAGTAGATTTAATCGGAGAATTACCTGGACGATATCTATTACCGTGCCGAATTGCGAACGATATCTATTAGCGTGACATTTCCTATTAAAAAGGAACGTAACACACTGAGACATTCCTTGCATAAAAATATAATTACTACGGTCACAAAAGCGAAGTTTCAAAAGAAGAATATGTCTTTTTTTTTTTATATATAAGAACTCCGAACTACCATTTCTTGTCCTAAGAAGAAAAAGTCGGAATATTGTTACAAGTACCAAAACCAGAATAATAATAATTTTAACGAATACGCCACTAATGAAACAAGTGATTTCTTTTTTAGAGCTATAAGTAGCGAGAATGTGAAGAAACAATTTTAAGACAACTTAATTCTGAAACTAAAACCTATCTTAAATAGGTCAGGTAATTACAAACAATATAACAATATATGTGAAAACACTAATGAAATATATAAGAGGGCTGCTGAAAAACTCGTGGCCCGATCCAGAAGAAGAAGAGGTAAAATAATGAAATTGTGCAGGACGAAAATGGTTGTACCACTACGATCCTGAAACGAAACAACAGCCACTAGAGTGGTGGCACTCAGGTTCTCCTCGTCCCAAGAAGTTGAACAGACAGAAGTTGGCTGGGAAAGTGTTTACAACGTTCTTCTGAGATAAAGATGAAGTCGTATTCATAGACTCCTTGCTCAAACGTCAGGCATTCAATGCAGAATATTACTCACCATTACTCACAAAATTGAAAGACAAACTGAAAATGCAACACCGAGAAAAATTGAAAAAAGAAATTTTGTTCCTCCAGAACAATGCCCCTGCCCACTGAGTACTGCAAACACAATTGACATTGCATGATCTAGGGTTCCAATGTCTAGACCATCCTCCATACTCCCCAGACCTAGTTCTCCCAAACTATTACTTATTTCACAAACCCAACCACTTGAAAACTCGCCATTTTTGATTTGATAAGGAGGTGACTAGTGCTACTAGGAGGTGCGAGGAACAGTCTTCAGATATTTTTTTTTTTTCAACTGGTCTGCAAAAATTGGAGCATCGTGAGAGTAAGTGCATTGAACTTCTATGGGAGTATGTAAAATAAATCTAAACTTGCATCATTCCACGCGCACTCCTTCTGGGTAGGGCTAGAAACTCTTCAGCAGCCCTTCGTACCTAAGATAAAATATTCGTAATTCCATTGAATCGAGGGAAACATATTCTACAATTTCAACAGCTAAGTGCACCTACTACTTTTAGGAGAAAAGAAATTTTGATATTGAGGAGCCTTTCAATGCACCCAAGGATAAATGTACCTACAAGTTTAAGAGAAGCTGCTAAGAAGGCAACAAAATCCAAAGAGCTCATAATCGTAACTACAATCATAATACGGTTGAGAGTGAGTTATGATGATACTAAGCCCCACTTTTCTGGCAGAAAGGGATAAAAATATCAACTTTGCCTAGCATAAGACAGAATCGAGGCAACCGTCAAGAACTTCAGCAACATTCTCTTTCACGGTTAAGATTGGAACTGTCTGCAGATTTGGGCACCAGTTCACACGGTTCGAACAAAATGGGTTACTAGCGCCTGCTTGGTTTAAGAAGGGTAAACTTATTTTTTTTATTTTTTATTTAAAAGAAAAAAGCAAGACTTAAATTTCACCTCTTGACTTGCTAGTACTCACTTTAATCCTTTGGACTATAAACCGTAAAACTGTGACCTGCTTTGAAGATATGGTTAAAGAAGGGTTGCGAGCCTGATGCACTATCCTCCAATGGTAGTTTTTTTTTTTTTTTTTTCTTTTTAACGAACCCTCATAATATAATAGATGAGTGGCCACAGGGAATTGGAGCCTGTATGCTGGCCAGAAAATGTTATTTTGATTGATGATTTTTGTTCGTTTGTACAGCTGGAATGTCCGTTCTTCGGAAGGACAGGGCTATCGAAAATATTTGAACCCCCTTATGATACCCATTTCAATGGAGTAATGAAAAAACCCATAAGCAGGGTAGCAGCAAAGTTTACGGGAAAGAATTCCCTGACTTTTCCCAATTTTGCATTTTTTTATTTTCTTTTTTTTTTTAATTTTCCCTGATATGTACAGTCTTTCTTCTGTTCATGGAAAAACAAGAGCAAGAAAACATAGCAACAATGATACATAAGTAATATATTTTACGCTATTCACTAGAACAATGAACAATATTAAAACAAATATAACATATTTTATTATGAAATTACAGAACACTTACCTAACAGAAATTTCTACACAAAGTAAGAAATTAAACAGCTCTCCGTTTAATCTGTAATGTTCGTCACATATGAAAGGAAAAAATCACAGTGAAACACTCACCGAAAAAGGGTGGATGAGTTTACATTAAATATTGTGATGATCATTTTTGCGGGAGGTGGAGATAAGACAAGTAAAACTCATATGGTACGTTTGTTGCTCCAAGAAATACTAGTAATATATCCTACTAACGCTGTTGATTGCTCCATGCGGAGATTGTGGTGTAACAGTAAGTAAATGGTGCTTTATACGTAACTTCAACTGATTACGTAGCACAAGAGAAAATCTCTGTAACGACTTTATGCTATTAAGAATCTTCAATCCTTTGGTTTAGCTTTTTTTTAACGAATATTCAATGCAAACATACTGTTCCAATAATATGCGCTATTACAATATAGAAAACTGCGTAATTAGGAACGCAAGTAATTATAATGAGTTACTTCTACAGAGTACTAGTATACACTAATTGGGAGCTAGACGTGTTCTCCACGTTGGGTTTGACTTGGCTTGCCGAAAGATAAATTTTCCGGATCGTTCAAGAGATTGCCACACAATTTATGAGATAGAGTGGTGTATCCTGAATATATGAAAATGTTTTCCGCAGCTTATATAGGGTAAAATATTGAATTGCTACAGCATTTCCCGATAGCTTACATGTTGTATCTTGATATTTTATAGCGTATGCATAAATAATGTCTGCGCAATAATCATGTAATCTACTCTAAGTTGTAATTTAATCATTTTACCTAAAGCTACCAAAGCCGAAATCAGAAAATAAATTCCAAATGGATGTATCTTATTTATTAAAAAGAAAACAAAGTTGAAATTGATTTAGAATGCAGTTTTATACAGAGTAAACTTGATTTTTTTTTCTTCTGTAGTGTTCCTTTCGCAACATCCTCCCTAGATATGCCTTGAATACTTTACACACTTTCTCTTCCATCTTCTGAAAACGTATCAGAATTAACGTTACACTATGAAGAGGCACGTTGACGCAGAAATACTTTAGTTCGGCATTGAAACTTGAATATACCAGTAAGAATAAACTAATAAAAAGGAGTTCTACCACCACAATGAATAGTCAACATAAGCTTAGTCACAAATTCTACTGTATTTGTTTTAAAGTTCTTTTAGTTTCCTTCTTAGGTTTAGTGGTCACTGTGGGTGCTGTAGGTTCATCGAGTTTCGTATCGAACAAACTACAGTGGTCAGATTTCATTTCAAACGCAGGTTTCGTCTCATGTACCTCCAACGCTGACGTAGGCCATAAATACAAATCAATCAATCATTTCGTCTCACTTACCCAGTTATATTTTGGCGGGTAATGTCAAAAAATAGGTACCAAAATACTATCAAAACAATATAAAAACGTAAACTATTGCAATTTAAGCATTATATTCCCTCAGTTATATATTTTTTTAACAGGTACTGGAGAAATTTAATTATTCAATATGATAAAATATACTAAATACACTTAATTTTGTGTTGACGGAAGCAACAGATGTTACGTAATCTGCTTAGGCGTCATTCTGTACCAGCCTTAGCAAAAGCTGCAGAGCGTATGTAACGCAAAACATGCAAATATCAAACCATAGCACAATTTTACGTTGTGTTGACGCAAACCGTTACGGAATGGGCCCCAATATTTTTCAGGTCACCAATAAAGCCGTTTCCCCCTCTGTCCGATTGAACAGAAACCTTGCAGGTTCTCACAGGCACTTAGCGGTCAATTTGCTTGCTATTTGGGACGTGTTTCATTTCACATTACACTCTTCCACAACTCGTAACGTTGATACATACAGGACGGTCGCTTGCCGTGCTGCAGCGATGTATTTGAATAATTTTTTATCCGCTAGAAGATACTGATGTTGTCTCTCTTGAACTGAAGCATAGAGGACGTCGTGAAAGCAAAAGGAATATTTTTAAGTTGTATTCTGAGAAATTTCCATAATAAATTACTTTAATTATATGTTTATCAGCGATAAATGCGGTAAGATAAAGAAATCGCCTTTGAAATGTTACTATAAGATAGACGTATGTTAATATAGGACGATTGCATTGGGTTACCCTATACAGTCTTGGCAACATCAGTCTAGATAATTACCCAGTCATTCTTGGGATAATAGCATATTCACACAGTCCGAAATCTACATTTAAAACCAACTTTAGTTGCCAGATCACAGGAGTGCTCATCAAACCAGTCTGCTGCCATCCTAGAACGGTGGGCCGGCGCATTGTCCTGCTGAAAGATGAGGCCATCATTCGGATGTTCAGCCGAGCAAATTACAGGACAAGATTACCCAGAAGATCGCGGTAGCGTTCACCTGTGAAGGACCATGTCACACGCGTTCGGGGACCTATTTCAGTCCACGTAAACATGCTCCAGATGAGAATAAAACCACCACCACCGGTCTACACAGTTCCCTGCCGGCACGATGGATCCATTGTCTCGTGTGGTTGGTGACGCACCCGTCCATCGGCATGTGCCAATTTGAAACGTGACTCATCTGTCCAGGCAACCTTTTTCCACATTTCCACGGTTCAGTGGTAGTATCCTTTGCCCATGTTAGGTGTTGTTTCCTGTGTTGTGCTGTTAGATAAGATACTCGCGTGGTCCGATGGCTTCCGTACCCCAGGTGAGTAGGTGGTTGTGGATTGTGGCTGGTAACACGGCGTTGTTGTCCTGCATTGAACCTCTCCGCAATTGGACGCACCGTGACTCGTATATCGATGCGGGCCAATCGGCACCTACCCCTGTCGTCGACCCTGACCGCGGCAGTTCGCCCGTACAGGTGAGGTTTTACGGGAAGCCAGGTACTCGCGATACACCCTTGACACAGTTGCCTTTGAAAATTCGTGTGCCGCAGCCACTTCTGAAATCGAGCCACACAGTCGTCTGGCCCCTACGATATGACCACGGTCAAATGCATTCAGGTCCTTTGTCTTGCCCATCACACACTGCACTGACACTGATACCGAGAGAGGAAGCACGCGGCAACGGTAAACGCACGATGCGTTTCATTCACATGCACTGGTAGAGCCTCTACAGCAGCGTTTCCCAACTGGTGTGCCGCGACGAAATCAAGGTGGTTGTCTCGTAGTCGTGTATTGTCAAGATTTTATGCACTTAAAGAACAACTTATCCTATTCTTTCTGTCAGAAGAAAGTGAAAATGTCGATTTCCTTAGTAATGATTCTTGGTGGAATAAAGTTACTTTTCTTACCGACATATTCCAAACATTGAATACGCTGAACAAATGCATGCAGGGAAAAAAAGGAAAATATCCTAACCTTAAGTGATAAAATTTTCTCATTTAGGGAGAAACTCTCATTTTGGGAGGTCAATGACATTTGAGATTACAAAGTGCTGTAAAATGACACAAGCCTTTCAACACTCATTTCTAGAGGTCTGCGCGAATATAAAATATCGCATCCGCATCCGTACCACATCCGCAGCATCTCTATCCGCATCCTCAACATCTCTATCCGCACCCGCATCCGCAGATAATGAGGTAACAAATATATACAGCTTATATATTCTATAATAGTCGTAATTTCGAAAAATTTTTAAAACACATTGTAAATAGTATTGAAAAGAACAATAAAAGGGCAACTCTCTCCTGTCATTTCTTCTTTTGCTGTCACTGTCACAAGCTTCAAACACACTTATTTTGATTTTAGTTATTTTTTAACCGGTTTTGAAACTTCTAATTCAAACAAACGTTTCTTAGTGTTCTTTCCACATCATCACTAATTTTATAACGTTTTTTAGGTAGGAAAAAAAGTAGGAAAACATATCCGCAACTTTATCCGCACAGAAACGAAATATATATATTCGCAGATACCCATTTTGATGCGGATATTCGCATCCGCGCAGACCTCTACTCATTTCAGACACATTGTCTTTGTTGTGTACCAATGTTGAGAAGTATTTTCCTACGCTTCAGTTTAATTCATTTGACTGGGTGAGGGACTCCTTTCCGCCTTCTGTCCTATAGTCAGCAGAATTAAATGTACAGGAAAAAAGTGAACTGGTCGATGTGAGGAATGACCGAGGTTTGAAGCTCCAGCACTCACAAGAAGACAAGGCATCATTCTGGATTTCTCTCCGGAGAGAATACCCAGCCATTTCCACAAAGTTCATATTCCCTTTTCTACATCCTACTTAAGTAAAGCATGATTTTCTGCAATGAACACAATCAAGTGTAAGAACAGGTCACAACTGTTAACTCCGAAACACGACATGAGGGTGTTTAACAACTATCAGTCCACAATTGAAGAAGAATATGAAAGAACATCAAGCTCAAGTTGCACATTAATTTTGATTCGTGCACCAACTTGTTTCACTTATTTTTGAAAAACTGTAACCTTCATATATTATTATTAAACAATTGCAACCTTCAATAGATATTATTGAAATAATGTTACATTTACTAATATTATTGAAAAATTCTAACCTTCATAAAATATTTAAAAATTGTAACGTAATCAACGATGTTAATAAATTATAAGTTTCATACTGTGTTACTTTTCTGTACATTTTTAACGTTGAAAAAAGTATTTGTTATTATTGTTATGACCGTTATTACTTCTTTATTGTTGCAGAATATTTTGTAACTTGAAATATTAAAATATCATTCATTTCTTTCGGTAAAGCAAACATGTATACAAATTACCTACATTTGTGTCATTAAAGTACAAGAGATTAGTTTGTTCGTTCGTTATTTAGTGATCTTCCTTCTTAGTGAAAGATTGGATATAGTTTTCGAAAAAGAAAGCGTATTTTTGAAAACCTGAGTCCTATATTTCAGTACAATTGTTTTCTATTTTTAAATTAGAATGAAAAATAGGCATAATGATTTACCACGGGGAGAAAACCAGCGATCGAGCTTTCTTTCCTGTGAGATCAGAATCACTGAAAAAAATACCACGGTATTTTATAATTACGAACAGGATGGGAAAAAATCATGATTTTTTTAATTAAAATCATTTTTGTTGATTTTTTTGATTTAAATAGATTTTTTTGATTTAAATCAAAACTTTCTCCTCGTATAATACAAGTCGCGAACCGAAGAAAAAGCATTAGGAATTAGTATTAAATGCTAATTATGCCATTTAAGTGAAGTATTGGGGTTAAACTTTGAATTATCCCTAATCGTTAACTTATATCAATCTCAAACAATGTTTCTTAACCCTTTAAGTTATGGCACTTTTTAAAGGTAACTTATAGACTTTCAGTCAAGCAGCTACAGCATCATCCCTTTTTATCCTAGGATCATGGTACATACATCACTCTCTTTAGAATAGAACAGCTTTTGAAACGGTAACATTCACATTTCTCTATCATGTCCCTGAAGCGGGAAATTTTTAGAGTAAATGGCATTTTTTAAAACTTTTTTTTTTTTTTTTAATTTGATCCCCTCTGGATTCTCCTGTGTTAACGCACAGATCTCAAAATCAACTGGGCAATACTAAGGAGTGTACTGAATGTGTGTACACAATTTCAACCTTCTATCTTGAGTAGTAAGGGTGAGGAAACTATTTAACAATGAGCTAAGAACATTCCCACAATGTCCCAGATTACCCGGTTTTAATATAAAAATTTCCTCAGACATCCCTATTTATCCTAGGATTATGATTTGTACATTATTCTCTTCAGAATAAAGCAAAGTTTCAAACGGTACCCTTCAAATGTCTCCATCATGTATCTGGGGCGGGTAAATCAAGAAAAAAGGAATTTTCTGTTAAAAATATCTTCTTTTTTTAAAAAAAATTTTACCTCTGTGGACACTCCCCCTGTTTTAAGGCAGAGATCTGAAACAAATCTGTAAAGTACTGAGGGGTGCACTGAGTAAATATGCAAAATTTCAATCTTGTAGGTACAAAAGTAACCCCGCGAAAAATAATATCCCCCAAATACCCCAGATTCCCGTATAAAACAGGATCTCAGGTAACAGTTTCTTGAGACATCCCTATTTATCCTAAGAGCATAGTACGTATATCATTTTTTTCAGAATAGAACATCCTTTCAAACGGTACCATTCATATGTCTCCATCTGAGGCGGGAAAATCACGAAAAAAAGTTACTTTTTGTTAAAAATATCCTTTTATAAAAACATTTTTGCCCCTCTGGACCTCGCTGTTTCCACGCAGAGATCTGAAAACATCTGAAAATTATTTCAATCTTCTGAATGCAAAATGTAACCCTCCAAAAAATAATAATAATAATAATACGCATAACAAAAATTATCTTTTTAAATTTATGAGGTCATCACACACTATGTCTCAACGCAGAAAGGCGTGAAAGCATATCAAGACTGAAAATGCCTCCAGTCTTGAAGAAAACGAACTAAAAAGCTATGTTGGTACTTTTTAAATCCAATAATGAAGATTCTACCCTATTACCTAAAAATAGATGATATAATTTAGAAGGTTAAGCACTAAGGAAAAAATACAGCAACGTTTATCAAAATGACACTTTTTTTCACAAAAGTTACTGATATTTGGCAAGGGCCTAATTTTAAAAACTCAGAATTAGCTTGCGGCATGAAATACATAAATTTCGCCTAAAGTTATAAAATTAACAAAAAAAAAAAAAAAAAAAAGGAGGGGATATGATCCCTCTAAATACGCCCTATTATCTGGAAACAAACAGACACGCACAAGAAAGAATTCTCGTCTTAAATGTCGATGGTGATTTCCCCGTTGGAATAGTTAACGATTTTAAAACCCAAACCCAATGTTACGAAAAGAAGAAAGCAGGATTGCTCCGTTACCTATTCAAAATGGGATTTTCCCTAATCATCCTCTGCATGACACTTGTTTTCATACTATACTGTACATTTGAGTCTCATTGTATTATGATTATTAACTTCCATAATCGAAATAACAGAACAGAAACGGGATATTACTTATTTTCACTTTAAATTAATTTATTTTGAAATTTGATTTAAATCAACGATTTTTATTTAAAAAATCAAGTGATTTAAATCTTGATTTAAATCGTGCCTGGTTACGAATAAAATAATAATATATATGAGTGTGCCGCGAGAATTCAAGTTACACCTGTAGTGTGCCGCAAGTTGAAAACGGTTGGGAAACGCTGCTCTACAGAGAGGTTTCTGGAACTGTCCTGCTGTTTCTAATTCAACTAGTGATCAGTGTATTTTTAGTCTTTTGTAGCAAAGAAAAATTATATTAAAGAATAAATGTTCACTAAAGTGTCTTGTATACTTGTGGTAAAAAATAATAATAATAATTCAGAGACAAGAATTGTTTTTTTCTTCGAAATTTACCGACTCTTAATAGATTTTTTTTTTTACTTTTCCCGGTCTTCTAAAATTTCGTGACCTTCCGGCTTCCCAGATTTGTCGCTACCTTGTATAAGATATTTTATTTCTAGCACAAATTTTGAACACCTCTGATCCACTTAGGATAGGATAAAGTGGCATAATAAAAACCCAGCTTCAGATAGGTACTATACTCTAAAATTCATTTCAATTGTTGTCCCGTGACAAGATCACAAATATCAGACAACGTCGATTTGAATATGGGGAAAAAGTACAGAAAATGTCCCCTTCTCGAGCCTTTGAAAAGCGGAAATGTTAAAAAATGCTGGGAAACGTGTCCACTTATGTTTACGGAATTTATACACAACGTTTCATTGATCTAACTTGACGGGGATGTGAGATACTTAATTTTTTTGTATCAATTTTTGGCAATCTAGGATTTGCATCTTAATCAAGGTGAAATGATAAAAATCCGAGTGGTGTTAACTATATTTCAAAATTCATTTCAAATGGTTAGTTCGTTTTCCATGATGCAATCCCACAAAGGAGCATTTTAATGTTTATGTATTAAATTCGTGTAATACACATCAATGACAATCAAAATATGTCTCCATATCTTTTATCACTCCTTTAAAAAAATATAGCTATTTATGTATGTTAAGATTAGGTACACACAGATTTTTGAAGATGTATCCCAATGCCGCAATGACGTTAAGTGGAAATCACCATAAGATATGTGGAAGCCGTCACAATAGTTGACTGTTAGATTTCAGAGTATGCCGACCACGATACTTTTTCAAGTAAATGTAATTATATAATAATATTTTTGTAAAAAGCTGTATTTGCCTACTTTCGTGAAAAAAAAAAAAAAACCTGCATTTTATATCAATAAAAATATATTCAAATGCTTACTTTAATTGTGTTCTTTTATTCAACAACTACATTCTACATAAAAAGTAAGGCGTACCAGATAAAATCTACATATATTACTACACTAGCGTTCAAAATTGAACTACGAGGTAGATCGAAGTAGCATAAAATATTGCGTATAGTCGGTGGAAATAAATAAAATCCCGGGAGCACTTTGCCAGAGGTATCTCACACATGCACAGGAAGTAACACGTTACATAGTATGACATCAAGTGACCGTAGCACCGAATGGATCTGCTTCCCGAACATAAAGCAGCTGAATGAACGAGACGAGACAGTGTGTGTCAGTCAGAAAGCTTTTACGATGCATTAGGTGATATTACTCACAACATGCCCAGAGACAACATTTGGATGACTTCACATGAGGAAGAATTATCGGGAAACTGGAAGGACGAAGTGTGATGAGTATTGAACAGAAGTTTGGTATTGATATTGCTTATCATTGTTTTATGTGAATGGAGGGTATTCCGAACCATGGTCAATGCTGTGCAAAGGAGAGATGGTAGTCAAACATGGTCATTTACAACAGCGAACGAACACTACATCGTGAAACGAACAAGATGGGACCGACGTCAAACAGCACGTGTAATTGCAAATATATTTAACATTATTGCAAGCCCCAATCTCACGTTTTACAGTGGCATGTCAACTGCATGAGGGTGGTCCCTCTTCCCGACGGCCATTACGTTGTGTTTCGTTGACAACCACACATCAGCGACACAGTTTGCGGTGGTGCCAAGTATCAACACTGGATCAAGGAGGAGTGGGAACACGTTCTCATTTCTGATGAGAACAGATTCAGTCTGAGGAGTGATTGACGTATACTTATCTGCCGAGAGGTAAAAATAAATGATGAACCCAGGAATATTGTCGAATATAATCATTTGGGGGTTCAGATGTTCTTGTGTGGGGAGGCATAACGTTGCAAGAGCATACCGATCTCCAAATTTTTGAACACGGTACACTCACCAGTCAAAATTATAATACTGTGCTTCCTTCTCACGTGCTGCTTTTTAAAAACTATTTATTATGACAAACGTTAGTCTATATTATTTTATGGCATTGTAAATATCCCCACAGCTGAGGTTAAAATCTGCCAAGAATGAAAGGGTGGATTCCTTCCTCCCCCGTAATTTCATAAAAATGTGTTCCACGATAATTTTCGTCTAAAAGATATTCGATTTTAGTATGTCATTCACTTTCTTTGAGGCTATCCAATCATCACCTATGCAGGAAGTTAAACGCAGTAAAGAATAAAGTAAAGGATTTACTCTTCTTCCCCCCTCCGATTTCTTTTACAGTTCCACAATAAATTTTCTAAAATTCATTTGCTTTTGATATAATTCAATATATATTCTCTTTTGACTCTCTTCCCTAATCACCACATACCCCTCCCAGACTAAAAAATATGTTCCGCGATAATTTAGTTAACAACTGTTTGCTTTAGTGTAATATGTCGTACATCTTCTTTAAGACTTCAGAGCCATTCACTATGTTTCATAGTGCTGAAATCAGTAAAGAATAAACTAGTGGTATTACTACTCCCCCAACTCCTGATATATTAGTTACATTAGATATAGATATAGTTTCTTTGATTCTTTTCTATAATCCCCTTTGCTTGGAATGAAAAGTCAAGAATGAGCAGTGAATTTGGCCTCCTAATGTGGTATGAATTGGCCCTCCCCCTCAGCTTAAAAAATATGATCCAAGGAACCTTTCATAAAAATATGAGGTTTTCATGGAAGGTAGCGTATAATCTTCGAGATTACCTGGATTTAAAATCAAGCAACAACGAAACAGTGAATCCTTCCTTACCCTCCTCCCTCCAAGTTTAAAAATATATGTTCTCTCGTAACTTTCGTAAATATGAGGAAGAATCAAATGAAAACGCAGAAGTCCCATTAAAAATCCTTTTTTGTCCCTAGGCGTCTGGAAATTTGTAGGCAAAGCTCTTGACGTCTTTCCGAGCTGATAGACGAAGCAGTGCCGGTAGATGGGTTGGAACTGACAAGGGAACATTTAGATTTGGTGAATTCAGTTGCTGAAAATAATTGCTAGCACTGGATTCAGCATTAAAAGAAACAGAGAAAAAGAAGGTATTTAGTGGCAGACCGTATACAGGGTGGGAGACAAGTGAGAGCAAAGTGCGAAGATAGAACGTAGAAAATGTCTAGAAATGCCATGTTTAATTTTGAAGCAAGTAGAGGAATTGAAGTCAAATGTTGGGTATGAGGAATGTATGTAGAGTTCCACTGAAGGCGTAATGTGAATCATGGGGAACATCTGAAAAGCCGCCATGTTGGAATTAGCGCAAGAAGAAAAAAAAATGAAATTAAATCTTTGAGTTTTACGTCCCACGGTTATGCCGGTGAGGCTAAAGGAGACGGTGATGATGAGTAAAACGGTGATGAATGAAATGGTGGAATGAAGAAAGTGAGAGGAAACGGGAGAACCCCGAGAAAACCCCACACACGGTGTTTGTCCACCACCAAGTTCACTTGGCGGGGGCTGGGATTGAACCCGGGACCCCAAGCACCAGAGGTGAATTAGCGCAAGAAGAATATGCGGAAAAGGGACCATGTGACATATGGCTCTTGACGCACACCGTATATTGAAATTAATAGTGGACAATACAGTTTGAAACATCTGTTTAATTGCACCTGTTATGGAACTTAAGAATGATTGTATACTTGATACAAAAATTGAGGCAACAGTGTGCACATTTGAAAAATGATAAAGATGGACAATCGAGCTGGTCACAGCTGTCTCCAGTATTGAAACTGAAGCAGTAGTCGACAAGTGTCATGAATGCGTCAGGTGCTGTTTGCAAATATCCAATCTTGTAGAAAGCATATCTAATCATAGCTCTCTTGGTGCTGTAAACTGGAAGTTGGTGAATGATTGGAAGTTACCGAAGTTATCCCGTTGTCATATTTTGAAGTCAAATGATAGAAAAACGTGTCTTCTACATAATTTACAAAATTCGTATACGTACGGAAGAACGCATCCAACGGTTGTACGAGCGACGTGCAACCATCAGGTATAAGAAGTTGGTTAAGTTCAACATTGTCCGGTTTCTGCACCAACTCTTAATTTTTATTGGTTCTCCACGAATCAGCGAGGAGCAACAGTTTCATCTGCTCTATAGAAGACCAGAAACGTCAGTCATTAACTCCTTTAGGTTGTCCTTGGTCATATTTGCACTTTTACCAGTATATGAACGAATATTGGGTAGATTGAAACGCTTGTTGGCTGGAAAGTGGCCTCGTTCACGTTTGTGGTTGTTCCTCATTCACGTCACCTTTACGACAGTATTGCTACATTGCCATAGCGTGGAATACCTCCTGTTGCAGAGGTCTCAAACTATCTTGGTCACTATTGATTTCAATAGACGGTTTGCGTCTAGAATCATATGCCACATGATCCCTTTCCCGTATATTCTTCTTGCGCTAATTCCAACATGACGGCTTTTCAGATTTCCCACATGATTCACATCACGCCTATTCAGTGGAACTCTACATGCATTCCTCGTATCTAACATTTGACCTCAACCCCTCTACTCGTTTCAAAATTAACATGGCACTTTTAGATATTTTCTATGTTCTACCTTCGCACTTGCCCTCACTTATCTCCCACCCTGTATACGGTCTGCCACTAAACATCCTCTTTTTCTCTGTTTCTTTCGGTGCTGAATCAGTGCTGGCAATCATTTTCAGCAATTGAATTCACCAAATCAGAATGTTCTCTTGTGAGTAACAGCTAATTCAATATGGCGGCCCACTACCCAACTGCACCAAAAAGCAACTGCGTGAAGTTATTTTAATGGAGTGAAGATGTAAGACCGGTCGATTTCATCGGAGAATGGAGCCGAAGTATGGGGACGCTTGTCTGTCCCAGCAGCAACTCTACGAATGGTGCAAGAAATTCACAGAAGGTACGAACGACTTTGTTGACTGATGCTCCCGTCCGGGTCAGGCTCATCGAGTTGTGACAGACGAGTCCATAGCCGTAACAGATCGGCTTTTCAGGAAAACCGTCATGTCACTTTCGCTAAAATGGCTTCATTGCTGAATATATAAGCTTCGGTTCAGTACATGACATAGTGCATGACGAACTCCGCTACAAAAAAGTGTCCGCCAGGTGGGTTCCTCAACAAGTAACGCAAGAATTGAAAGATCGTCGGGCTGATATATGTCAAGAGTTGATGAGGGAGTTATAAAGAGGAAGGTGAGGATTTTCTAGTTCACATTGTCACCAGGCATGGAAGTTGGGTGCACTATTCTCAACCGGAGACGAAACGTGCAAGCAAAGACCTTTTCAATCATCTCAATTGCTTGCACTTGAAATGGAACAATAATAAGGGTGCACGTTTTCACTAATTTTATGTAATATATTTTCCTGAATATTTATTGAACACACTTAGTTTTTATAAAACATTGTGTGTGTTTTGTCGGAGATTTGAAACTTACTTTCATACTTTAGTGTTGTAATTAGTGAAAGAACTAGTCTACTATTTCTGTCTTTACAAGTGTCAGAAATTATTACCACATAAAAATATTACCTCCAGTGTTTTTCGACTCTTCTGCTTAGAGCTATTTTTTCTCCTATCTCCGTACAAACAGGATTTGTAAGACTTATTTTAGCCAAGTCAGCTTTCGATGCAAGCACTCGTCCGCCAGTTGATAAGGAGCCTATGTTTACCAGCAATACTTCATGTTTGGATAATTTTTGGACCTGGAATGAAATTTCAAACACTCATCAAATATTGTTCTTCTATTAAATGAACATAAAATTTATCTTTATTTTTATTATCTGTTGCTAAATATTTTTTTATACATATACCGGATTATTATACGCTGCCATACTCTAAAATGTCTCAATGCGAACATATTTCCATCTGGTTAACTCAGATAAATATTAACTATTTAGAATGTTCTGTCCTTACCTTGTAGATACGCTGGAATCATATAATAAGCACAATAATAAGAAACAGAATCACAGTGTGTATAGATTTAACCGTTTAAATATGTTCACAAAACATTAGCATACCAAAGATGCCGGTAAGTCTGTGCTAGAGTTCCAGGTTTGATTCCACCTCGTGCCAAGTGGCTTGTGGAGAAACACATGTCCATGAGTTTTCTCGGAGTTCTCCCGTTTTCCTCCCACTTGTTCATTCCACGATTTCATTCATTATCATCATCTCAGTCTCCGTTAGCCTCAGAACATAATCGTGGGGCGTTCAACTATATCTATAAACTAGTACAGGTGTCAATCTATATAATTGTATCTATATAAGTGATCCAAATAATTGTATTGCTTGACCATATATATATATATATATATAGGGGCACGAGTTTTTCACATTAAGAATTTGAAAATTTCGCGTTTTGTCTTTTATATTTCGCGTTTTGTCGCATTTTCCAAATAAAGTTTCGCATTTTTTAGCCCTCGTGGAAAAGATATTCCGTGATATTTTTACAATTGTTCCTTTTATTCATAGATCAGTACAAAAATAAACCATTAATTACCTAAAAACAAAATACACTGAATATTTCATTTGACATTGTAAATTTCACTTATAGATTATATTTTTTTAATCAAACTGAAGGAAAATCAGTAACTAAACTTACTATGAGTAGGAAAGTTTTGTCGTATTCTGAAAAAAAACAAGTTACATTTAAGTATTAAACATAAGCAGGTTAAATGTTCCCACATTTTCCTCATTGTTGTACGTTTGTCGCTTATCACCAGTTCATGCCATTGGCTACCTAATTAAAATGGCTCCTCTCCATCCACCTGCGATGGTGATAGCTAACGTGCGACATGTTCTCTATAACCGTGTTTGAATCACCCAAAATGCACCGTTCATGCCACGTTTTACCGTTCCGTCAGCAGAAAACTTGCGTTTTCAAATCATTGAATAGATATTTTAAAAAATTCGCGTTATTTTGCGGTTAGAAATTTCGCACAAAACTGCCAATTTCGCGTTTTATCGCGCAACAGAAACCAACGAAAATACACATAGAATATCATAAAACGTCAAGAAACTGAAAATTACTTAATTCTGACGCATTTCGTTTTATCGCGAATTGCGAAAAAACTCGTGCCTCTATATATTCAGCGCAAGCACGTGTTACCACAACATGTGCTACTATTTACAAACAGTACAAGCAGACGAGAAACTACAACCAGGAAAACAAGAAACCGAGACGATGGAGACCGAGCCACCAAGAGACCATCTATAAAAGCGAAACCTCAAGAGGAACAGCTATCAGTTTGACCTCTGATCAAATAACTAACACCTGCTCCCGAGGTCGCTTTGGACTAAGGAGTTCACCTTTACCTAAACCGGAGGTCGCTTTGGACTAGGGATTCCTAACTACAACCAAAGCTCGCGAAGCTGCTTTGGGCTGAGGAGGTTTTCCTATAAGACTCACCTAAAACCCTGCAAATGGTCTGGAGGCTGCTTTGAGTATAAAGAGCACCGTGCGAAACACCTTTTCCTTCACCTTGGTCACTTATAAGGAAAACACTGTTAGACTGATCTTTGTAAATTCAAAGATATTTGTATTTAGATTTTATAATAAAATTGGTGAAGGGAAAACACCCGGAACGTTATTGACTTTACCACAAAGACATTACAAATGGCCAAGCAATATCTATCTATCTATATATATATATCTATATCTATGTAGTCCTGTACCCCCTGTAGTTACCGAGTACAGATTGGTAAAAAATGGACAAATTTGTGTTTTCTGTAAAATCTTATTAACTTCAATTGGCCATATCTCCCGTAAATATTGAGCAAGAGAGAAAAATAATATATCATTTTGAAGAGGAAAGAATAGGCTACAAGATATGTCAGAAACATTTATTTGAAAATCAAATATTCTCCGGGAAAATTTTGTATCAGTGAGATCTCAGAAACTGTCCATTTGATTTCCTTGAAACTGGATACCAAGGTAGTCCCATATGTTCGGCATGAGTGTGCCAAATGTCAACTTGGGCCAAGAATGGGCCTGAAGTCTACAATGATTTTCGTGTGACCACGTCGGGCGAGACACCTGGGGTACCAATCACTTCAGCTTCTTTTTCTGAATTGGTGACGCACCAAGTACCGGAAAGCTCTGGTTCAATACGCCAATTGCTGCGTCAAATGATGTGAAAGGCTGATCAGGATTTGCACTAATAAGCTGTCCATAAAACGACTCTTGGTCATCACTTGCCTGTACGTCAGCTGTTCTGGAACGGCGCCTACTTAGTTCTTTCCTGCACTTGCTGCACACCTTGCTCAGACTCCGAGCTTTGAGTTGTGAAGCCAGTTCTGCCATCCACGCTTGCACCGTGTGAAGTCCAACCCTCACTTTACTGCTGACTGCGAAATGGATTGGCACAGTAGAGACATGGCAATGCTGACATAGTGGAATCACCTAAGCAGCAATGCAGTGTTTGAATGCACACAGTTACAGGTAATGCTGCACATGGATTACGGGACTATCCATTACTGACACTCGGAAATGTGCTGTATAGTCACTATGATCTCACTAGTTATGCCTGAACACTATATAGACACTTCCAGCTCGACTTGTTATCCAGTCTAGAGTTAAGAGCTTACTGTCAGGCCGTGTCAATGTCCTCTGTTTTTATACAGGTAACGAACCTGCCAGAATGTTCCAGATGGTATAGAACTTTCTAGAATGTTCCAGAAGATTCTTTTCTAGCATGTTCCAGACGGTTCTGGAACCCTCTAGAATGTTTCAGATGATTCGAGAACCTTCTAGAACGTTCACGTATTTAGGCCAATGTACTACGATTGATAGTGGAATATTCCAAAGATCCCACAGGATTACTGAATTACAGATTGCACCAGAAAAACATTATTGTTAGGTTAGTTATACCTTACTTTACTAGTAATGACAAATTGGCAAGTTGCCACATTGGCACCTCAAGTGTCTCTCCCGACATGGTCACACGAAAATCATTGTAGACTCCAGGCCCAAGTTGACATTTGGCACACTTATACTGGACATATGGGGCTACCTTGGTACCCAATTTCAAGGAAATCAAATGTGTAGTTTCTGAGATATTACTGATCCAAAATTTTCCCGTATTTCCCGAAAATGATATTTGATTTTCAATGTAGCCTATTCTTTCCTCTTCAAAATGGTATATTATTTTTCTCTCTAGCTCAATATTTACGGGAGATATGACTAATTGCTAACAAGATTCTACAAAAACATCAAATTTGTCCATTTTTTAGCACCTGTACTCTGAAACTACAGCGGGTACAGGGCTAAAATTTGGTGCATGATCATCTCTCGTAGGGGCCTAGATGTACACCAAGTTTCATTAAATTCTGAAACGACGTTTTTTTTTTTTTTTTTAATTTGGTTGATTTCACATGAAATGGCTACATATATATATATATAGTCGCTCTCACAAGTGAGTGTACACTTGTAGTTATTATGTTAAAACTGCTATAACGTCTACGTATATAATATTTTGTTTCGATAAATTAGCATGAGTCTATGTTAAAAGAGTTTGAGGCTTCTTTAGACAATGTAAGTAAGAATTTGCTGTGTTTCGAAGGACGTGTGAGTACTAAGTCCCGCAGGATATAAAAAACAAAGAGACAGGATTGAAAAAATGAAATGAAATCTTAGAGTTTTACGTCCCACGGTTATGCCGGTTAGGCTAAAGGAGACGGTGATGATGAATAATGAATGAAATGGTGGAATGAAGAAAGTGGGAGGGAACTAGAAAACCCCGAGAAAACCCACGCACACGGTGTTTGTCCACCACAAAGTTCACTTGGCGGGGGCTGGGATCGAACCCGGGACACAGGATTGAGTGTACACCTTAGTATTGTTATGCAGTTAGTAGAAATACAGTTATGCACATACGAAGAAATCCACGTCAAAGTGTGCCAAAACTTACCACGAAAATTGCTTTTGAGACGGGAAAAGCAATCTCGTGGGAAACGATACGTAGGACGTTGAGAAGAGCTGGATATCATGGTCATATAGCCAAGATAAGTGAACTCAACAAACGTAAAAAATTGGTGTTCGCTAAAAAGTATATTTCACAGCCTCCTGCATTCTGGGATTCAGTGATATTTAGTGACGAAGGCAAGTTTAACGTGTTCGGATCAGATGGACTGCAGTATATGTGGCGGCGACCCAATAAAGCCATACAACAGGAAAATTTACGACCTACTGTCAAACACGGAGGTGGTTCCGTAATGTTGTGGGGCTGTATGTCCGCTTCTGGTGTAGGTAACATGGAGTTTATTGATATCAGAATGGACAAATACGAGTATTTGTCAGTGTTAAAGAATAATATCAAGGAAAGTGCTAACAAGCCTGATATGGGGTCATTGTATTATTTTCAGTATGACAACGGTCCCAAGCATACTGCAAATATTGTCAAACTGTGGTTGTTATATACCTCTAAAAAGGTTGGAAACTACACCAGTCTCCGGATTTAAAACCAATTGAGGATTTGTGGTGGAAATTAGAAAAACAAGTGCAGAAACATAAAATAACGAATAAAACTGAGTTGGAAAGAATTTTGCAAGAAGAGTGGAGCAAAGTTCTTCCTTCAGTTATCCACAAATATGTACACTCCAGTAATAAAAGCCAAAGGTGGCGCCACCAACTACTGAACTATCTTTTCTGTTCAATATTCAAGTGTGTACGCTCAATTTTGTGACTCCAAATACACATACTACTTTGTTTTCTTATTTTTTTACTCATTACTGAAATAATGTTTACGAAGAAAATGTATCTTAATTTGTTCTAGATCTGTTCAGGAAGCAATATTTTAAGTTTGAAATACCTACTTCACTTATGTAGATGCCTTTTGTGCATTTTTATGTTAATAAATAAGGTGTGCGCTCAATTGTGAGAGCGACAGTTTCAACTTTAATACTTGACTGTGAACAAAGTTATGAATTTTCAAAAGTTGGAATATTAATGTGAATTAGCGTCTTAACCAAATTAAAAAGAGACTAACTTGTACAATAGAAATATTTTAATTGCTACTTCTACATACATATATATAACAGGAAATCAATTACTTACAACAAAATAATAACAATAATAAATGTTAGCCTATTAATCTCCGATCACAAAATTGAGAAAAAGTAACGTATCACATTTTTTCTAATCTGAATGTTAAGGAGCACGCTTATTTATTCAGAAAGTTTTTGTACAATGCTCTGTGCTCTGCTTGTTGCCGTTGTGAACTTAAGAAGTAATATTTTTCTTAAAATATTTTTAATAGGTACCTACACACGATCACTAGTAGACTTCTTAAATGACGTTCTAAGTCCTGCACAGGACGCACACATCATTGTTACTCAAACTGAGTTATTCAATCTTTGCCTATCACTACCGTTCTTTATAGACATAAGTCACTGTCAATTTGTACACAACACAATGTTTTTTATAAATGTCCTTTTTCCGATGTTACATAGCACCTAACTACGTTTTCTGAAATGTCTTGAAATTTATATTTTCTTCTTCCTTTGACTTGCATACAATTTTCACATCTGGTTTCAAGTGCTTCGATACGTGTCATTTCTATGTGACGAGAAGTGGCCTGAGAACATTACATGAGGTCCCAGCATTTACCTGGTGTGAATGAGGAAAACCTCATTCAGGATGGCCGTCCTGTAAAAACTTACATTTTTTCAATCGAGTGTCCTCACCTGGAATCGAACCCGGGACCGCTCACACAAAATGTGAGAGCGTTAGCGACTACGCTGCGCGGGGCCACCCATCACCGAGAATCGAACCACTGTCTCACACGCAGAAGGCATGTACGCTAACCACATAGCCACAAGAAAGCTCTTAAACCTTAAGTTTGTTGAAGAGGACGCGAAAGGTTTCTGGGTGTTTTCTTTCTTTTCTATTGTAAAGACTGGTTTTAATTATCTCGCACATAATTAATTTCAAGCTTTACCTTAATTTAAATTCACTCACATAAAAAGCGTTCACCAACCATGTTTAAAATTTGCTACACATCGTTGCTTCTGTTCTACTCTAGGCAGGAGCTGATGTGGTTCGGATTCCACGTTAATTAGTAGGTCCCATCTCATATGGCCTCGCTACTGAAAGAAATGTTAAAATCAACACAACTCAACGTCGTTGCTTCTGAAATTTTTCTTCTGGTACATTAAGGAATGTATATGGCAAGATAAAAATTACTGTAAGTAAAAATATTTCTACTCTAGACATAAAATAAATAAATCATACTTTAAAATATAATACAGATACAATAATTATATAGGATGTGTCCGAGGGTCTGTAGGTATCTTCGTCCTTCCATATTGCTTCAGATTGAATGGCCAATATCTGAACTGGCATGTCTCCTACATTTCGCGGAAAACATCTATAACTGGAATCAGTTCTTGTATAGTTCTCCTGTCAAAATTTACATGTCGATTACTAGTTATTAAAAACTTCTCCACTGTTCTTTGAATACTGCTGCCGGATTTTCATGAAACTAAGTTTTTATCATGAGATTTATTCCTTCGCTTCCTTCCTTCTCTTTCCCAGATAGTGTGCTCGCCGAGGAAAATCGTCCCTCATACGTCACGGGCTAAATGGCCATAGGTGCCGAAAGCCCAGAAATCTAAAATCCTAAAACCCTAAATCAATAATCTTTTTCAGTTTAGTCGTTACATTTAGATTGTTTATTAAATATTTTCCTTAAGTAATTATTACTCACATTAAGATTAGGAAACCCAATCCATTTGTCCTAAACTAGAAGTCTCATTACAGGCTTATGGGGGTAATGAGTGGGTTTGCGATTCTCCTTATCGTTTTTTAAAGTAAATGTAACCATTATTTCCTTCCGACTTCAGAAAGGTATTGTTTTAAACGCTGTAAAACTTCAAAGTTGGTTGTTCACTTTTTATGTTCCTCAAATGTTCCTTAATTCTAGTAGAAATATTTATTTTGGTGATACTTATATAAATCTCCTTGCAGTCGCAGGAAGTTTGTAATATTTCGCAAACCATCAGGTAAATTAACTTTTATAGCCTGTAAGATGTTTCTCAATATTCCTCCTCTTCTTGTAGCCCCACGTAGCGTAATCGCTTACGCTCTCGCCTTCGGTGCTAGCGGCCCCGGGTTCGATTCCCGGTGGGAGCACTTGGTCGAAAAAGTGTAAAATGCCATCCTGAATGAGGTTTTCCTCATTCTTGGGTGGTACCTAACTTATAGGTCCCAGGTCGCTTCCTTCCTTCTCTTTCCCAGATAGTGTGCTCGCCGAGGAAAATCGTCCCTCATACGTCACGGGCTAAATGGCCATAGGTGCCGAAAGCCCAGAAATCTAAAATCCTAAAACCCTAAATCAATAATCTTTTTCAGTTTAGTCGTTACATTTAGATTGTTTATTAAATATTTTCCTTAAGTAATTATTACTCACATTAAGATTAGGAAACCCAATCCATTTGTCCTAAACTAGAAGTCTCATTACAGGCTTATGGGGGTAATGAGTGGGTTTGCGATTCTCCTTATCGTTTTTTAAAGTAAATGTAACCATTATTTCCTTCCGACTTCAGAAAGGTATTGTTTTAAACGCTGTAAAACTTCAAAGTTGGTTGTTCACTTTTTATGTTCCTCAAATGTTCCTTAATTCTAGTAGAAATATTTATTTTGGTGATACTTATATAAATCTCCTTGCAGTCGCAGGAAGTTTGTAATATTTCGCAAACCATCAGGTAAATTAACTTTTATAGCCTGTAAGATGTTTCTCAATATTCCTCCTCTTCTTGTAGCCCCACGTAGCGTAATCGCTTACGCTCTCGCCTTCGGTGCTAGCGGCCCCGGGTTCGATTCCCGGTGGGAGCACTTGGTCGAAAAAGTGTAAAATGCCATCCTGAATGAGGTTTTCCTCATTCTTGGGTGGTACCTAACTTATAGGTCCCAGGTCGCTTCCTTCCTTCTCTTTCCCAGATAGTGTGCTCGCCGAGGAAAATCGTCCCTCATACGTCACGGGCTAAATGGCCATAGGTGCCGAAAGCCCAGAAATCTAAAATCCTAAAACCCTAAATCAATAATCTTTTTCAGTTTAGTCGTTACATTTAGATTGTTTATTAAATATTTCCCTTAAGTAATTATTACTCACATTAAGATTAGGAAACCCAATCCATTTGTCCTAAACTAGAAGTCTCATTACAGGCTTATGGGGGTAATGAGTGGGTTTGCGATTCTCCTTATCGTTTTTTAAAGTAAATGTAACCATTATTTCCTTCCGACTTCAGAAAGGTATTTGATATCTTCTTTTCTAATTTCCTTTCACAGCACAATGCGATAGCTCAACCGAAGACTTTATTCCAGACGTTGGCCTTCATTCGTGCCTGTAGTCTGATGTTTACTTTGTAACAGCAGTTATGGACCCGTAACGAAGGTATTTCTGTCCAGGGACTGAAACTGTCATAAAGCTCGTACGAGGGGGAGTTCGGATTATTGATAATCTATACGTCCATTACAAAAAGAAGGCTTTATCTATGTATATATTTATTGGATGAGCCATTTTTTTTTTAAAGAATCAGTTTTGACAATATTGTTTTTTTTTAACATTTTTTAAAAAGAAAAACATTAATAAATATTTCAGAATATGTTATCTAAAAAGTTATATATTGAAAAAAAGCATCACCTATCTAGGTATACATGATACCTAATAAATTTTAGATTAGGCTCCTTCAAAAACAGATTCAGACGGATGGAATACATTAGCCAGGAATGGAGAAACGGATACTCAGAATTACTTCAGTTGATATTACAGAGAACCCTGGACTCAAAATTATTTGAGTGACAATCCTGTTATCTCTAGCGTAAGTACTAAAATTCAAAATAATAGGATGATAGGAGAACAATAGAAAGAAATGCAGAGATCTTATTAAACACCTGCAGGGACATGGGTTTAGAAGTAAATGCATCGAAAACTAAATACATGGAAGTATGTCGGGACCGTAATACGGCGAATTATGGGTGCGTTAAAATATTAAATAATACTTTAGACAAAGTGGATACTTTCAAGTATCTAGGATCAATATTAACAGAGGAAAATCATATTCATGAAGAAATTAAATGTCGACTAAAAGCACAGGGAATTCGTGTTATTATTGTTCTAAATCTCTTGTCGTCGCGAATTCTGTCGAGGAATTTGAAGCTTAAAATATATAAAACGGTAATCATGACTGCTCTTCTGTATGGTTGCGAAACATGGTCACTTACTCTGAGGGAAGAACATAGACTAAAAGTATTTGAAAACAAGATCCTGAGTATATTCGGACTCAAAAGGAACGGGAATGGCGAAAACTTCATAACGAGGAACTGCATAATTTATACGGTTTGCCGAACATTATTAGGGTCATCAAGTGTAGGAGGCTTAGGTGGGCAGGTCATGTAGCTAGGATGGAAGAAAGTAGAAACGCTTTCAAAGTCTTAACTGTAAGACCAATCGAAAAACGACCATTAGGAAGACCTAGGCGCATATGGGAGGACAATATTAAGATGGATCTCGCAGAAATAGGAATTCACAGTAGAAGCTGAATCCAGTTGGCTCAGGATAGAAGTCAGTGGAGAGCTATTGTGAACGCGGAACTGAACTTCCGGGTTCCATAGGCCATAAACATTTTTATACCAAGGATTTCTAAGTCATTACTTCCACTTATAATCATTTCAAAAATTTTATCACATTAAAAATGTATTTTTAATTTTACGAAAAGATCAAATTAATTATACGCACTGTGCTGACAGTATAACTAAATTAAATTTTGAGTTTAAGTAAGTATCGTACCTTTGCTCCTTTCTTGTCACCTTCCGTTCTAACTCCCAACAATCGCTTCAATAAATAATACGATATTTCTAATTCAATGAAGATCTTCGGCAAGGCTCCAACAGCACCCAAAACTTGACCAACCATTCGATCAGCTCTGCACAAGGTTGGTTCTATCTTAGTGCCAACTCCTACAAATACAAGAAACGGAAAATATATAATAATCCTTCTGCAACTAACAGCGAAGGAATATGAGTATTTTAAATTAAAATAATAATATACAGAAAAAGTAGCATATTTGTGTCGAAATAAAATCTACAAATTCGCTCAATTCAAAATCCGAATTTAATTTATAGACATCAAACGAGAGAATATTAAACGAACATTTATTTTTCAATGTAATCTTTTACATTAGCACTTTTATCATCAATATACAAATGCGTTAGTTAACAGAATAATAGGATTTGCCATCTGAGCCACACTAACACACAATATTTTTATGTGTAAAGGGGTTTTATGCATTACAGGCGCCTGTGAAACATGCATAAACAGACATATTTTTACAGGCGCCTGAAAATGGAACACTTTGGAACGCATGAGACAGGTATCGATTTTCTTCAAGATCATTGCATGTTCATTTCACGGAAACAGATAGTTTTCATGCTGATAGGGTTGCAACCTTGCAACGTAAAAAATGCGTGTAAACAACATGTAGAGAGTGGAAAGACATGTACGTAACCGGCATATTCCATGTAGTTGACATATACGTCACCTCATGAGGATCTGACGACAGCTGCTTTTCATTTGATAAAAATGTAATTGACATGTGAAATACAGGTGTTGGCGAAATGTGTTTGGACCCCCTCCCCCCCCCCCGAAAAGCTTTGGACCCCTCCCGAAATAAATTCCTGCGTACCTCTTTCATGTACCCAATTCCCATTGAGTACTCACCAGTGACGAAAAGTGGATCATGTGTGATACTGTACTTCAAATAAAAATATAGAAATAAAATGTGTAAAATTCAAATCTGATTACAAGAATGTAGGCTGCATACTTTAAGGAGTAATACTACTATTTGATCCATCTAATCCAAGGGTGTGCGCACGCCTCCGTATGTGTGTGTCAGCACCTTGCATATGTGTATGTCAAAGTGGAGACTTGATGTCTGGATATTGCATGTTCCCTACGCTTGTAACGTGAATGTTTCACTCTAATCAACCTTGTCCATCGCATTTACCTGTTTAAGCTATTTACTCACTACACGTATCAGTTTAATCCATTTATTGGCAGTCATGATCATTGCATGTTCCCATTTATCTGTACATTGCCTGTACACTTCATGTACGTGAGTTCACACTGCATATTACAGGCAGTGTGTCCAATTCTATTCCAATGTACTATACATGTGTCAGGACCTTGCATATGTGCATGACAAACTGGAGACTTGGTGCCAGAATATTACATGTTTCGTACACCTGTAACATTAATGATTCACTCCAATCAACCTTGTTCATCCCATGCACCTGTTTAACCCATTTATTGGCAATCATGATCATTGCAATTTCCGTTTACCTGCACATTGCCTGTACATTGCATATAGGTGGATTCACACTTCGCATGTACACGGAGATAATACAGGCAATGTATTCAGTTGTAATCCCAAGTATTATACATGTACCAGGACCTTGCACAGCGAATGTCGAATTGGAGACTTGTGCCTTAATATTGCATGTCTCCTATGGCTATAACGTGAATGTTTAGCTCCAATCCACCTTGTTCACCACACGTATCTCTTTAATCTATATATTGGCAATCATGATCATTGCATGTTCCGTTCACCTGTACATTGCCTGTACACTGCACGTAGGGGAGTTACACACTTCGCGTGTACACGAAAATGATAAATGTAAAATAACACATTCTACATCATGCATTTTCCATGCTATACGATAATGCATGGTATTCACATGTAATGCGAATGTCACACATGTATATTACATGTTGATAAACAGGCACCTTCCTTGCACTCTTCATTCTTACTGTATTGCGAATGTTATCAACAATCCATTCAAGGTACTTTATATGCACATATTCCCTCCATTTACTTGCATGTGAGTGACTACGTGTACATTGCATGTTCTCATTTTAATGTACAAGCTCTGTACAACGCGTGTTTTCGTGCAAAATTTCCAACAGAAGTTTTGTAATATTTTCTTTACATGTGTTTTCGCCGAAACATAATATTCTTATGTGTAAAGAAGAATTTTATGCATTCATTTATGCTTTATTTTCTTAACTTTTTATAGAAACGACTCTTGAAGAAAACAACTACACAGTATTGATAAGTTTCGAGTTTTCTTGCTTCTGAGTATTAGTCAATTGTTTCAGAACCGAAGTCATCATAGTTCGTTGATCATGAGTAATTTTATTCCAAAACATTACTTATGACTGTTTTCTCCACTTTCTTTCAGGAATAATTACTCGCTTACTGCTAAAGATGAGGTTCTCTACCCGTATTAACATTATAGGGTTCCCACTCATTTTCCAAGATCAAATTCCCTGACTTTTCCAGGTTTTCCAGGTCACTTCTCAGAAATTTCCAGGTACATCATTTTGTAGCACATATTTGTTCCGGTGCATAGAAAAATAGAATTTGCACATGAAGGGAACTTTTTTTTTTAATTATGAAATGTCCCCTACCAAATAGCCGGATAAGGCAAAGAGTGAAATCTGGTAACTTAAAAAAAAGAAAGAAAAGAAAAGAAAAGAAAGAAAATAACCCGTATGCTATTTATGTACATTTTCTGGTCAATAATGTTGCCAATGAATTTATGAAAGTGCTCAACATTTTCAATCTGAGCCTGAGTTCACTCCACCCTGGATGGGGTGTCTGTTTATTTTTATTTATTGCTACAAGTATTCTATTATTTTTCCTTTTCACAGAAGTAATTATAGTAAACATTTACAATCGTTAAAGTTGTTAATGGACGGATTCAGAAGTTAAAACATTTTATCATCAGTTTGACAATTTGTGAGACTTACTACAGATATATATTTTCTGTTTGTCAAGAGAACTTTCTGCACTGATGATACATAATTACAAAAGTTTTCGCAAGTCTGATAATTTCTTATCAATGTCTGCTTCCTCACGAGATAATGTTATAATAACCTTGGACTTCTTAGCTTCAAGTTCTCTTATTTGAAATTGAATGTGTCTCTTCTGCAGTCTCTTTCTAGGTTCATCTGATTGTTCGCTTTTCTTTTTCTGTAATGCATCTGTATATCTTGAGTGGGAGCAACGTATATATTGAAGCATCTTGTTGGTCACGTTCACTTTTAATGGATCACCCTCTACCTAAACTGAGTCATACATCATTCTTTGAGCCACAACTGTCTCTTCATGCAAATTTTCTACTAGTAAGTCTTTGTTAATAGAAAATCCACTTTCAACATTTGCGTTGCCATGCGAAAGCGTAAGTGTTAATTTCATGAGAGACCACAATTCCTTATATTCTTTGTTGTCTGTTAATATATTTGCGTACATTTGACAAAGATTATCATTTTCAAGAGGAAATTCCTTGAGCTGCTGATGGACTTTAGTATCTGAAATAAATCGGGTGTACTGCTGTTTTGCCACATCTGCTTGCTTTGAAGATATGTGGTTAATATCATGTAGGTAGATGAGTAATGTATTCATCTGATTTTCCGCTTTACCAGTATCTTGAAGGATAACTGTGGGAAAATGAAATATTTTAGTTTTACGTCCCACGGTTATGCCGGTTAGGCTAAAGGAGACGGTGATGATGAGTGATGAATGAAAATGGTGGAATGAAGAAAGTGGGAGGAAACGGGAGAACCCCGAGAAAACCCACGCACACGGTGTTTGTCCACCACAAAGTTCACTTGGCGGGGGCTGGGATCGAAGCCGGGACCCCAAGCACCAGAGGTGAACGCTCTACCACTGAGCCACCGCGGCCCCTGGATAACTGTGGGGTTCAAACAAGAAATTGCACGTACAACACCATACTTAATAGGACTTCTTTCGATTATTTTCAATATAGTTTCTACAAGAAACTTCTGACATTGATTTAAAAAATCTAGCTTCTGTTTTTCAGACACTTTACTAATTGATAGCTGTTTTCTAGTAGAAAATCCTACATCAATGGATTGTACAGGAAGAAAATTAACTTCGGAGTTCATGTCAATTTTGAACAGGTTTGTTTAATTATTTTGCAGGATCTGTTTGTTTATACAACGACTCATCAAATTGAACAATACGTCAAGAAATGAATCATACAAGTAAGGTATCACTGAATCAGAGGTTTGAAATTTCTTCAAGAACGGTTCAAGTACTGATGCAATTGTGTTGAAGAAAGCAATTTTTGACAATGCCACTGGATCTTCACAGGCTTCACGCAAACAGTTTACAGACACAGTGGACGGTAATTTACTTGTTGAATTCAAATATTTCTTTACACTGGGAAAGATTTCCATGGGTCTTCTTGAAACGTCAGCATTTTCCACCCAACGGATTTGACAGAACTTCAGTGGAAAGTCCGAATGGCCAGTTTTGGGAATGAAGTCTGCACGACGAGCAGGGCTATCTTTGAAAACTGAGTACATTGCTTTGAGAATACTATTAACCTTCCACTCACTTGCTGTGTGACCAGCCTGAAAAGAACCATTTACCACATGCAAGCCACATGATCCAAGTTCCAATTGCATAGGGTTACCAGGCTCTTTACTTAGACCGTCTTTAAGTTCCCTAAAAAACGTCCAGTTTACATTTAGTCCATCCATTGATACTTGAAGTAATTTTGTAAAAGGGACATCTTCGACATGAACTTCTCCATTAAGTCTGATGCCCTTGTATGCCCAAGAAAGGTGGAAGTCAAATATCTAGATGAAACCTTTCGCAAATCATCGTCCCAGAAACGAAGTATTATATCCATTTGTTCTCTCTGAACTACCGAATTGAGCGACTCATCAAAACAAACCACTATTTTTCAGACTTCTGAACTTGACTCATCAGCTTTTCCTTTATATATATATATAAAGCTAGTCCATACGAAACTATATACTCTGCTTTTGTTGCACTAAGCGAAAACTGATTAGCTATTTTACTGTCAGGGAACATGGATTTGAAAAGACTTGATATATCAACATTTGAATTGTAGGAAAAATGATCTTTTTTTTTTCCAAAGCATAATTTATCCAAATATTTTAATTACTTTTAGATCGCTTTTCTTTTGCAAGAGGCATGGTTTGTTCCGCATTTTTAAATTAAGGACTTTCCTTCAAGTTTGAAGAATCATTGGTAACGGACACAGACGCACTTTTAGTTGAAGAACTTTCCTTCTGGTTTGAAGAATCGCTGGTAACGGACCCAGCATCGCATTTTCGTTCAAATATATCATTTATTTTCGGAGTTTTATGTCCTGTTGCACTCGTATGTGATTTACTTTTCATACGACTTACTACAGCCTGACGACCCATATTACTCAGCTCAAAGATCTTTTTGCAGCTGGAACAAAACCCTTGAAACTGATTGTGTTCAATTGGCTTCAGAAACTTTGCTCATTTAGGATTTAACTTCTCATCCATCCAATCAGGATTGATGTAGGATTTCTTCTTTGTAGCTATTATCACGAGATATGCTGTCCTACAAAAGATATACTGATTTAATTTATCTGGAAGAGGAATAGCTACATTCAATTCATTAAATACACACATCTATAGAAGTATCTCTAAGTTGCAATTAATGTAATCATTAAATTATTTCAATCTAATTATAATTCCAAAAAATTAGCACACTCAATCAGTGCATTGTTGTAGTGCTTTCGAAAATGGAGCTCCGATAAGATCTGAGACAGAATTCTGAACATAAAGTGATGATGTACGTTTAAAAAAGGACCTCGCACTTTTCTTATGGAAAGTGGCTTTCGGCTAATGTTGTTGAAACTTCGCTGGTTGATAGTTCTTAACATGTGGATCAAAAGTCTCAAAGGGCACAAAGACCGAAATCCACTCCTTCCCCCCACAAAACCGCCTCCAAGTAGCTGGGGGGGGGGTTAACTGATTTCAGCATGTAAAACAATTTGTTGTTTTAATCAACTCAACAAGGACCCCAAACAACAAATGTTAGACTATCAAACTACCCCACTTGACACCGCCCTTTGCCCCCACATATCCCCCCCGCGAATTACCTTACGGATGTTTCATATTAATGTAGTTTATAGTTTGGCGTATGTGTTGAAATACCTACAGTTTTGGTCTCACCGACGATATAATGGGTTTCACGTATCGCTGATTACGAATCTGAGGTGAGAGTTCTAGAATTCAAGATGGAGGATCAATATGGCGGACCAAAAACACGAAACTCCTGAATGTAGAAAAAAAATGTAGGTGTTTACTAGGGTATTTTGGGTCGTTGGTTACGAATCTGAGGTTAAAATTCTTGAATTCAAGATTGCAGATCCAATATGGTGGATAAAAACTTCGAAGCCACAAATCGTAGTAGACTAGAGTGTTTTTAGATCGCTGTTTAAGTACGCAACATTCCTTAATACTTCAGCCACCATGTAGAATTATTCTGCACCCTTGCCCTTTACCAAAACCCACCACAGATATCTTAATGCTGAACGGTGTTAAAATAATTCATCAATTATCTTTTCATTATTTTCATCATTTCGGTTTGCAGCATCTAATGTAGTACTTAGCAATGAGTCATCGGGATATCTAATAATCTGTAAATGTCGTGCATGGCCTAAATACCACAAGACACTTGCAACGTGCGCACATGTACCTAATGTACGAGCACCGCTTTGACATATACAGTAGTAACCTTGAATAACATTTTGATCATAATCCTGGTCATCTTCATCATTGGCTACATATGCTATGAAAACTTGATGCTTAGTTGCATTGCCGAACCTTGAGTAGAGACGTATGCGCAGGAATCCCGGTTCAGTTACGTTTTCATCAAGCTGGAATTGCTCATCGTTATCTCGTATTAGTTTATCTTGGACGTAAGAGGATGAGAGATTTATTTGATATGTGCCTACAGTCAAATCTCGTAAGTAGTTTAAGTTAAGTACAGGGAAATCAATTAGGCCTTGATCATTCAGCGGTACCCATTGACCGTTCCTTCTAATAAGATTATCTACCTCCACTCTTGCTTTAACAACGTTCGGCATGATTGACCTATTTCTCATTTCTCTAGCTAATTCAATGGTTGCATCTTGCATGAAAATAACGGGATGGTATCTGTTCAAAATAGCTCCAGCTATGTGATAGAAATTATTCAGTTTCTTTGCATGTTGCAGATTCAACGTTTGTGCTAGAAACTTAAAAACAGATCTTAGATGCCCGTTTCTTGCCTCGACTATCCATCAACTTTTAGTAACTAGTCGAGAAGTATTCGCATCTTCTGTTGATAGTTGTCTTTCACGTGGTAGTAGGAGTGCGGGCATTCTATGATCAATTCCTAAATATTCCAGTAAAGGAATTGCATCGCGGTATCCTCTGTCAACTAACACAATGTCACCATTTTGGAACCAGTTTGCTAAAGCACCTGCATCTTTTTGAAATTCTTCGCGAAGTATTTCTGCATCATTATTGTGCGAGTCAGCAAAATATGGCCCAAAAATAGATAGAATAAAACCATCTGGTGCTACTATAAGAGTAGGTTTTAATAGATGACGTTGTTTATGAAGAGAGTATGACTGTCGCAATACCCGAAAGTTCGAACTTTTGTGAATGTAGCCAATGATGAAGATGACCAGGATTATGATCAAAATGTTATTCAAGGTTACTACTGTACATGTCAAAGCGGTGCTCGTACATTAGGTACATGTGCGCACGTTGCAAGTGTCTTGTGGTATTTAGGCCATGCACGACATTTACAGAATATTAGATATCCCGATGACTCATTGCTAAGTACTACATTAGATGCTGCAAACCGAAATGATGAAAATAATGAAAAGATAATTGATGAATTATTTTAACACCGTTCAGCATTAAGATATCTGTGGTGGGTTTTGGTAAAGGGCAAGGGTGCAGAATAATTCTACATGGTGGCTGAAGTATCAAGGAATGTTGCGTACTTAAACAGCGATCTAAAAACACTCTAGTCTACTACGATTTGTGGCTTCGAAGATTTTATACACCATATTGGATCTGCAATCTTGAATTCAAGAATTTTAACCTCAGATTCGTAACCAACGACCCAAAATACCCTAGTAAACACCTACATTTTTTTTTCTACATTCAGGAGTTCCGTGTTTTTGGTCCGCCATATTGATCCTCCATCTTGAATTCTAGAACTCTCACCTCAGATTCGTAATCAGCGATACGTGAAACCCATTATATCGTCGGTGAGACCAAAACTGTAGGTATTTCAACACATACGCCAAACTATAAACTACAGTAATATGGAACATCCGTAAGGTAATTAGCGGGGGAGGGGATATGTGGGGGCAAAGGGCGGTGTCAAGTGGGGTAGTTTGATAGTCTAACATGGGTTGTTTGGGGTCCTTGTTGAGTTGATTAAAACAACAAATTGTTTTACATGCTGAAATCAGTTCAATCCCCCTCCCCCCAGCTACTTGGAGGCGGTTTTTTGGGGGGAAGGAGTAAATTTCGGTCTTTGTGCCCATTGAGACTTTTGATCCACATGTTAAGAACTATCAACCAGCGAAGTTTCAACAACATTAGCCGAAAGCCACTTTCCATAAGAAAAGTGCGAGGTCCTTTGCCAACGAGAAAATGAGGTTTCTTTTGAAAAACACCCTTCCATGGGATAGAGGAATTTTGGCATTGCTATTAAAAAGTAGAACCAACACAATTTTCTTATGAAAATATTAAGAAAATAAAATTAGTAACAAAAACGCCAGTACTGTAAAAATAAGCAATATTATGGTTCGAGCTATACAACTCGGATAAATACTAAATTATACTTCTTGCTACAAACATATAAAATTATGCGCAAGCAACATATATTTTTATTAAGTATGCTAAGAAGTATTGTTTAAACTGTAATAATAGCATACATTTGTAGCAAGAACCAAAATTTATTTATCCGTACTTCTTTAAACCTGTAACACAGAACCATAATACTGCATATTTTCACCAGTGCTAGTGTTTTTGTTACTAATCCTTTCGTTCTAAGGTCGTTCCTTTGGTCCTATCATTATGATACTTCGGAGGATGTACAGTCTTGACAAGAAACAAAAAAGACACCCATAGTATTTTAAACGATGCCTACAAGAAGAAGAAAGCCTAAGAAGAAAAACAATTGTATGATGCAATTGAAGTAAAAATACGATTAAAATTAATATAAATGTCAATGACTCAGGTATAGACAAAGCTCTACTCTCTGCTTCGGTCATTTACGTTAGCCGGGCATAATAATTAGTAATTCATGCAATTAAGTCCCCTTTATTTCCACTTTGCTTATATAACATTTTAACAAATTCTGCTTTAAAATCACCAAAATCAAATATTGCATTATAGAACTAAAAGAAATGGGACGACTTATTATTATTATTATTATTATTATTATTATTATTATTATTATTATTATTATTATTATTATTATTATTATTATTATTGCGGATTCTAATTTTTGAAAGTCAATTGCTAATTCTTGATGTGATTTTGATTACCAAAGAGTAAAAGGATCTACCAATACAAAGTCCAAATCTGAAATATACGGTAAGTGGATTTCAATCACCATGAAATGGATTATCCACATACATAGATTACTATCATTGTGGAAACAACCAAAACATATCATAATTCCCTGAGAAAATAAAGATCATAGTTGCATGAAAATAAAGATACATTAAAAAATTTCAATGTATTCTTTTCTTAAACTGCTTTAAACATAGTTGGCACATTAGCTTCCAGGTAATTTCAAAAACATCTCTCATTATTTTTCCATCCCAGGGATCTGAATCGTCTCATTTTTAGATACTAACAACAAAAAAAGCAAGTACATTCATGTAGTAACAGGGCACACTGGATTATCTATTTTCAAGAATCATGCATCACTATAAAAGTATTAGAGATTTTTTTCATCTTTGTAGCAAGAAAAAAAAAAAAAGTTCAAAACTATAAATAAAAAAAAAAAATGTAAAAGTGCAGAAGACTCTCTGACTTTCAACATTAGAAATGCAGAAGTCAAACACATTCATGCATTAGTCCAGGAAATGTCCTATTTTTGTTCTTTTTTTTTTTTAAAAAAAAAAGTGGAAATATAAACCACTGGCTCCAGTAGCAAAAGTTGCCACCTCTTTCAAGCATTTGTCATTACATAAGAAATGCCTGCTGTAGCTAAATGAAATTTAAACAATAAGTTATGAAATTCCCTGATTTTCCCAGGTTTTCAGACATTTTAGTGAAATTACCTGACTTTTCCAGGACTTTTTAGTGCTAAGCTGGATTCCCTGACTATTCCAGGTTTTCCAGGTGAGTGGGAACCCTGCATTATATATTATTGTGCCATTTGATCCTTCTATTCTATTGTACTCACAAATACGTAGATTCATACCTGAGCACACAATTCACACACTTTTTCAGAATATTTTCTCGAAACTACACCGCTAATCTTTGCAAAATTTGAAAGAAAAATGCGATATGCAATATCACCATCTATGTCTTGAACTACAATTAACATGGTTACCAGATGGTTAATGTGAATATAAAATCTTACACAGAAAAGAACCATAAACACACATATATTGAAATTTCCCATCTGTATTTCTAAAGGTTTGGAGAACATGTAACATAGACGACTGACATAGCAGGTTGCTTAAAAACTCAACCGTGAAAAGTGTTTTAAATAAATAATGAATTCTGTTGAGACGCCACCTACTTTTACAACTACTCCAAAGCTCTTAATGCACTTTATATAGCCTTCCGTAACAATCTATTAAAAATGTTATGAAAATATATCAAGATATTTTTTTCTTCTTCAAAAATGTCATTAATTCAGAAAGATCTCCGCAATAACTATTTATGTTTAGATAAACTAAAACACAGTAGTCAGGATGTACTCCATATATTACTCAATGGAAAACAAAAACTTAGTAAAAATGTCAATTACCGATAAGTCCACCAGGAACAGCAAATTGAAGTTCATTCTGCTCCGTGTACAATGAAACTATTCGAGAGAAAATGGGTTTACAAGTTAGTTTTCCTTCCTGATCTTTAGACACAAGACCGGGTCTCACTTCTATTTCCATACCAACCTGCAACAGGACAAAAGGCAACATTCGTAGAATTGTAAAAACACTCAATTCGCTTTGAAATAAAATAATCTTGAATAAGTGAGTTACTTCTAAATACAATTAAATATAAATAATTGTTTTTGATGCCTTATTGCTCATTATAATAAAGTACGAATTTCAATAACTTAAAAAAAAGAAGAAAGAAAGAAAGAAAGAAAGAAAAGAGCAGTATCTTCCGGATCAATCACATGAATTAAGTTTAATTACAACACATCGGAAGTACACTAGTATGTTTTGTAAGTCTTACGTTGAATGCTAATTAAAATTTCCTTGTTTTACAGAGTGGCACTACTTAGATGTACAGACGTTAGATTTAAACCCAGAAATATTTCTGCAATGCTGTTAGAGATTAAATAGAATGTAACAATAAACATAAAAGTTGAAAGTTACAATGATTTCATTATTATGTTAAGGAAGTTCGCTTAATTTAACAGTAATAAGCTTAATCCATAATTCTCTTCATTTCTATTTGTATTCAAAATACATACATTTTTCCCAAAATGTATCATCTATCTATTAAAATGCTACAATAGTAATTAAGAGCGACTGAGCTCCAACCTATAACTTTAGCTTTCAAACCTTTGATTTACGGTTATTTGTGATTTCACGTTTGTAACAAAGACAAATATTTTTAAAAAGGTGTATTTTAAATAAATTACTTAGAGATATCTTTATTACAAAGTTTATCCTTTTAAATTATTGTTCAAAGCCTTTGCATTTTAATAAGCCTTCTCCGAAATAAATGCAAATGAATTGTGTTGCCATCTCTGGAGTTTTTTAAACTATACGTTTGTGGACGTTTATATGTTTGTGTCAAATCTTTCGACAGTGAGATCTCCGAAACTACAGGCTCTAGAAAGATGACGTTTTCACTGATCGATTGGAAATTTTGCGTAGATTGCCCAGTTCTAACTCAATATTTTTAAAAAAAAACATGGCCATTATTTATTTATTACATTTTTACGGGTACACTGGAAGTGTTGAAATTAAAAAAAAAAAAAAAAAAAACTAAAGCATCATATCCTACCTATTATACATTCCAACACCATATAATTGTATAAAGGGGCTGCATATCTCTCAGGTATTTGTTTCATGGCTAAATTATAATGAAAAACGAGGGATAACCATTTCTCCAGTCTAAGTTGAATCTTTATTGTTTGGAGTGTTTTGCCCAATGAACACCATATATCACTGACATTATAATTGATTGTATGTGTAATGTATTAGCTTATTTTAAAATGTATAAAACGATAATCATGCCTGTTGTTCTGTATGGTTGCGAAATATGGTCTCTTACTAAGAACGAAGAACTTAGATTGAAAGTATTTGAGAACAAGATCCTAAAACGAATATTCGGACTCAAGAGAAACGGGAATAGGGAATGGCGGAATCTTCATAACGAGGAACTACATAATTTATACGGTTTATCCAACACTGTTAGGGTCATCAAATATAGGAGGCTCAGGTGGGCAGGTCATGTAGCCAGGATGGAGGAAAGAACGAACGCTTTCAAAATCTTAACTGGACGACCAGCCGGAAAACGACCATTAGGAAGACGTAGGCGCAGATGGGAGGACAATATTAAGATGGATCTCGCAGAAACAGGAATACAAAGTAGAAACTGGGTGCAATTGGCTAGTGGAGAGCTTTTGTGAACGCGGCATTCAACCTCCGGGTTCCATAGGCCATAGAGTTACTTAGTTTATGTATTTGCTTATTACATACTACACGCAAGAAGAAAAAAAAAACACATCATACATGAATTAAAAACTGCAACCGGAAGTAGGCTCAAATCTTGCAAACGGTACGAGATATTGAAAAAGTAATCGAAAAACATCTCTCCTTTACGGTATCTCTTGCCGATTTTTACCAAGACTTCTTTCACTTTGTCTGCAAAGGGACATGTACAGTACAGATGTTAGGAATAACAAGGAGATTCATGCTCATATATGAATGATGTGCTGTGTAAATCGCAGGTTCAGCTAGTTAAGTTATCGATAACTTTAAATGAGAAACGATGATTGGTGTTTCCTCAGGCCCGTAAATATATATATATAAAAAAAAATAGTTTGTTTTATAAAAATAACGAAAGAACATTTGAAAAGAAACGAAATTAATTTTCTTTAGTTACAAGTATAAACAGACCAAGATTCCAGAGGGAAAGTGAAAAAATGATGATAGTAATATTACACTCATGTTCAAAATTATTGTCACACGTCTATAAATATGTTGTTCTAGGAATATAATTTGATAACGAATTCGTCCGATATTTCTTACAACGTTAGTATGTGTATAATCGGCAGACATGTATGTGGCAAATTTCATGTCAAAAGAGCAGTAAATAAGAACGATAAAACGAAAATAAAACTTTCTTGTCCATTTAGCAAGATTTTATGTTACTCATTATAATTTTCGTATGTACAATTCTTTTCCTATGAATTTGCCACAAATATACATTTCCCGATTATACACATAGTATCAGTGTTAAAAGTACCCTGCAAAATCATTATTAAATTATATTCTTACAAGAAGATAGTTATAGATATGCGACAATAATTTTGGACATTAGTGTACATAGACATACAAAATATCGAAGAAATAATTTCATTATTGAATTAGTCACCTACGAAACATCTATAAAGGTAACCAAGAAAGCTCTGTCGCTTGTTGTAGAGGTCTGTGTTCCACTGGCCCTCACACCGTGAGTTGAATGCGAATGGAGATAAGGTGAAGGTCAGCTTTTGGTGTGGGTATATCCAACATACTGGTTGTGGCACTTCAGTTACACCGAGAACTTGTGTAAGGACAGAGTGAACATGGAACCTCCACAGAGCGTCATAAGGGCGTATATACTGTACGAGTTCAAATTGGGGTCAAACCCCGCTGCAGCGGGACGGAAAATGTACCAGGCCTTTGGTGAGGGTGTCGTGACTACGCGGACAGTGCAGCGGTGGTTTAACAACTTTAAGAACGGTGACGAAACACTCGAAGACGCACTACGTGCCGGAAGATCAAACATGTACAAAGTACAGATCTTCAGGCAGCAATTGAAGCGAACAGTGGCCAGACATGTGAAGAACTGGGACTACAATTCAGTGTAAGTGCAGAAACCATTTGACAGCTCCTCCATCAACTTGGGAAGCACTACAAGTTGAGTCGATTTGTCCCACATGATTTGACTCCGGACCAGAAGGCAACGTGAGCAGACGCCTGTGTTTCTTTGCTGTCTCGTTTCAGGAAGGAGTCATTTCTGGACAGGGTGTTTACATGTGATGAGAAGTGGGTCCTGTACGAAGCTCCACGGCGCCATCATCATTGGTAGCATCCCATGAACCGGTTCCAAAACAGCCGAAACCACCACTGACCAGAAGAAGGTCCTCCTGTATGTTTGGCAGATTGCTCGCGGCGTCGTGCATCGGGAACTGCTACCAGCTGGTCAGAGCATCAATTCATCTGTGTACTGTCAGCACTTGAACGGCGCTCAAGAAAAAACTTAAAACTCTGGAGCCAGCACTTCTGAATCGCAAAGCGGTCCTCCTGCTACAGGACAATGAGCCTCACGTGGCTAGGATGACCCGGGACATCACTATATGCCTTGGATGGAAAGCACTATTGCATCCGCCATACTCCCCGGACATTGCACTGCCCGATTGCGCTAGTTAACAAGGTTTTTGTTAACATAAAGCACAACACTTGATCTTGAAGGAACTGTGCGCACTGAATTCGAATAGCATTCAGTTTTTTCCATCACGTATAGTTTTTCAGCGACAGAGGGATTTTTTTGGGAAATTCCCTCTAAAATGTCCCTTTTTCGCGTATTTCATAACCCTACCTCTTGTGCTCTTACGAATGAGAACACAAGAATTAAACCAAAGAAACCTTGATTGATACTCAATAAACCCTCCAAGTTTCAGAACAGTCGCGTTCTTATTTTTAGAAAAATAAAGATATTTATATGTCTATGTTTTCAGATCTCTTGATTTGGTGGGAAAAAAAAACTATTTGCTTCATTACCACTAGCGCAGACATAGATAGAATAGAATAGAATACAATTTTCACATTTTATGTATCACAATTTACATTAAACAATAACACAAATATACAAAATGGCATGAAAAACCATTAGAAGTACCAGAATGTATAAAACTTCCATTGAGCTACACAAATGTACACTACTTCATTCTTTTGCAAGAAGTATTGCATTCTCTAACAAGACCCATCGTCCCTGGTACCTTTCTTCCATTGCCATTATGTCTTGGTGGAGTTTTTCCCCCCTGTCTGTCGCTGAAAGCATCTAGATTAGCAGGAAAGAAGCTAAGGTGAGAGTGTAAAAAATCGATTTTTAAAGACATCCTACTACCCAATTATTTCTATTTCTCTAGCATGTCCAATGTTTTTTATGTTTATGGGATAAGCGAACTGTTGACAAGCATTATGAAGTGAAGGACTGCGAACCTCGAGTGAATTACGTTCCTGGAGAGTGCAACGTCAAATATGCTCATTTGGTAGATCCTAATAAGATATTACTGCCACCACCTCATATGAAGTTAAGAATTACGAAGAACTTTGTCAAAGGAATGGACACAACGGGTGAAGGTTTCAAGCATTTGCGACATTAAGTTTCCTAACGTAAGTGATGCTAAGATTTCTGCGGGAGTCTTTGTTGGTGTCCAGATTAGGAAACATATGCTTGATGACAGCTTTGACAGCAAGTTAAACAATACAGAGCTAGCGACGTGGACAGCATTTAAGTGTGTTGTGCGCAACTTTCTCGGCAATAACAAAACTGGGAATTACAGTGAAATCGTACAGGATATGCTACAGAAATTGGCTTGTGGGATACCTTTAAAAATCCACTTTCTATACTCTCACCTTAGTTTCTTTCTAGATGCTGTCAGCGACAAACAGGGGGAAAGATTCCCCCAAGACGTAATGCAGGGTTCCCACTCTTTTTTCAAAAAAAAAAAAAAATCCAGAACATTTCAAGGACAAATCACCAATTTTCCAGGACTTCGACACAGAAAGGTATAACAGGATTGCGACTGTAGGTTAAAAACTCACAACAGTGAAATGAAAAGTATAGTAGCTTATGGAGTGAATATTAATGCAAGTACAGTACAAATACACAAAGCGGAGCGTAATGTGCTTTTTTTTTCTCCCAACTTCCCTTATATAACCACCTGATCCACCCACATCCAGCACATGTATTTTCATTCTTTCTACATGACATTTTAATTGTGCACCGAACAAATTAACAAACAAAAATATATTTTTCGTATATGGCATCTTCATTGCGTGACAATGTGGCAGATACAATTAGGGGGAAAAAAAGAATTATATTACAAGTTTTTTTAACTGAGTAGGGAGTTGCGTGATTTCCTCATCTATAGACATAATCTCATATGAAATTTTACTGAAGAGTATGTACTGTTGCGAAAATAGAATGATTATGGAGGATTGATACTGGTACAAAGCACAGTTTCTGGAGGAAAGTGCTAGTGAAAACAGCATCCAAGAATGGGTTGACAGACTAGTGGATGAAAGACGAAGAGAGAAGTTCTCCCAGTCAACTACCAACACATGCAGGATCAGGACAAATTATTATTCAGCACAAAAACAGGAAACAAAACCAGCAATCAATTAAAATCTTCATTATAATTATGAAAAATCTGACATTTAGTTTTTTTGTAAATTTCAAGGACAGAACTGCATTTTCAAGGACATTTCCAGGATGTTTCCAGGACAAAATCAATTCAAGGACATTTAAAAGTTTTCCAGGATTTCTAGAACGAGTGGAAACCCTGATAATGGCAATGGAAAAAAGGCACCAGGGACGATGGGATCCTTCAATGATGAGGATTATTGTTAGGGTCTTGTTAGAGAATGCAATACTTAGGGTCTTGCTAGAGAATGCAATAATTCTTACAAAAAAAGGAAGTAGCGTACATTTGTGTAACTCAATGGTTAAGTTTTATACATTCTGGTACTTCTAATCGTTTTTCATGACATTTTTGTATATTTGTATTATTGTTTATTGCAAATTGTGATACATGAAAATTTTATTGTATTCTATTTTATGTCTGTGCTTGTGGTAATGAAGCAAATCTTTTTTTCCACCAAATCAAGAGATCTGGAAGCATAGACAAATAAATATCTTTTATTACTCTGGAAATAATAACACGATTGTTTTGAAACTTGGAGGGTTTATTGAGTATCAATCAAGGTTTCTTTGGTTTAATTCTGGTTTTATTATTCGTAAAGGAACAAGAGCTAGGGTTATGAAATACGCGAAAAAGGGACATTTTCAAGGAAATTTCCCAAAAATCCATCTGTCGCGGGAAAACTGTACGTGATGGAGAAAAACGGAATGCATATTCGAATTCAGTGCAAGAAGTTCCTTCAACATGAGGTGTTTTCTCTTATGTTATAGCAAACAAGTTAAAATTTGTTGACTAGTGTTATCTGTTCCATTCCTTGGGCAATCATCTTAAAGGACGCCAGTTCAAATCCATAGTAAAGGTGCAAAATGCTCTTGATATCTTCTTCGCTTCAAGGCCCACCAAGTTCTACCGCGATGGAATCCATGGCCTTCCAGAACGTTGGCAAAAGGTCGCTGATGCTGATGGGTGATCTTCTAGGTTGTGGGTGGATCGATGTTCGAAGGTGGTGTGTGAAAAAGCTACAAAACTTTCCTGTTCACCTTTATATAAACATCTACAAACAAACAAACAAAAAAGTCTTCTCGTTTCAGAAAAAAATAATTAGAAAAGAGAGAGAGAGAGATAGAATAGGTGTTAGGTAGAAAATGCCATACGAATTATGAAAGTTAAGATAATGTATGGAAAGCACCGGAGATCCGAGTTTGATTCCCAGTGGAGCGAATGCGTTCGGATCCCACGTTAAGATGTAGGTTCACACCTCACACAGCTTCGATTAAAAAAAAAAAAAAAATAGAAATAGTTGCAGTGTATTCGCTAGAAATTTGAGGCATGTAATATGGTTGCGAGTAAACCCAAGAAGCGAAGTATATAGAGTGTTGTTAGCAAATTTAGGCGGTCTAATAACGTCATTAAGAGTTGCAGTAAATAGGAACATTACACAAGAAACGAGAAGAGAATAGTTCAAACCAAGAACTATGCGACGAACAACGCAGATATTATATATATTAGTTCCTTTTTTATTTTTAGTAGTACTCCTGTTTGCACTATTACTAAATTTTGTGTTTTAAAAAGGGGGAAAGAAATAAAATAAATAGATATATATCTATATATAGATATATCCTGACCTTAAAGGCAGAGGGGAGTAAGTCATTTTCATTAAATTTTCAGGAGAGACAGAAAACAGTTTTTTTTTTCTTAAGTGCCTTTAGACTTATATCCAATTTTATTGTTGCTATTTGATAAAATATTCATAATACAACTACAAGCTTTCTAAGAATAAGAGATATCAGAACACGCGTTTCAAATCTGGCAATAATTCATTTTCAGAAGAAAATGACTTACTTCCCTCTGCCTTTAAGGTCCGGATATATAACTGTTAAGGATATACTGAGTGAATGTTAGTCTACAGAAAACGAAGAGTTGTAGTGGCTTGTAATAAGGAAGTATAATATAAACAAAATCTATAATTCCAACAACAGAAATTTGCACGATATGACTTTCGTGCCTTGCACAGAAATTTGCACAGAAAACGTACCTTCAGAACACCTTTCAAAATACTGCCACCAGCAACACCACCTTTCAAGTCGTCTACTTCACATCCGGGCTTATTCACATCAAATGACCTGATTACAATCAAACGGGGCTGTGAAGTGAAATCTCTCATGGGTACAGGAATCTTCTTAACAATATATTCACATATAACTTCAATGTTGTATTTCAGTTGAGCCGATATTGGAACAACGGGAGCGCCTTCGGCTACCGTTCCTGAAAAACAATCACACATATTTAAAGAGAAACTACCATATTTTGAGTACTATGAAATAATTTGAGAGTTTATCATACACTTCGAGTAAAAGGATCGGATCCATCGATTTTTAAAGAAAGAAAGCAATTAACTGGTGTATCCATCATACCAGATTTTATCAGTATTTACTTTCTAATACCTATGTCAAGATTAGATGAGACGTTCAATTGACACTTGATTATATCGTTTTGTGTGTTAATTGTTGATGGACTGCATCCCTACACATATACACTAATATTGTCTTCATACGTAGAGGGCTCTGTAACCTAAGAAATCAATCGTTGGGAAGTTCTAACCTTAGTAACTCAAACACTAAAAGAACAGTAATTTAGGTGAACGGAAAACAATACAAATTACCGAAGTTCAGGTCAGGGAAAGATTCCATAACCACATTTTTTGAAGATTTCGATGACGTAGTTAGAATTAAGAAATGTAGTGAAGAAGATGCTAAGGATTTATTGATCAAAGCATTTAAAGGGAAAGCAAGGAATCAGTTGAAAGTTTTTATTCAGCTTCATAAGTTACAGTATACTCTATACCAGCGTTTCTCAACCTTTTTCAAATTGGGCACACTACGGGTGTTACTTGGATTCTCGCGGCACACTTATAGATATTATTATTTGTAAATATAAAGCACAGTGGTATTTGTTTCTGTGATTATTGATCTCTTTCTCACAGAGAAGAAAGCTCTATCACTGTTTTTTCCCCTTGGTAAAGCATTATGCTTATTTTTCATTCCAATTTAAAAAATAGAAAACAATTGCAATGGAATATTGGACTCAGGTTTTTAAAAATACGCTTTCTTTTTAAAAACTGTATCCAACCTTTTACAAAGAAGGAAGATCACTAAATAACGAACGAACAAACAAATCTCTCTCACTTTTAAAACACAAACGTAGGTAATTTGTCGAAAGGATTGAATGATATTTTAAATTTTCAAGTTACGAAATAGTCTGCAACAATAAAGAAGCAATAATGGTGATAACAATAATAACCATTTTTTTCAACATTAGAAATGTATAGAAAAGTAACCCGGTATGAAACTTAAAATTGTAGATTTATAGTAGAGGTTCATAGTAGCGTGAAATACAAATATACATTTTTCCTAGGTTTTGCAATTTGATTGCTATAAAATTAATAATTTTGTTTCGATTCCTCGCGGCACACCAGCGGCCCATTCATGGCACACCAGTGTGCCGCGGCACACCGGTTGGGAAACGCTGCTCTATACAATGAATTGAAAGCAAACATAATTAAGTGTTTTAAAAACCGGAGGAAAATATAATTTTTTTTTCTCTACAATACACTCCAAAATACAAAAGAAAAACGAATCTATTCAATGTTAGCGTTAACTGACAAATGTGGTTCCACTCTTAGAAAAAAGCAAATTATAGACATGATAACAAATGACCTAAGAACTTACTTCACTGTCAGGGAAGTCGTTTATAGATTTTCTCTATCACTTAGAATACAGTAGTCATAAAATGAAAGATAGGAAGAAACAAGTGGTAAATCGCAAGGTAACGTCTTCTGTACACAAGCAACTAAAGCGTATGACAAAAAGCATAAAAAAAAGGAATGATTTCGTCTAGTAGTAGTAGTTCAGACATTGATACTTCTTTATCTAGCGAATTCTCTGAGGAATTAGATAGTGATTACAGTGCTGATTCGCTAAAAATAAAAGACAAAAGCAAAGTCATATAAAGATGTAAGGAAGAAATTTAACTAAAACGAAAAATAAGGATAATTCTGTCAAATCTGATGAAAAGAAAGATTAATTGAAAGAAAATGAGGCAGTATTAACTTCCCTGGATAAATTACAAAAGCAGATCGAAAAATTGTTATTGCAAATTATAGAGAAAGAAGAAAAACAGTTGGATTCAGATTGATTGTTGTGGCTTAGTGCAGATCCTCTTCGGAAAACGCTGATAGATACCCAGACCGTGATTGATCTTCGACAGCTTCTGTCGCCATCCCTGAATTTGTATCCTCACCATACACTTGACTCAGGTTGCGGCAGTCCAAGGCAGCACTACTGCCCTTATCGAACTCAAACAGTAAACAATGATTGATTTGTTTCTTATTGGTCTCCATTTGATCGGCACAACACTCTCCTGTTACGAGCCACTAGAAACACGTAGTGCCTGTTGCTGCTGTGATGTTTTCCCGATAACAAACACCGATTCCAGCTCTTGGAGCGCCAACTATTCGGTCACAACACCTTTCACCAGCGACTTTATCACAAACGAGAACTTTTGCACGTACCCAATACTAGTTAACCATGTTAGTAATATGTTCTCCAAATTAACAACACTGAAAGAAATGTCTCCTGCTTCTTACTTTCAGTGCTACAAAGAAGACCCCCCCCCCCCTTAGCACTCCAAGCGAGGCGATAGTTCTTTAAGTGGCAGTCTTATAGATAGCATGCATGCATGACTTTTTTATCTTATTGGAATTCGATAAACAGAAATGAATGGGATACAATAACCATTATCTAAGTGAATAGTCATGATAGAATTGATGTAAACTGAGTCTCTTCAAAAACATTGAAAGGTATAAATGCTTGTCCACAACAAGTCAATAGCGTCATCTGGAATCGAATCTCCAATTCCGTTTTCCAAACACGAGCTGAACGCTCTTTGACTACGCCACATAACCTCTTACTCGGCCAAATTCATGTGATGTATTGAAACGGATTAACTAAATGAATTATTCTACATTCAACGTAAAGTTATTGCTAGTTAAATACGTTGGTCAACAAATTGGCATTATTTTGGGAGAAACTTATGTCCCCTACCTGGAATCCAACAATACACATACACATTGCATAAGAAGCCATTTTAATCATCAAATATTCTTCATCAGGAAGTTATTTCAACAATATGGGTCTATCTACAGTTACTAGAAGTAGAACGATTTGGGAAAAATAGTTCTACTTCATTTACATCTATCACTTGCCGTTACTGCACTAATATAAACATTCAACATAAATTATAAATATGAGGACACCCTACATAATCTTACCTTGAACAAACTTAAGAATCTGCTCATACTGTTCCTTGGCTTGACCTTCTTTCACTAAATCAATCTTGTTCTGAAGAATAAGTATATGTTTTAGCTTCATAATCTCAATTGCAGCTAAATGCTCTGAGGTTTGTGGCTGAGGACATGATTCATTACCAGCTAGAAAATATAACTTATTTTTAACTATGGTACTTTTCTTCGTGTATTCTTCTTACATTACTTTACAAAGATTCATAATACTAAACATGGAAGCTAAACAAAACATATTATCATTTTTTCACTCTCAACATATTTACTTAAGTTTATTTTGTTTTCTAGCATCAACATCAACCATAACTAACTGTGTAAATGTACTGAAGATTCAGATTGCTGAAAAGATAAGTGGGAAGTGAATGAAAATGTAATAAAAATTATAATACAGGTGAACTAACTAAAAATAACAACATGGATTTAAAAAAAAAAAAAAAAAAAAAAATGATCGTTGTTATTGGATGAAATAGTGTGTTACAAGTATCTTAGCCTGAAACCTATTTACCACATGTATTATTATAACACCAATCTGAGACGCAATATAAGAAAAGAAAAAGCTAACGAGAACCAAATAAACCCCTTAGAATTCCATTACGTAGGACGACCTTACAGTATAAATTCAAAAAATATATTCACCACGGACTTTTTTTTTTTTTTTTTTAATTAGTTTACAAGAGCTATTTCTCGGTCCTCATCGACCTTTCAGATTACATTGTATACATATACAACTGCTGCAGCTTTATAGTACAAATATCGTGTAACTTACTCTACTGAAAAGAGAGAGGTATTTATTTCTCTAAAAATAGTAAGTTTTTCTCTATATTTATTCTACTACATATTTTAGACGCAGTCTTCAATACATATTTAGATTTGAAATTATTTATCAGAAAACATAGAAGACGAAACTTAAATAGTTTTACATATATGTTTCGCATATGCACTCACGTTCACTGGAGTTCTATCTACAGTTAAGAACATAAAATATCTGAAAGAGAAATGTGTATTTAATTGTTTCTGGACATCGGTAAATACGCAAAGTAGTCTTTGGAAGAGCAACAGTGAGATTCACTTATCTTTTCTGCCAGAATCACATGTGCATCAGATAGATAACTAATTCGTTAAACAGTTGTCAAGGAAGATTTAATTTTGAGGTCTAACCGAAAATAATTACATCAAAATCTTTTTATTATTAAAGTAAGACACACATTCGTCATATACATGCTCTTACCTGATACCAGATGCTATGTTTTAAAATTATAGTATCTACCTATTAGTAATAACGCAGCATCCATCACGGCAGCTCCGTTCAACATGGTGGCCATAAGAATATCGTGACCAGGACAATCGACAAAGGATACATGCCGAACCAGGGTGAACTGCCCTGGGCAACTAGGCCGAAAACACGGGAAAGTGTCATCCTTGGAAGAACCTCCAGAAATATAGCACGCTGGACGAGGACACTTTTCGTTGCTACATTGATAAATTTTTGCATTTGCATAACCTATAACGAAAAACGAAAAATATATCTAATGTCCTATGATAGGAGAAAAATACAAGAAGAATGCATAAGAACGTTTCATTAGAAACTTAAGTTCTAGAAACACGAACCATGTAGTTTCTCTTTCTTGAAGCGTAGCAGGATTGTAACAAGCACAAACGAATTTAAGAAAATCAGATAAATATTTCACTATATATATACATCACAATTATTTAGTTAATATAGCGGTACATGTGCTACATAAAACTTTCCAACAAAATATTTGTTCACATTATAGGCCTATTTACATGGTACAATCCGCGGCAAAAAACCTGCAACATGAGGATGTAAGTTTATTGTGAAACTACGCCTAACAGCACACGGAATAAACATAACGTCTAAGTGGAACGAATCACGCCAGGATAAACCTCGGCCTCCTCCCGTGCACACTTATTCTGGAGCAAAAGATTTCGTCATTTCACAATAAACTTATATGCTCATGTTGCAGGTTTTTTGCCGCGGATTGTACAATTACGTTTTTCCAACACTGTTTCTTTCTTTGAGTTAACGCACCACGATTACGCACCATTGGTAAGACAGACGGTGATGAGACAGATGATAATAGTGGAAGGAACAAAGTGGGAGAAAACGGGAGAACCCCGCACACGGTGTTTGCCCACCACAAAGACCACTTGGTGGAAGCTTGCGTTTTGCGTTTCTAGTCGCTACCACAATGGGTCAGGGTTGGCAAAAACCATGATTTTTATTGAAAAAAAATTTTTTTTGTTTAAACCAGGTTTTTTTGGTTTAAACCATTTTTTCTTTTGTTTGTTTGTTTGTTTGAATAAATTACTCTATGTATTTATGTCACATATGGACAGAAATAAGTTTGTTTCGCCTTGGTGTTATTATGCTACAACCGGGTTATGCTGGAAGGGGTCACATAAGTTTAATGCGGAATCCAAACCGCTTCACGGCTTACATCCGAGAGAAACTGTCTATCATTACAACTCGAAACCGGGACTAATTGGCCACAAATGCGATACGTCTGCCGATTCACCCACGGACTCCTGATAAAAATACATTGTACTGATCTTTACATACTTGTTAATATAATTATCAAGAGTCATTTCAAAAGGACAAAAAGATAAACAGTTGCACAAGTTAAACCGTTGTACAGAGTTACATATGGACAATTTCAAAATATGCAGAGTACAGAAGAACTAATTTAGTCCAAGTTAGTTCACTACGACTTTTATTAGTCCAAGTTAAAGAAATACAAGGACTTGATTTGCATATCAGTAAGAAAAATGAATAAAGATACAAATTATCTGAGTCCACTTTGGCTCTAACCCATTTATACATAAATGGATACCAAAGATACTTCTGATTTCAATAAAAGCCTCTCGTGAGATTTGTATGATCTTCCCCCCCCCCCCCAAACAAAAGTAAGGCATTTCGATGTATTTTATCATTATTAAAACGAAACAATATTTAGAATTTTTCTTTTGATTGCAATTGCATAACAGTAATAACAAACTACAAAAAAAAATCACAAAAGAAACATTCATATATTATATATCTATATATATAAAAGAGAACGTACAAATCCTTTGTTAGCTCATCACGCTAATACGGCTGAACCAATTTCTTTCATTTTTGGGGGGTTATTAAGGTTTGGACCCTAGATGGTTTTTATCATATCACTTTAATTTTCAATTACCAGTGTCTTGAGATAATTGACCATTCAAGTGTCCATAACGTAGAAATCCTTTGTTAGCTCATCATAGCTAAATCTAACCGTATTTATATGCAACCCACATGACCGTGTCACTCGGCGGGTTAACATAAATGACAGGCGATATAATGTTAACATTTACTGCAATCTTCTATGGTTTTTATCATATCACTTGAAAGCGAAAAAGTAAAAATTATCTAAGTAACAAAGTTTATTGCGTTCCGGGGTGACCGCAGCGAAGCGGGGTGAACGCTGCTAGTATATATATATATATATATATAGTAGAGCGTCGATTATCCGAACGTCGGTCAACCGAACGACCGCTTAACCGAACTGTGTACTCGCTCGCACCTGTTACTCTCCCACCCTACCGTCCATCATCACCCTCACTCCTAAACCAAAGTTTCCCACAGTAGTCGCCGCACTGAGCCACCGCTGGCGGAACATTGCTTCTAATGGGGCCTTCATAAGGTGCTTCTGACCGGCCAAGCCGCCAGTCGCTGTGTTTCAACAATCAGCACACTTCTGTCGGTTTGGCACTGGCTGTAGAAGTACAGTACAGTACAGTACAGTTCGATTATCCGAACAAACCAGTTTTCCGAACACCCATGTCCCCCAATTACTTCGGATAATCGTAGCTCTGCTGTATATATATAAGTTGCTTTTGTAGTTGGGTCTCTTTGAGTAATGAATGGGGAATTTAGGTCTGAATATAATACAAATAATACACGGGAGTGAAACGTGATAACCCACAAATGTGTGTTCATTAAAATTTTACGAAAACTTACACTTTTATGAACATTTTTCGTTTTTTGGTTTAAACCACTTGGTTTTTTGAAAAAAACAGCTGGTTTAATCCAAGGTTTAAATCATGGTTTAAAACACCTTGGTTTAAACCAGCCAACCCTGTAATGGGTAGAGTTTTTTTAAGTCTCTGTTTAAAACTTACAAATAAAATTGCCTCTTTGTACTTGAGTTAATATAATCTATATATATTCAGGGTAACATTAACCAGGGAAAGACGATTAAATAAGCCACAAGCATGGTGTTTGTCCATCTCAAATCTTAGGGCCTTAGGTCAGAGCTGCAACGATCAGAATCAAAAAGTGACCACTTAATAATAATATTTTTAAATTAATTACCTGTGGTGAATTAAAAACGTATGTAATATTCTAATGAAATTTCCGTAAATTTTTTGTAACTTTACTCTAACTCAAGACGAAAAAGCCAAACTTTAGAAGTTAAACAAAAATCACGTCTGAAACAAAACTGTGATTTATCATCAACATTTAACACTCGCTCGATGGAGACGGGGTCAATTTTTCATTTATGATTTTTTTTTTTTTTTTCGGCCACTCAGGTATGCTTCTAATTTACGTACAGTGCGGAAGCATGTTTACAAGTAGTATGTGTCACTAATAGGAAACTGCTAAAATAATTTGCTAGTTAACAGTATATTCTGCTACATACATAAGTAATTTCATTCAGCAACATACAATCAATTATTATTATTTCCGCGAATGACATACATTTTATCGTCACAAAAATTCGTTTTTACGATTCTTTCGGAAACTACACATGAGAATTTACCATTAGAATTCAGCTCGATGTCATCTATTGACTGACATAAATGTTGTATCCGGAGGATAGTTTGATGAAACAATAATTAAAATTTAAGAATTGATGTTAAATTTAGGCTGTATCTCATTCACTATACTACATATTGTCGTTCTGCTAGTGTTATAATGAATGAGACATATTTCAGTATCAGTTTCATCTTAACAAATGAGCATGGTTCACGTACAACATCAATTGTTCGATTTACAAATGAATTAGTTTTCTCCCATTTTCTCGGAAACTACACATGAGCGAACCGCACAAAACTTCACTGACACATTTAATCTTGTTCATGTCGACATGAATGCCTAAGTAGCAAGTACCCAGTGCTTTAGCAGGTTGCAATAATGATTTCTCGACATTAATCCAAAATGGAATTGCGGACAATATGTTTAGAGCCTGGAATAAATTCTCTGGATCGCTAATGAGCAAAATGTCATCGTAATAAATTACTAGTTGAATAATATTACTAGCACAACTTCTCAACTGCCCTTGACCAATGTAATCCATGAGCTACGCTTTCTCTTGCACTTATCTTCATATAAATTAGATTCACACAAGAAATTCTACAGTTTATCTTAAGACAACTTGTAACTTTAGGATTAAAGCTGCTCGGAAAAAAGGTCATTAATGATAGAAGAAATAATTCTTACCTCATTTAATACTTTCAGAGACTTCATTACCGAATTTTCGAAACCTAATATGTTCCATTGTCAAGGTAATAAAATTTAAAACTAATAAACAAAAATTACAGAATAAACATTAAACATAACAGTAATCTCTCCTTAGAGCACTGAATGGAATTTAGCAAATATGAAAGCTATGTTACGAACACAACACTGTAAGAACTTATGAAATGTTCAATGAACGTGGAGTGTTACACATTTAAGACTAAGAGAAATTCTAGCGCAAGAGTTTAGGAACATATATATCATCATTATCTGTATATAACTACCTGTCATCCTCAATCTTACATATAAAGAGCATAGGAAACAAATTTATTTGATATTAATCATTCTATTAAATTGATTATCTATAATGCTAACGCTGAGAAGAAAGTTACGTAACACTTGTCCTCATAGATCTAGGGTACTATAAATGTTCGACCTAGGTGATCGCTCTTCTAAAACATCTATTATTTTAAGTGCAGTTCAATGACTCCTAATCGTTTCCCAAGTATCCGTTTCTTTCTTTAATTTGGTTTATTATAATCTTTATTACTCTGAAGATGGAACGAATTGGTTCTGAAAAGTGAGTATTGCAATCACAAGATAATTGGAAAGGAAGAAAATAATATATTTTGTTAGTAATTCTTAGTGATTTACGCCAATATGAAAATATACTCAACATATATGTAAGAATTATACAAACACAATTAGTTCTCAACACATCCCCCACAACTAAATAGTGTTTTCCCGTGTTATATACTTTGTATGTACAGTTATACAATATACATTATATATATATATATATATATATATATATACTTACCATTTTGAAGACTTTAAACAATAGGTCTATATGACTAAACGGTTTTTGTTTGGATGTGCTCAATATAAGAAAGCATGAGTGTGAAGAGTACTATTTCAATTACATATTCCTCTCAAGAAACAATCAGGTTTATTTCCTCTTACCACTGGATGATAACACTTCCGTTGTCTATAGTTTTGCTGCCACATTATAGTAAATATAAATAATTTGTTCAGCAATTTTACCAATCATTTTACTTACTTGAAATTCTACTTCCTGAAAATTCTTACACTTTTTAAGCTTTCGCTCTTCCCTACAGCCTTGGTCAAACGTCAAATAGTGGTATGGTACGATCCGCAACAAACAACCTGCAACATGAGCATGTAAGTTTATTGTGAAACTACGCCTAACAGCGCATGGAATAAACCTTACGTCTAAGCGGCACGAATCACGCCAGGAGAAACCTCGGCGTCCTTCCCTGCACACTTATTTTGGAGCAAAAGACTTCGTTGTTTCACAATAAACTTACATGCTCATGTTGCAGGTTTTTTTGCTGCGGACTGTACTATGTGAAATGGTAGGCTCAAACTGTGTATTAGTTTGTTCACGTAGAAGTTTCCGAACATATGTTAATGTTTTTGAAATGAAATTCGTAGTTTTATGTCCACGATTATGCCTCTTAGGCTAAAGACGTGTGATTAATGAGGGTGAATGATTATAAAGTAACTGGTGGAATGGGAATATGGTAGGTAAGCGAGACCCTCGAGAAACATAACAGACACGATGATGTTCACAATTCAAGTTGATGAGGGTCAAACTACAAACCCCTCGTACCAGTTAAGAGCATTCTACCACACCATGTCCCTGGTTATTATTACTTTTACATTTCTCGCTTAACCAACCCTTTTATATATATGTATGTATTTTAAAATCAAAAATCTTTCTTGAGTCTACAATATAGTGTTGTGTTTCTTTCAAATGTTTCGTAAGATCTGAAACCAATTGTTCTGATTCAGCATCTCGGAAATGTTCCTTGACACATATCTTTAAATTAATTTTTGTCATGCCTATATTACCCTCCAGACTGCTGCATATTATCTCGTCGACTCCAAATTTTTCATTAGGATCGGTTTAATATTTCTTAAATTGGCTAATATTGTTCTTCAAAGTTTTGGGGAGTTTTAATGCTGTGCACAAACCATGCTGAGTAAAGACTTACGTATTAAATAGAGTTGTCAATCTGAGGACTATAGGTAATTCAATCCAGGGGTGCCCATCCCCCCCAAAGCTGATGGCGCACTCCCCCCCAAAAGTAATAATCTCTTCCCTCCTCAAAACTCAAGTCCTCTAAAAACAATTGCCCAGTGTAGCAGCAGTTTTTATAGTACTAGTAATTGTTATTTTTGTTCTTGTTTTTATTTCCTGTAGTAGTATTATAGAATGCTTGTAGTAGTAGTAGGGGCAGTAGTAATTATAAAAATGGCATTACTTTTATTAGTAGTCTTGGTAGTGTACAATACTAAATATGTTCTATAAGGATATTGAAGGATATAAAAACTTCTACACACTGTGTATAGCACAGGTATTCTTTTTTTTACAATTAGTAGTATTATTTTTTTCTTTACAAAATATTGATATAATTTCCTTGTACATGTAAAGTAAGACGCAAGTTACAAGTTATTGAGTTTGATACCAAAAGAAAATATTATCCTCGAAATTAGCCTACAAAAAGAAGTGATATCCAACAAAAAACATTCCTGTAAAAGAGCCAAGTACGAGTGGCCTTAAAAAGAATTGAAATCACAAAAATAGGCGCCAAGTTCTGGTGGACAACAGTTACAAACACTCAAGGAATCACTTTCAAATTTAGATTTGAAACTTGGCTGTTGTCTGTATGGTTAGCACTAGCTCACAATTATGTCAAACTAGTTTATAATTTTCAACAGACAACATAGGCAAGTTTCAAATCTAAATTTGAAAGTGATTCCTTGAGTGTTTGTAACTGTTGTTCACCCGAACTTGGCGCCATCCTTTCATATAGCAACTTGCGCGGTACTTCATTCATAGAGTTTCTAAGCAGAAGGTATGGGGATTCATTCTCGAGATTTAAAAAAAAAAATCACATCGTGTTCCAATGTTATTCTGACGACAGCAAAATTACTTATTCGACATTAGAGTAAAATTCTTCCCCAATTTTTTTTATTCCCCCCAATTTTTTTCTCGATGGCACAACTTGTGCCATTCATCCCTCCTGTGGGCGGCCCTTCTCTCTTAAAACGAACCAACCTTTCCTTTCATACAGCTACTTGTGCGGTACTTCATTCATTGAGTATCGAAGCAGGGGGTACGGGGGTTCACCCCGGAAAATTTTTGAAAATTAGCTTCTCAAAATCGTATTTTAATGCTATCCCGACAGTAAAATTGCTAGTTCGAAAGTAGAGTAAAATCCCCCCCAAAATTTTTCTCAATGGCGCAGCTTGCGCCATATATCCCCCCTGTGGGCGGCCCTGATTCAATCCATTTTTTGCCTGAAGTCTCGAGTTAAGGTCTGTCGAAACGTCGATTTCTTTCGATCTGATTGTGCCAACTTAAAAAAGAGGAAGCACGATATTCACTCCGTGCTGTACTTCTCTACTGTAGCTTCAATAAATAATCCACTCCTCTCTTTAAATCACGCTAGTAAGAAGAAAGCCTTATAGCTCGAAGAAAAAAGTTCTTCCATATATTATCATTGGTCACTAATGAATGTGCAGACCAATAATGTACACACTGCGTACATGCAGTGGGCTTATGGTGACCTCTGGTAACATATTTATGTCTTCCAATATTTATGTCCAAGTAGGTAAGTTTGCCTTCCTTTTCATGTTCCACAATGAATTTCAAGTTAGGGTGGATCTCATTTAGTTTACTGATTAAGGAATCCAATTGTGAATTTTTCCTTGTACGCAAATAGTATATCATCAACATATCGCACCATTTCGACAGAAGTGACACAAGTCAAAAAACCTTAAGGTTCAAGCTCGTATCCCTCGCGAGAAAAATGACATAACTCGTAACCTGTTTTAAAGTTATTTTATAATCACAATGGTTTGTTCTTTTATGTGCAAAAGTTTTGCAAATATAGCTTTAAAATTATCCCAAAATCAGTGTATTAAAACAAAAATGACAAATTTCGCGTTATGTCACTTTTCTTGTGAGGGATACGAGTTTGGTCCTTGAAGATGTTTTGACTTGTCACTTTTGTCGAAAAGGTGCGATATACAAAGTAGCGCTCAAGATCTAGTTCTTGTTCTTTGAGAATCTTAGTTTCAAAAGAGTACATAACTATGATAGCCATGACTGAAGATAAAGGATTGCCCATGGCTAATTTTCCACTTGAATATTTCGTACTCGTAGAGCAAAGACTCGTTACCAATGATGATCCTGAACGTGAAGGACGATCACCTACAGCACGCTTACAGAGATATTGGGGCATCCACACGATGTTCCTCCTCTTCAGGGATCACAGGTCAGGGAATAAACTTGCCAACGACACGCCATATGTATTTAATTCCATGCAACATAGAAGGAGTCAGCTTCAATGTGATCCGTTTCCGATCTGTCTTAATCGGTGATAAAACAGTCCGGGGGACAGTCGCGCTGCACATCGTCGCACTATCGCATTCACAGTAGAGCGTCCAAATAAATATTTGCTCTATTGTGCCATTGTATAACTATGCTGAAACAACAGAAGTGTGGATCGGAAAGTGCTACAATGGAGTGTTTCCAGAATCGATTCACTTTCGGCGCTATGACATCACACACCACTCATTTGCTAGCAGAAACGTTACACACTAATGCCTCACTACTGTAATTTCTCGATTCTGCGATGTGCCTGAGCCGGAAACCGGCCTTTCTTTGTATATCGTTTATATGGAAGCTATTAGCCCCTTGAAGTCTTGCAACTATAAACATCACGCATCAAAACATGACGGACCACACTACAGAGTAAGCCTCACTTAACATATCCGAATTAAAGAACAGTCTTACACATCATGAAACTCAACCATTTCTGTAGATTTAATATTTCGTCTATCTGCATACTTTTTCAAACTAATGATAATGTTAATAAAAGAAAATGGGTTGATCATACATGAAAGCAATCAACCATGTATGCCACACAAATCTTTCATACGTTAGGAAGAATATTAGCAAACTATGTGAATGCACACGCACATCTTTCTGTGTTGATACTGCACGTTTGTAAAAAATGAAATGAAATCTTTGAGTTTTACGTCCCACGGTTATGCCGGTGAGGCTAAAGGAGACGGTGATGATGAATAATGAATGAAATGGTGGAATGAAGAAAGTGGGAGGAAACAGGAGAACCCCGAGGAAACCCACGCACACGGTGTTTGTCCACCACAAAGCTCACTTGGCGAGGGCTGGGATCGAACCCAGGACCCCAAGCACCAGAGGTGAAAGCTCTGCCACTGAGCCACCGAGGCCCCCACTACTACACATTTGTGTTTCATATTCTGTTAAGTAAAACTATATACCAGCGCAGTGATGCCACGTTTAACTACGCTGATCAATTACCCAAAATCCACTTACAGAATATGAAGGCTAAAGGATTTTATTTTATGAAAAAATAAAAATCGACAAATAACAAGATGAAATACTACATCTGTGGAACACAGTCTAAAAAGATTTGATCTCGAGAAGGATTTGCTTTAGACAAACTGATTTTGATAATTTCATATTCTTATTTTTAACCAAAGTTAATAGAGGAAACAAATATGTTCCAAAATTCAAAGAATCTACAGTTCCTGGCCATATTGTTAAGACATACGTACCTTGATTTTTTTACTGACTGTTTTTAAAGGATAAATTGGCAAATATGACCATCACTTATCTGCTAAGCTCCCAGTATTCAACCATAGCAAACATGTTAAAATCATATACATAAATTATTAATAATAATAATAATGCAAAGTAATGTAACCATTAATTTATTTGAAATAGTGGACACTTTAATATTCTCTTTCCGTTGACAATATCGTCGTCTGAGATTCAATACCGCGTAAGGAACATTTCACCAATTTTACACGAGACAAAAATCTGTTTAAAAACTAGCTTTACCCTCATTATACGCAGAATTACTTTGAGGGAAGGCGTACTACTTAACCAGATTGTGCACCATGCTATACTGATTCTAATGGTATCAAAAACTGAAATTCGCCAAAATTGGATATATGTGGTGTTGAATCTCAGACGACGATATGTAGAATGTTTTACTTGCGTTCTTTGCGACTGTACTTTGATTGTTATAATGGAAGACGGCTGTATTATCAAAAAAGAGAGGATGTGGGTGCTGTTGTTACGAACAATACCGACAACACCGAACGTTATTGTTGTTGAACAATCATGCCGCAGTTAAACTCAAAATGAGTTGAGAGAAGGACATCTTTCGAAAAGCAGATCGTGTTTGCGCTACATTTTGCAGAACGATATCGTTTATCATCATGGGGAAAAGAAGTGACTTGACATCGTAAAAATACAAACTAAAATGTATTCGAATCAAGAATTTTTTCTCAGATCTGATGTGTCTGAAGCATCTGTGAGACGAATTAGGAAGAAAATTGATTATGGTGAGCCGTGTGAACCACAAAGGAAGGACAAATGTGACCTCAAAACAATTTTTAGCTTAAGACCTTTACGCTGCTTGAACATTTGCCTCAAGAATAAATTTGTTAATGCAAAGGAACTGAAACTTGAAACTAGTGGTAATCAAACCTCTGAAAGAACAATAAGGTGTCTGCTCTCTGATATGAATCTGAAGGCAGACAGACCTGCTAAAAAGCCAAAATTAACCCGTGCCATGATTCGCAAACGTGTTCTTTAGGTAAAAGCCCACAAAGATAAAGATCTGAATTTTTGGAAATCTGTTCACTTTAGTGACGAGCGCATATTTGAAATCATGGGTAATAAATATGTTTGTGAGACGAGATCCACGTAAAATACGATACTGGTTGTCCTGTATGTACTATAAAACATTCAACAAAAGTTATTTGGTCTGTCATTAGTGGCAAAGGTACTGGTGTCTGTCTGCTGTTCAAGAAGGCAAGAACAGTACAAGAAAGTGCTTAGAAGATTGCCGCCCCCCCCCCAAAAAAAAAAAAAGTTACCAAATGAAGAACTCCTTTTCATACACGATAGAGCATCATGCCATACCACAAAGTCAGTTACATAGTTTCAACAGAATGAAAATGAACCTCTCTTGCCCTGGCCGAGTAATTCTATCAATATGAATCCCTTAGAAAATGTTTGGGAATTACTGAAAAGAGAAGTGGCAAAGCAAGAAAAATTACGAGAAAGATTGGGGTAACTGAAGAAATAATTCAAGTGCGGTATTACCATCCTCATATACAGAACACAGTACAAGAATGCACTGATAAGATGGCCACGATGAATCGAAGCATTGATAAAGACCAATACCAAACATTAAAAATATATCAAAGTTGTATCTAATCAGAAACATAGTAGTTTAATGCATTAATTATTGTAATCGTAACTGTTGTAATTGTAATTAATGTTACCATGTAATCGGTGTAATATTTCTTGTAATAATAATAAAAACGTATCCTCAAATTCCGCATAAAATTTTTAAAGAAAAATTCAAGGTGTGTGTAATATGGAAAGGGACTGTAATATACATGTACGAAAACAAAGATATCATAATTCATATTGTAATCAAATCTTCAACTTAACGGTATAATTTAATATTAATTTACATTTTATAGTTAATATACTATAGAAATATTCGGGATGATTCACCAGTGTTTAAATCAAGTCGTTGATTGTTCTTTGATTCCCTTTGCATTTATAAAAGAAAAAAATAGTAAAGAGATTGTCATAAATTATAACATTTGATCTATATAGGTACTTTTATTTGCATGCAGTAAACTAAATATTTTTATCTGGATACAGTAATAGTGTTAAGTTGCTATGATCCAAGTATGGAAATCGATCCACAAGGTCTGGAAGCACACTATCTATTATACACTCATTCCTCGTTTCAACGAGCAAAAGGGAACAACAGTTCGATGTTGCTGATTGTCAGTAAGCTCTAAAACTAACTCTGCAGTAGCTAAAATCGGAAATGAATGAATAATATAGTACTGCACTTTTAATTAGGTACCTGTAGCCTGTAAATAGACACCACAATGCAGTAAATTCGACGTTTTTAGTTTAAAATCAGACTTACAATGGATGATGATGAACTGTTCGTACTACACTGCATTACTTTCAAACTAAATAGGTTGCTTCCGACATCAGTTAAATTGAGGTCCGTAAAGGCGAGAGCTAGGTGCATAATGCTTATATTTGTGTGTGTGAGGATAACAACTAGAATCCAATTCTCATTATTCTTGACCTCTTATAATGATTACTGCGGATGGCAAAAGAAATCAACGTGATAACCAAGCCCGGAAATCGAATTTTGAATTTGTTTAGCACCTGTACATTGGTAGCTTTGGTAATATTGACCTGAATACATACAAAGCCATCTGCACACACACATGCTGATTTCCTGCTAATTGTGATGCGATTTAAACAAACTAAGTTTTGTTACAATTTTACTACAAACAATTGTAATAAACTATTATGTTAGAAGTTATAGAATAAGTAGCAATTTTAGCAAGATATGTTCGCTTGAAAGAACATATCAAGAAATTTATCATAGGCCGACTATCATATAATAGATAATGAGAGGATTAATGAATTTAATGCATTTGCAATTTAATTTGAGTATAAGTTTATAATATTTATATATTCATGTTGTTTGGTTTGGTTAATAAGATTTAAAATATGTTGTTGAGTATTAATTAAATAAAAAATGTGATATAAGATTGATTTTATAGATATTTGAGCATAGGGTATGTAGGTTTTATTATTTTGTTTATTTTGAAGAATATATATGTATATTTTTTTATGAAGTTTTGTTTATGGGTTTAGAATTTAGATGGAATCTTTAGTATATGCAAATTTTTATTTATGTTCTTTCAAGCGAACACATCTTGCTAAAACTGCTACTTATTCTATAACTTCTCATATAATAGTTAATTGTTTGTAGTAAAATTGGAACAAAACTTAGTTTTGTTTAAATCGCATCACAAGTAGCACGAAATCAGCGTATGTGTGTAAATGGCTTTGTATGTATTCAGGTCAATATTAGCAAAGCTATCAATGCACGGGTGCTAAACAAATTCCAAGTTCGATTTCCAAGCTTGGTTATCATGTTGGTTTCTTTTGCCATCCGCAGTAATCATTAAACTCTGCCTCAAGTTTTTAACAGAATTCGAAGGTGTGTTATAGGAAGGATCCACAAGATCGAACGAACAGCTTCCAAGTTTTCAGTTGTACTTAAGGAAGAATATTTCGTTCAATAATGTTGTACGGTCTGAATGCGGAGAAATGTACAGTTATCCTAACCTGTAAACGTGAATGAAACGAACCAAGTTCCTAGCTGGTTATATGGTTACTGTACGTGCCTTTGGTACTTGAGACTTGGGTTTGATTCCAAGTGGGAGCTGTGTGGGGATCGAACCTTGCACACCCAAGTGTCATATACCTTCGATACCGAAACCTGACGTCAAAATAACATCAACCTACCAACTGAGCGCAGCAGAAACGAAACTTAGTAGCGTTACATTCTATAAAACGCAAGTTCCATTGTATATGCTTTGTCATCAGTGTTTATATTATACTAAAATGCGCAGTTTTAAGTTTCTTTTGTGTTTTTATCGTTACTAGAACAGATGATTGCACGGAAGAAAAACTTACACTGAATACAAGCAGATCATTGTTTCATTCTCAAATTATTTTGGATATTTTGCGTTCAAACACCAACTTCTCCCAAGGTGATGAGTGCTGACGTCGATTTCTTTCTCTTCCATTAGCTGGTCTTTCACAAGATATCCTAGCTGGACTATGATGTAAAACGGAAAAATTATATATCTTACTACTGAGAAAGAAAGTTATAAGGTACACTCATGTCCAAAATGATTGTCGCATATCTATAACTGTTTTCTTGGAAGAATGTAATTTGATAATGATTTTGCAGGGTAGTTTTAATACTGATACTAAGTGTATAATCGGGAAATATGTGTGTGTGGTAAATGTCATAGGAAAAAAATTATAAATACGAAAATTAGAATGAGTAAAACAAAATGTTGCTAAATGGACAAGAAAGTTTTATTTTCGTTTTGTTGTTCTTATTTACTGCTCTTTTGACATTACATTTGCCACATACATGTGTTTGCCAATTATACACATACTAACATTATAAGAAATACCGGGAGAATTCGTTATCAAATTATATTCCTACAACAACATATTTATAAACATGCGACAATAATTTTGGACATGAGTGTACATACGCATCTGTTCCAGCATAAACAAAGCTAGACTGGATTTAATTTGATTGAAATTTAGTGTCCCTTACAACAATGAGATTATATGACAAGTGAACTTGCAGTTTAATGTGGGAAAAAAAACCACGAGTTCCGCCGGAAATCGAACACGCCTCTCCGCGCCAAAAACCCGTATACTAACCATATAGCCACGAGGAAACTCAAATATTACGCTAAAGTAAGCTTCTATCTCCATGAGATATGAAACTTGATTTATTCTGTACAAGATTTCCATCACAACTGAATTTTCAATTATTATTAAAAAAAAAAAAAAAAAAAAAAAAAAAAAAAGTACGTTGAAATACGTACGTTATATATCTACGAAATACGAGTTCAGAGTGCAAATTTAATATTTTCGTATCTTCGCCAAACTTTCTATATAACGTCCATTCTCGAATAGTAAGTTATTAATTTTCATCCTCAGTGCAAGAGTTAAAAACTATCGCGGTCTTCGTTAATTATATCTCCGTGTCAGTCAATGATGTCACTTAGACGTGCAACTTACCTGTGTTAAAATTTTGTAAGCAGTTCAGATTACGAAGGAACCACACTCATGGGTTAATAACACCTTTCATTTATTAGCTAAGCAGCATCTTTAATTTCAGAAATTATTTTCATCTTAAATATGTAAATTCAGTTACGAAACTTTTTATATTAGTTACACCGAACAGAAATAGAAAATCTAGTGAAATATTATCCGAAATATTATGTAAAACCAGAATGTGCTTTAAAAGGCTTCTTAAATATTTAATATATACCCATTGCAAGTTTTGAAATAAAGAAATGTAATTTATTGCCGAAGTTTATTTGGAAGTGTAATGCTATAATTTCCTGAAATTAGTATTCTTTATATATAAAGGAAAGACGCAATTAAATTTAGTTCTATATACTAATATTGAAGGAATTATTATATTTAAGTATGTTTTGACTTTGAAGGAATTATTATTAAAATTGAATACGTTTTCATGTCAACGTATAGCAGACAAGCTTAAAACGATAATCGAATTACAAGTATAAAATCGTATCTATAGTCTCGGTTGTAAGTTTAAAAGCCACAACTTTTAACATATACCCCCCTTTATATATGCCACTCTACAAATTAATAAATAATTTATTTTCAATAGTTTTTTTTTTCTTCTTTGTTGTTATACGAGTAGAAAAAGAAGGCAATTTCATCTGTTGAACATGGAACTAAGGGTACGAGGTGCTTCCTTTTCGCACTAAGCGACGCAGAGGATTTCTCCGCACTATTAAAATTTATTTATTTATCTAGTTACAATTTATTTATCTATTTTTTGCAGCAAGCTTTTCAAGTTTTTCTTTTTTTTAATCAAAACGTAGTATTTTTGTCTTACTATTGTATCTGGTTCAGGAGAATGTTTGGGAAGCTTATTCTTATAAGTTTTCATTTGGGAAAACAGTAACTCACTAGATGAGACGTTTTCCACAGTTCACAGAAACTTAACGCTATAATGCTACATTGCATTATGAAAGGAGAAAAAGAAATGAATTCATGTTTGTCTCTGGCGGAGGAAACTAGATATTTTTATCGTCTAGTAGAAAAGTTCCAATTCAATATTTCACAGAAAATCTATTACTACTAAGTATGTGCTGTTTGCGCGAAAAGTATACTTTCAGAAAACAGACAATGCTAATGTAATACGAATTTAACAAAAACGTAGACAAAGTATATACTTCGAAACTATAAGTAAAGATTTCGCCTTAGGAGGGATATTTCTTATTGAAAATTCTTCAATAGTACATTTTTAAAAGATCTATGGTTTTATTAGACAATGTTTTCAAACAGTACATTACATATGCAACGTATAATACACGCATAATGTCACCTGACCTGACTGTTGATTTTTCATCAGAAGTTCTAATTTCTGATTTTCTACTTTTCAATTTGATACTACTCACATTTACAAAAATTCTTTTAGAACTACATTCTATATGGCATTTTTCAGTTTTATTTTTATTTCCTACTTCTACACAACAAACTAGTTTTACAATCTCGTTCAAATGTTCTGGTTTCCCAGCTTTCAAATGTCCCTACTTTCTTATTCACAACTACAATTCTATAAATCATACATTAATTTCTCTCTATTACAACCTACGGATCGAAATTTGTAATTAGTTTAAAAAGTAGGAAGCTTTAAAAGAAAGAAAGATGGCCAGAATTCTTTTAAACATCCCTTGAAACCTTAGTTTTATATTTATTAGTATAGAAGTATGGTCCAACAACCCTACAAGTTTGTAGTCACGCTCAGAAGTGAGTTCTTCCGTATATTTTTATCTAGTACTTATATCAAATCGAGTTGACAAAATCATTCACTTGTTTATCGGAAGGAATCCTCTTTTGAGCATGAATATAAACTTACAAATTATTATTCACACAACGTCATAAACATAAAAATACGCACCTAATAACTTAACCAACAGCCTGAGAGCTTTCGTATCAACTAACATACTGATTTCAAATGTGGCTGTATTCTTCTTCTGATACATCTAATATTATTTTACAAACTGAATATCATAATTGCAAATTAACATGAAAACATTTGTACAATTACATTACAATTACAGTTGTCATCCTAACCTATGTTTTAAGCCCTCAAGAGGTTATTTTCCCCATCTGTTCGAGATCCTGCAGCGCGAACTTAATATCTATGCTGTCTTCTTCAGTTCCTTTTAAAAATGTACAAAATCATGCAAGTTAAAACTGAAAACATAAAATACAAACATTAAATGAGAATTGAGCTACGTCGTGACGTTCACACACGTCAAAGCCAATGTGCTTCGTACTGCATTAAATATCAATGTCATAAGCGCTTGAGTAGTTAAACATGTGTAAGGTTTCTCTCAAACTGTTTTTTTTTTTCTTTCTTTCTTTGGTAACATGTGCCAATAATGTGAGAGGAGATGAATCAATTATTTCTTTAAGTCTTCAAGATATTTTTATTAAATAACATATCCTGAATCATTACACACAAAAGAGAGTGAGAAACTTTTTCAAATAGCATTGTGTGAAACTTATTCACTTTCACACAATGGTATCCTACCTAATAAATAAAAAGAATGTGTCTTTTAAAAACGTGTAATATAATCAGGATCTGAAGAAGACAAAAGGAAAAGCAAGCTTGAATTTTTACGTGCATTATCGAACATTCAGCGTACAGAAATGAGAATCATATCTATTACGAACTTGGCTCTTTCTTCTTCCCAATATCCATTCTGTGGTACTTATGTAATCATCACAAGATTGTACCACAGAATGTATATTGTGAAGCAGGAAGATCATGTTCAAAACATACGATTCTCAGTTGTATATATGCCCTCAAATCTATTATTATAGGATTTTAGATTTCTATGATATACGTAAGCACATCAACTAAATATATTTTGAGCATTTCTGATTTTCCTCTAAGATAGTTTTTTCGAACATAATATCGTCCTTTTCTTTTGTTGATGACACCTTGTTTAATCGATGTTTTCGACAGTCATGATTACCATTCTCAGGAACAAATTATATAAAAGGAAATCTTAATGTCCCATGGTTATGCTCTAAGTTAAAAAACAAAGAAAAAGTAATTATTAAAGTGCATGGTTATAAAAGATTGAAACGAAGACAGTAAGGAACTGGAGAACTCAATTAAAAACAGAACGCGACACAAACCTCTCATAAATATAAAATTAAAGACCTCTCGTACCATCGTACATAGTAAGTTGAAGGTGTCAAACTTTTACTTTTGGTGAGAGGAATTATTAATAGAAATTATATCAACAGTTTAATGTAAGTGTATATGCATCGAAGTTTCAAATATGGAAAGCAACGTACAATTATGTGAATTGTCTGGTATCAAATGTGTTCTTTAAAATTAGTATGATTCTTATTACTTTTAAAATTACGAATACGTAACTTCATGTCATGCTTTATTTACATTTTATCCGAATGTTAAGCTTCGATCTCTTGTTCTGAAAAAATAAGCACCAAGAGTATTCGTTTCTATTTTAGACTGATTAGCGCAAAATAAATGGCAATACAAAAAACTGTATTATTTTGTCATGTATTGCAGTAATTTATAACACACTACGGGGTAGTACAAAATAAGAACACACTTGAGAGAAATTTTTCAGCCCCTCCCCTGATCTGCTCAATATGCGTAAGCCATACATTTGTGAATCTGTTTTCTACGTATCCTGTTTCTTGTTCCAAGTGTTTAGGTCAATTAGTGTCTGAACTACGAACATTTGAATGTAACTCTATGAAATCAGTATATTTTTCTAAGAATCGACCACATACCAAAGCCATGCCTTGAAAAACCAGGCTTGGCAACTAAAAGGATATATATATATATATATATATATATATATATAAAAAGCAGATAAAAGTGCTCTTTAATTTAGGGATATAATTAGTTACACTCTCCCTCTTACACATGGAGTTTAAAAATTGGTGACAAGGAGAAAGAAATAATCCATTTCTTACTTATTGGTGGGCCAGATTTGTCCGCAGCATGCCGTTTGTCCTTCAGTACTATAGAATAGTTTTAGTGAAGCCTATGTATCTTCTCTTGTACTCACATATAACGTCATATCTCCCGCTCACATGAGGAATTACATTAACTTTCCTAACCATTTAATACATTTTCAATTTCTCCAAAAGGGGAATAAAGGACAATATTATGTTTACAGTCTTCCATTGCGCTTTAAAAACAAAACACTAACACTACATTATTTCATTGATTCTCACTCAATATTTTAATCAAAACAATTTACAATGATTTTACATTTTGTTCTGACAAAGACAAACACTACCGCATGTAAAATTGCAAAAATTAAACTTCACTGTACTAGAAGTACATGTTTACAAACTACGATAACCACATAGAAACCAAAAGGTACAAAGTTCATTTGGACATTAACATAAACAATAATAGTAAATTAAGTCTACCGTTACGTTAAAATAACACACATTTACAGCTTAGTTCAATGTCCAAATTGTCAACATTCCTCTGGTTCAGCTCTTCCATAATTCAGACCTTGAAAACTAATTTATTACTAACACGTATATTAAATGTAGAATGCACAAACATTTCCACAATAAAGTAACTAAGGTAAATATTTTCAAAAGGAAATAAGCAAATGAGCAACTCAATACCTAACACACAAATATTTACAAAAACTTACATTTCTAAAAGAATCCATATTATTTATATTACAACAAAGTACTATTCTCGAACATACACAAAGAAATTTTTTTTTTTAAATTGTTACCAAAGTTTCTGAATTGAATATCTTTTCTCAAATGTTTGGAATATATATTTAACAATGTTCACATAAATTATTTCCTTATGATTGATGATATACTCAATTTATACATACGTAACTTGAAAAATATAAGGCTCTTGAGTTTCACTTCGGATTAAGGCCCGGTCTCTACAAGGAACAGTACTACAAGATACCAAACGCAGTGCACATTATATACTGCAATTTCAAACGGTTACTTCAGAACACTTTATTTTATAAACATATACTAATCTATTTTCATTCGAGAGTATTGAAAATGCAATGTATTCAGTATTCAACAACGATGTATCACCAAAAAAGCAACAATTTAATAAAATTACAAGATACCCTGGAAGAAATTTTCCGGCAGGGGGTTGCAGGGAAACGTTTCTCAGTATATGCCTGATTATTATGCACTTGCAGGCCATGATCTCTTCGTTGAACTTACCTTTTTCTCTCTAAGAAAAACTTAAAGGCCTATCCAAAATGGAGAATGAATATCAAAAATATAAAAAATAAAGTAGATAATATCTACAAAATCCTGTTATACGAACTAACAACACAACCACACACAAAGAAGTTCTGTGCAGTGGATCCCCGAATATGTATTCGATGTATTTTGTTACACAGAATCCAATTTTCGAAACCCCAGGACGACTGACTGTGTATTTTTTTTTTGGGGGGGGGGGGCGAGCGATTCTAAATAGGAGGATAAACGTAACACAGGCATACAAAAACAAAAACAAAAAAAAAAAAAAAAATCTGTGCAGTAGACTTCAGGGTTTGGAATCGATGCATTTTGTTATGCCGAATCCACATTTCGAAACCACAGGACGATTGACCGCGTCAATTTTTACATGGGCGAAAAAACTTGAGCGATATTGGATAGGGAGGATGTATATGTGTTTTGCCCATAAAACAAAACTGACATGATCAATCGTCCTGGAGTTTCGAAATTTGGATTCTGTGTAACAAAACACGTCGAGGGTCCGGTGCATAGAACTTTTTATTCTTTTGTGTGGCTGTGTAATTGTTTCCAAAACTTTCGTATAGTGTATAAATTTGGATGCCCAATAATTATACATCATGAACTGCACATCCAAATTTATGGTCTACAAGAAAAGATTTAGAAAGGTTATTACTTCATTCCATAGCATTTTGTACGTACCACCTGCCTTACTTTCTACATTTTTTGATATTTTTCATTGCCTTTAAGTTATTCACTAAAATATTCAAAAATTAAAAAAAAAAAAAAAAAAAAAAAAAAAGAAAGAAATATGAACACATTTCTGGCTATTGTGAACATGAAAATACGGTTTTTATTGGTCATATAAACGTATATTGGTACCATATTTTAGCTTCAGGTTATATTTGGTCTTAACGTGATATAAAATCATACTTTTAGATGTATTTTAGACGAGTTTCACGTATTTTTCAGAAAAAAATTTGTCAGTATTGGCATCGAGAAGACGATCATTCTGCTCTTCCCTTATGGGGTTACCAATGTGCTATAGTCTGTGCATCAGTTTTGCCCTTATTTATTCAACGCAAAATAACTGTAAATTTAAGAGACTGCTACACTCAGGCATTTATTGAACCGTACAACCACTTTTAGAAAAAAAAAATCTATTCTAACTTGAAATCTCTATATTCATTCCACTTCCATACAATCTGAATTATAAAAACGTATACACGTTCTTCGTCTTTTTCAAATAATTTAAATCATATATATATATATATATATATATATATATATATATATATATATATATATATATATTTTGTATGTGATTATTTTTTTTTCGCAAACCGCACTGTTACGAAATTCTTGAGGTGAAAGAACATGCACTTTTCTCCAGTGATAAAAAATGGGTTGGTTGGTTGAACGTCCTCTTTATAGCACAGGTTATACGAAATGTGGACCTATAACAGGAAATCTGTACACTCTCACCGGTCTTCTGAACAAAGCTGAGAGCGCTAATCACTAATTATAGAAACCCGTGTGTATTGGTATTCCTTGGAGAAACAAAGAAATAGGTTTCACTTAAACCAGCGGTTCTCAAACTCTGTGGTCCGCACATAAGTGGTCCCCAGATGTATTCTTGTGGTTCTTAGATTAAATATTAATCCAAAAGACAGAAAAAATAAAATTCAAATGAAATAGTTTATAACCTATAACTGTAAATCTCAAACTGTTATAGATTATACAAATTCTAATAGTTTAAGTAGATGTATTAAAAAATAATGTTCATAGCCTTCAATTATTTTTAAAACAACTATGTTTATTTTTCTATCAATATGAATATAAAATTAGGATAATTTTAATTAATAATGTTGTAAAATTTATATGCTGACACACAAACATTATAAACTTCCCTTCAAAGGAAGCAAAAGTAGGATGGTCCGTAGAGGATTTTTAACACTTGAAAGAAGTTTGAGAAACGCTGATGCAAAACCTTTACTTCATGTTTAAACAAGAAATAACTTCACTTTGAATATACTTGCAGTTTTTTTTATATATAATTTTTTCTGTACTTTGTTCCAAATACACAATTTTTCTGTAGGTATACCAAATATATTGCACTAATGCCAATAATGCTCTAACACACAATAAATTTCCTCTACATTCAACTAGTATCTGGCGGAGGCGGGAAGGATTGCAAAAATAGTGAAATTTACAGCTGTATCAATTTTCTTCACTCACTCACACTCACACACTCTCTCTCTCACACACACACAAAACTAACTTACGAAATGTATTAATTTGAGAATTTGCCACTCAAGCTACGCTCTAAGAAATCAGCTTCGTGCAAGTACATATTCCGTGGGCCAATTTTCCTACTTGTTCGGGGGTCACTGCTGAGCCGAATGACATCTTGACATCAAGTACCCACGTGAAAGGCTATTGCAGCTACTTATAATCTTCAATTAAAATATTTCTTCGTCCATAAATAAAATCTACACTCGGAACAAAATTAAAAGTGAAAATCTGCGTTCTATATGTCGTCGTACAAATGTGAAAGCTACTTGCTGACTCGCAGAAACAATGGCTGTTTTCGAAAATAAATTAGGAAAAATTTGGTCGAGATAGACGATGGAACGGTGAATGGAGAAAGTTACAAAATTTCGAACCTCATAATACGTACTAGTCAACAAATATCGTATAGATAGTAAGGGCAAGAAGTTAAGACGGATGTGAGACGTCATTTGCATGGGAAATAGACACTGTGTACGGTGTTCTAATTGAGAAATTTACATTGAGGGGAGTCTAGGATTAGCCAAGGTGAAATGGTATATAAAACGGGATCTTGGAAAGAAAATTGATCGTTGAGCACACCCTACCGATTCAATGGTGAATTTTGAGGTGTGGAGCGATGAGTCTTAAGATTAAGCCATAGTTATTTCATATGTTCAGAAAACTGCAAATCCTCGAGATGGCAAACAATAAGTCTTCTAACCATGAAGTACGCCAACATTGAAGGACATGTTATGAAGACGCTTGTAAGAAAAAAAAAAAAGTTAAAATACCCCACAAATGTTTCTACGCAACTCTCGTACAACGTTTCTATTTTCCAAACTTATATAATAACTCTTCTATTACATTATTTGCTCTCCCGCTTGTTTCTCAATTACTTTATTTTTACATAATACCAGCCACCAATTAATAGACAAGTGGGAGATTGGATTTAGAAACCTTCCTCATTCCTACCCCAGTGATCAATTTTCTTTTTCCACTCTGCCACATCTAAACAGGAGCAATATTAACAATTCAAACTCAACTGAAGTCGAACTACATTACGTGACAGGAGGAGGTAGAACAGTAGGTGGCTCCCTTGTGTTGAGTTATAGCCTTATATTTTCGCTTCCGGTCGAATAGTGTAGTTCAAATAAATATGTAAGCAGAATTACTGCATGTTTGATTTGATTACAACGATTTCTATTTAAAACATCTAAATTTAAGATGCACACTGAACTATGAGATAAATTTCAAGTTCCTCTAAACTCAACGAATTGAAATTTTACATCCGACTGAAGAGGCATTTAAAAATTACTTTCACCGATGAAAGAAGTGTGTATAAGCTTTTAAATATTGGCATTAGAGGAAGCAGAATATGATGAATACCCACTGATCAAAATGTAGTGTCTCATATTTGAATTGAGACCAATCATTGGCTGTATGATTCTTAGTACTTAATTGCAGAGTACTAGGGAATACTTTTGAAAATTGTTTAATTGTGTCCCATTTTATTTGGTGCATGATAATGACAAAGTGTTCTCCACTGGAAACTGTATTCAGACCGCGCGAACCAAAACCAGTATAGTAATTGTTTTCCTACTTGAGAACCTTTTCTACTACTAACTTACACGTGAAGAAGTTGTGTAAGCCACTGTTTTACAAACATCGATTCGAAGCTATTACTGACCGGTTGACTCAACTTCATTTCAATTGATAACATATACTTCATATACGTTGATTTGCATGAAAAGCAATATTAGAAAATAGTCATTTAACAATACAACTTGCTAACTTCCTCATTTACTAATCTTTAAAAAATTGATATACCTATTTTATGCGCGAAATCAACTCAGAAAACAGCAGGCCGAAAACCAGCAACTTTCAATTAGTGTGTCGTAACAAAGTTAGGGCATTACGGAATTATAATGCACTGTTTATAGAAAAGTTTATTACTTATATGTTTCAAAACATCAATAATAACTATCTCTTCGTTATTTGATAGTCAAAGAGTTCCAGTTCCGTAAGTAACGTTTCACAACTAATCTTTTAATATTTAATGTCAAAATAATAAATTTTATAACAATGAATATATATATGACGGTTAAAGAATTTAAACTCTGTTATAACAACATTTATATATATGTCTGTATTTTCATTAATTTCGATCGTGTCTGAAGAAGGATATGCTAGATATCCGAAAGTTACAAATTATAATTTAAAATAAAGTAAAGTTTTAAGCTTTGGTCAGTGTCTCTTTTGTTAAAACAATTAATCCAAAGCCATGAATAATCTTACTATTAATGTCAAAAGTTAAATTTTTTGGGTGTGCCGTAGGATTTTTAATTACAGTGCCAAAAAAGTGAAAAGGGTTTTAAAACAATGTATTAGACTATGCAAAGCGCAAGAAAGAAAATTTCAACACTTCTCGAATTTCTAGAACAAAATACATAGTAAATGAATTTTCAAGTTGATAGGCCTTGATTATTTCAATCCGCAGGTTCTGATCCACTAACACTAAATACAAATAATTTCAGCATAGTATGTTGAAATTGCTAGGTTGCAATTTATTCACTGATTCCTCCTCCGAACGCAAGACTTGGTAATGAATATATCGGTATTATATATATTACCTATCCGTTTTAAGTACTGATCATTAATATGACAAATAAGTCGAGAGCAATGCCATGAGAGTTAGTCCTAGTACAATACGAAACAATAAAAGAAGTTTACAAATTTAATTTCTGTATGCCTGTCATTTAGCGGAAGGATTATGTAGTTCCGAATTCGCTTTCTGATATGGTACAATATTTTCGGGTTGATCTAGCATTATGGAGCAACTTAACTGAAAATAGTCTAAATTAATTGGTAATGATCCAAGGCCGTTATTTGAAGTACGACAATTCTTCCAATATTCCTAATATATAAGTAATCAACAATGAAAAACGTGTAACAACTTACATTGACTGAGAAAGCAAGAAATAATTGTATTGGAAGTCTCTGCTTTTTTGGCAGGCCAAAGCTTTAACGGACTTAAGTATCAAATTTATCTGAATTCCCTGAACTTTTGAGACACTACAACGCTTGCTGTACGACTTACTTTTAAATTATTTTATATATCTTCTTAACCATGGTGTACGGCAGCATTTTTTAAAACCATTTTTATTTTTTGCCACACTGTGTAATTTAAAATCCTACGGCACATCTACAAATATATAACTTTTTTCCATAGCTACTACTAAGTTAATTTGTGTTTTTGAGCATAAAGAAACATACGGAACTGTGATTGCTTGACTATCAAAAAAAAAAAGTTACTATCGTTTTAATAGATATAAATAATAGATGTTTCTACAGAGCGTGCATTGTATTTCGTAAATCCTGACATTCTCCCGATACATCGCTTAAAAACTGACTGCTGTAGGTTGATTACTGTACTTCTGTAATTATTAAAGTGCAATATTTAAGGTACAAATATACACACTTACTAATAAACTTCCTTACCTTTCCAGGTGCTCCCACGCACATCAGTTTTCAATGATTTCGAACGCAGAATGTCTTATTTCCTCGGCATTTTTGAGATATGCTGTTTTTACATCTTCATGATTAGCAAATATTCACACTAATTGAAACATTATACACACTTTCCAGATTAAGAAATTGTAAATTATAAATAAAATGTAATTTCTATTTTTACGTCGCACGATTATGCCCTTTAGGCGAAAGAAGAAAATAACGAAACTGACTGATCATGAAACAACTGATGAAATGAAAAATGTAAGAAGTAAAGCGAGAACCTATAGAAAACCCACAGATACGATGTTGTCCACCACGAACTCACGTGGCCGGGGATCGAACCAAGGATCCCCGCACCAGAGGTGAGAAATACCACTCCAGCGTTCCCCTGTACGTGGTTTCTGTATTTGCATCTTGAGTTCACTGTTCTTATTCAATATCACCTAGTCGGCAAGGGTAATTTTAGTGATTGCCTACGTTCAAAGTTACTGGAAACTGGTATCATCGTTGAAGCACTTAGGATGGTAAGAAATTTACCTTTAACTGCTATTTCCTGTGTTCGAATTCTTAGTTGTACCAAAGCATTTATGATGGAAAAGTAATTATTTATCTGTGCACATCATAGAAACCTCTCCAAGATTTTTTTGTAAATTATCACTTCTTACACTTCAAGTAACGTATTTACGTAACCCAATATGTCCATGGTCATACTGTGTGTCCATGAAAAATATACACTCAGGAATGTGTTTAAATACTCAATGCTTAAATTTTCAATGGGAACCTCCAGCTTCATCAGCAGTTTATTTATTTACACACTGCTTTTAATTGCATCTCAAGGCTTCCATCTTATAATGAAACAAAGATTGTGTGGTACAAAAAGTTTACTATAACATTCTAAAAACAAAATACATTGAACCATACCATGATGGATGGTTTTTAGTAATTAAAATAGCTTCGAATACACAAATGTTCCTGTTTCAATCACTTATTGGGGCTATGAAAACCATGAGAAGATTATGATTAAAACAGCAGTATGTGTCTAGGTAAATAATTAAGCCGCTGACTAAGGAGGGAATTCTCATTGAAAATTTCGAGATTAGTTAAATATTTAGATGCATTCCTACGTTAATAGTTATAGTCATGCGTTAATTTAGTTCCTTCAGTAACACACTATTTTATTACGAGAAAATAAAATTTTTCCTACGAATCGTTATCATTACAAATGGTTCTGTCCAATTTTATTGATACGTTCTGTATCAAACTGATTTCCGCTAAGCACCAAAGGCATTCAGTGAATTCTCTACTGTAACTGACTGAGGACTCGAATGCAAAGATTTTTTTTAAAGTCCATTAAGCAGGAAAAATCCACTCAACTGCAATTCTGATTTGCCTTAAAAATTATTTTATATTTCATACAAGACTCATGGTCTCATGAAGGAACTTTCACGATGTCTCATACCTTCGTGCTGAGAGCGAACCACGATATGGTTTATATAAAAAAAATATAAAAATAAATAAATAAAAAAACGAACTATATTCGCACTTAAGTTTCCTGAGGTTTTATAAACAATGTTTTGAACGTGCCCTACTGTAATATCACGTTTTCTTGTTTACATAAGCAAGTAAAGAGAACTACACTGAATCCCAATGTTGAGTAGAACATGTAGAGAAATGAAATGTAAACCACCCGAGGTAGATTTTTTAAGTCTTCTTTTATCCTTATTATACGTGGAACACGCAACGCATATTGATTGGTAAATTTTAAAATCGTAGTGTGGAACTCCTCTTATGACGTAACAAAGCATGCTTGCTTGTGACTTCCGTGTCAAAGGCGTACACGTTTCGAAAGATGCCTAAGCACGACTATAGCCCAGCACCACGGCTACATTAGTATGTGGAATGCACAGCTTAACGTGATTCCAGCCACCCAAGGCGAGACCACGCATACACAAAGTACAAGCGCTACGCATTCGGCTACTTGGAAACTCTTACGAATACATCACAAGGACAGAATGTAGAAACGCTGGAAGAATCGGAACAATATTCCTCTACCTTCCACGCCATATTAAAAGTTTTAGTTAATATTGTGTTAAAATCTTGGTCCTTACAACCTGAAGGTGACACGAATACTGATTAAAATACTACACACAAATAACATGTCTAAAATACTCTCCATTTTATTTCAATTCAAGACCCTCATAGTAGTCAATTGTCAGATATTTCAGGAGTATTAATTCTAGACAATGCTGTTTTTAATAGAGGAAAACTGACTTCCGTAATTGCTGACTACCGAATAGCTGGACACCCTGCCCGTGACAGATTCTGTTTTAATGGTTAGTAATCTTCGATCCTGTCCACTTTCAACTGACTCTGAAAAAGCTTTCGCTACTATTCGACTTGGAAAATTAGGTTTAATTTAATTTAGTAGGTTTGAACAGAAAATGCTATAATTAGAAATACTTATCTTTGATTTCATATTTTAGAGATGTTTTAATGTGATCGTTTATACTCCTTCTCACTTACAATTATATACGGTAGAGGTTTATATTATGCACATTTAAGATAAGATTTTAGAAGAATGTTTATTTTGTAGATATGTATATTAGTATCGTGTATCTAAACTTTGGAAGATATTATGGGAGAGTTAATTATAGTAATATGGTGGTTGAGCAAACGAAGCTAAGAACCTCAAATCCAAAAGCTACGAACAATCAATATTTTTAACGATTTCAAGTCGGGTGTATTTCTGAAGTTTTATATTATTTTATTAACTACTCAACATGGATGTAGAAAGACATTTTGTATTTACACTATCAATAAAAGCCATTATGACTTAACAGTGGTCACTTTTGAAATAGCAAATACGGAACATACTAATATAACAGACAAAATCATGCGACTATTTAAGATTTGCGCCAATGAATTATTAAAATAGATTGAACATTTTAATTCCGTAGAATCTCTATAAAGAGAGGTGAGGATTTTGAGGCATTTTTGTACAAATTTTCGCAATACTGTTCTTTTATCACTTCGGAATCTTACGATATTCTTGATCGCGCAGCATGCTAATGTACCTCGGCTCAAATTGGAGCTATGCCTTTACAACTGTTACCAAACTTACCGATTTGAACAGCAATAGGAGCGAAGTCAATATACAGGATGTTGCAAAATGAATATCGGTGTTTTAAGGCTTTATAGTATTTATTATATTTAACTTACAATTATAAATAATAACATCAAATGAAAGAACAACTCAGTTTTGTACACACGCACTGTTTCCTCTGCCTCTCGTTAAAAAGCGCTAATAGCAAAGACTGCCAACTAGTGAGCAGAAAGCTTTTTGTTTTTTTTTACATTTTGCACACTGAATCTGTAGTCACAGAGCAATCGTCTGTGTGGACAATTTTAAGGAAACTCTTAAAACTACATTTGCAGTTGCTGTAAGTTCTACTGACTACTGTTTACGTGCCAAATTTAAAAATGAAATGATGTTGCATGATGAAGATTTTCTGGATCGTGTCGTCTTCAGTGATGAATCCACATTTCACCTAAGTTACGATGTGAACACTCAATGTTCGCATCTGGGGGTCAGCAAATCTCCATGAGATGGTACAGTTGCAACAAGACCCATAAATTGAATGTGTTTTGTACCATATCCTGGCAGAAAGTTTATGGGCCTTTCTCCCCTATCGACTCGATGTCTGCCGTGTGCCGAATGGTGCTCACATTGAACATTTGTAGCAAAAACTGAGTTGCATTTTCATTTGATGTATTATTTATACTTGTACGTTAAATACTACAAAATTTAAAAAACTTATATTCATTTTGAAACGCTCTGTATTTATAATCAAGGTATATGTAAAGTATCATTCCACTGTAGCATCAGTTAAATAAAGATGGTTTGAGGTAGAAAAAAATGTAACCGTCAGGAAAGGAACAGCTATAAATAACGACAGTAGCAACCACGTCTTTCCCCCTGCCTATTACGAGAAAGTGAACGGTTCTATTTAAAACGATATGATATATATATATATATATATATATATATATACAGCCAAGTAACGTATGTATAATAGTAATAAACTCTGATTATACAAAGCTTTGTAATGTACTCTGATTTTTAAGTAAACAAAACTGATAGAATAACAGTTCCTTAATCACATGTAAACATATATTGGAGATAATTCATTACAGCGAACATTAAATAAAAACGACAATTTACGTAAAGTATTTTGTACTCTTCCTTCAACTTATCAAAGTAACAACAACAATTTCCATAAGACATACATTTAAGTTGAATTAGTAGTAACAATTATCTAATCCATCGTAATTTAGATCTTTTCGTTGTTGACTGGCACGACTTTGAAATGCCTGTTCTTTCGCGATTTTAATACTGCGTGACTGAAGAGTCCAAGGGAGAACTTTCATAGTCCATTCCACATCGACTTTAATATTAGAACTATCCAGTATATATATATCTCAAAAAGAAACCATACAGTGGGTAATAAGAGAAAGAACATATCCAAAAAAGCAAATAATATTTCTAATAGTTTTTAAGTGAATGAAGTTCACAAACTTCGTTGTGGATGGTTTTCTTTCAGTGATTACCTTTTCCTTAGAATTTCCACCTTTCACTATTCATGTCAATTTTATTTCATACACACTATGATGAGGAATTAAAGAATCTGTTTCTTTAAAAAAAAAAGTTTAAAATTACTTTTATTAATAAAACGGTTGTCCAAAATTTTGTACATGTTTCTAACATCATTTTCACTTATATACGTCACAACCGAAGGTCAGTCCTTTGCATTATTATGAGAATTATTTTCATCACCTATTCTGACTCGATATTTTATATACATATAAATGTCAAAATATACAATGTGTATATATATACGACGTATATTAGAAAAGTAATGACAATACTGAGCACGAACCGATAACGCTGCTGCCTCCACTTTCACACAGCAGTTAACCCTTGCCGTTGACTTGCTCCAGTTGCTACACGATTATTGAAAGCGTCTGAAGTAGTGTTTGGAGATGCGTTGCGAAAATGGACCAGCAAAAGTTTGAATAATGCTGCACAATCAAATGTTGAATAAAGCTTGGCGAATTCGCTACTGTGACCTACGAAAAATTACAAAGGGTTTAATGGAAAACATTTCCTATCCAGGGCACAACTGTCCAAGTCCTTTTTTAGAAGGTCGAGAACAAATATAAGGCGAACTTCATACGGGAAGGCCTTCAACCTTAAAAAAGGATGACATGTGGAAAGAGTGAAGTCCTGTGAGGTCAAATCATCTACTGACGGTGAGAATGACCAGTAGTGATTTAAATTTGAACGTGTTCACCGTTCATCAAATTTTAACAGGAACTGAAGTAACAAAAGTGTAAGCCAACACGATTCCAAAATACCATATATCACATGGCAGTTTCCAGGAATGAACGTTTGGGAGAAAAAAAGAATTCCTGTGATTCCTCAGCCCAACATTGGATGGCTCTCAGTTCCTGTGGCTTCGTTTTATCATCTTGCTCAAAAGTCACTTGAAAGGGACCCATTTTGGTACTTTCGATAATATTCAGAAGAACGTAACTGACGAATTAGGGGTACCAGCAAAAGGCTTCCTTGCATTGCTACGAAGAATGGAAACGTCTCCATTGCTGTGCACTTTCCAAGAGGATTATTTTGAACGGGATAACCTTTATTTGTAAAGGTAACAGAATTCATCGTTAACAGAAAATCAATCTCATTACTTTTCTAATATATCTCGTATGTACACACATACTCATTTTCTCTGTAATATTTCAGTTTTTAACTGTTGAGTTCAATAATTAGTAATTTATATCCAAAACGTACTATTCATTTAATATTTCACTTACGTTCATTACCTTGCTTTTAAATATTGAGTGAGAATTGAATGATCGATAATGATTCAAGATAGCCTAAGTACATGTGTAAATGACAGATCAATTTCATAAATAACATAACATGTTTATGCATTTCACCCAACCTTCTACATTGGCCTGAGTACAAATACATCGTTAAATTATATATATATAATTATATATAGATAGATTTCTTAACTTTAAACTTATGAATGATTAACAGCTGATCAGCATTTACAACAACTAAAAATTATTAAATTATGCTTACTTTTAATTCAGGACATTAAAGCATTAAAAGTACCTGAACACTCTATTTTGTAATTTCAAAGGAGAAATGCAATATTTCCGTATAAATTAGCTATTCAGTGATAATGCAACCAAGTGCAATATTACAAATAATTTGAGCCTAAATTGTTATTTCAAGAAAATGATCCAAACCACTAATCCCTACACACTTTTCAGTTCTACCAAATATTGAAAGCTTCAAAACAAGACCTTCTCTCCTTTGGCACATTTTATGACGATTGGTATAAAAACACACCACGCAAACATACGCAGCCATGATCAGGTACCTTTAAGTGTTTTAGATCACTTCAAGGACACAGAATGCTAGTAAGTTTACTCAACACTGGTAAAAAAAATACGAATAATGGCAGTGACAACAAGCTAAGTTTCTCCTTCGTACAATGATTAAAACAAGTATTTCCTACACGATGCTGAATTGCATTTACATAAAATTCTGCCCTTAGGAGCAGCATCATCATCTGTACCTTCAGGTTGAACAGAAAGCCTAAGACGGGTACTGTCAGGCACAGTCCCACCTTTTAACGACTGAGACATATAATCAAAGGTTATTTCTTCCCCTCTCTTAATATCACGGGACGCGAAAAGAGCCAGTTTAGGTAGATTAGGCTCTAAGCAATTCATCCATACAGCAAAGACAAATAGATTTGGGTCACATGAATGATTAATAAAATGAGCAATATTTCCATAGTGTGCTGCATCAACAGTATACGGGAACTGTTCCTCCTCGTTGTAATCCAAATCAAACAAATACGTTCTCCCCTCAGCATCATATACTTCGCCTCTTCGTTCAGCTTCTTCATTTGATATGACTTCACCGACATACTCACAAATAAATGTTCCCTTCTTAACACTTTCCAAAGCCTTCACGCCCCAACCGCACCCATTATTTGTGCGGAAAATACACAATTTAACCATCTGACCCTTTTGCACTACCCTGTTTAAACAGTCCGAGCCGCATTTACATCGTTTGTTGCATTCATAAATCGGAGTTCCCCACGGAACACGAAGTCTTCTGTACTTATTATATGCAAATATGCTTCCTGACTGCCTACCGCAACATAAATTTGAACCACTATCACACGTTTCACACTCACATCCGATTGGAGGATCATCAGGTATCGTAATACCTGCACCCGGTATGTAATCATTTATATATATAAAAGTTGGAGGCGGACCTTCGAGATCTACCTTGTTCTCCACAGAGAGGGGTGCAACTCCCTTCGAGATGAGATTCATTTCAAACTCCCACTCACGCAATTTTACCTTCTGTTCTTTCCGTTTATTATGAAGTTCAATTATTAATAGATCTTCTTTCAGTTGAGTAATGGCTGTTTGCGTTCTACTCCCTTTTGTCTTGTTAATATAGTTGATCATTTTCTGACGGACGCTCGATTCGCTTGGTACTGTGTACTTCAAATATCCATTTGAAACACGTAACTTCTCCATAAGCTTTTCTAAATTCTCCTTCAGAGGTTGCACAAATTCCTGCCTCAAATCATTAATTCTAAAATCAATAAATTGCCCTCTCGGAGAGTTAGGATCCGGAGGAACCAAAACTCTGCGGCTCTTATTCTTCGAACTCTGTCTTTTCTTAAAGAAATCTACAAGAAGCTCTTGGCAGTGAATAAGATTTTGTGGTGGTTCCCAAGTGTTGGACGCATTGTCCCAACCCCGCCACTTAACTAGGTAATAGTCCTCCCCATTTTCTCGTACATAATCCAAAATCTTTTCCACTTCATAAAACCCATCATCGGAGTTCTCACTAGAACTACTTCCTGAATCAGAGTCACAATTGTCCGAAAGTCGCCTTCGTTTATTTCTCTCACCATTCTCCTCAACTTTTCTTCCGGTCTCTTTTGTTGGCAATCTACTTATCTGCTTCGCTTCATCCTTCTCTTGGTCCACTCCATTCGTAGCTGCACTTGATGAATAAGCGTCAGGCAGTCCGCTTCCTCCCATGGGGGCCTCATCTGCAAGGCCGGGAGCTTCTTCTCCTTCTGGTCCTGCAATGTAAAAGCTCCTGTTTTCTTCATACTGGTCTGACAAGGATGATCACAATCATAATAAAATATTTGTTACACTGTAGAATTATTTTGAATATATATTAATATATATTTGATTTTGATCATCACCCGCGTGACATTAAGAAAAAATATGGTTCTAATACATTTTACAATTATCCTCATAATAGTAACAAATAAAGCTGTTTTATTACTTAAAATCTACCGAAACTGATTTTAAAATGATGGAATCAAATATTTTGTTTCTTTTTAACCTTTTAACGAAGACAAAAGACAAACTAAGATTAGACGCTTAATACGATGCATGCTCTGTATTAAGGTAGTCATTAATTTGAAAAGGTGAAGGTCAAGAAACTAGTTTGTTGACAAGTTCCTTTGCATACACTTTTGAAGACAAGTTCCTTTGCATACACTTTTGAAAAATAAGGAATTGATTCATCCAAAATAAAGTTTCATTCATTCTGCTGTATGGAATGAGAATGTGGGAGGAAACAGGAGACCCTGAAACATGATGTTGCCAATTATAAACGTACTTAGTCTGTGATTGGACCCATGATCCCGAACACCTGAGTCGTCGAGTCCCTTTGTCTCCAACGAGATTGAACAGACTATGAATCCCATGATGTTAGAGCTCAGTGGTACGTAAACCAAGAAAAGTTGCCTGTATGTTTGTTACCTCATCGAAGGTTCGAATGGTGCAAAATCCGGGCAACATGTTAGTTTCCCAGCCAAGTTGAATAATGGAATTATAGGTAACTTCAGCAACATGAGGTTTCGCTTAACCTGAAGCAAAATCACACTTCTGCCATTCACAAGCACTGGCTTCACTATCTTTAATTTTTCAAGCATACGTTACAATTGTTGTGAGTACATAATTGTATAGTCAAATAGCCAATTATATTGTTCAGGTGATAACAGTTATGCACGATATGTCAAACAGTCCACCGAACACAGCATAAACTTCTCTATGCAATAGTGGTTCTCTTTTTCAGGAAGTGGATTCGTATGCAACCAACAAATGATGGCGTCTTGGGTATAGTTGAGAACCTACTCTTCAGCACAAATCAGCACTATCGAGAAACGAACTCTTCCCCTGACAACAAAGATACAGCAACCTGCACGTGTCGCATTCTCAGTGCAGCTAACTAACGAGAAATCCATCGTTTTATCTATTGTATAGTTTTATATATATATATATATATAATTAGTAGAGCCGTTAGCGAAAGATTTTTGCATTGCAACTGAATGCTTCCTTCAATGTTTCGAATGTCTGCCCATTATCAGCTTTAACAGCTACCGTTAAGTGCCTCTATAGTTTGTAGCATCCTGAAGAAATTCATCGTAGACTTTTAAGTTAAACCACGATTGATATACATATTAACGTCTGAGGAAGATAACCGTTACGTTATGGAAACTGTTACGATATATTTTAATTTTTAATGAAGTACATACTCTGGTCAGAAAAATATTAATTATTATTTAGAAAGTGTATATTTCTTTCACCCGTGGTTGATTTTTGCTCTTAAGCAAGACCAATTTTAAACCACGAAATTCACCACCAGAAAAATGCCATGACGGGCAACAACCACACAGCCGCGCTCGATTATACGGTGTACCTTCACGACTATCTATTATTTCCTTTCTGAAGAATCAAAATGAACTATGATATATTTTAATTTGTTCTTTGCTCTTGAAATTAAATATCTACACGGTCACTGACTAGTAAAAGAAAAAGCATGGTACATTATAGCCCTATAAATCATTCTATAATAGAATTAATCATTCTGTAGATAAACAAATGTTTATCTACTTTATCCAATAAAAGTAAACAAACACCAATATTTAAAGCTAGAATTCTTAGTGTGCAATAAATGAAGAACAGTTATGTGAAATCAAATCAATCCGTTCCGAAATTTCACATAATCTTTACTGCAATAATGATGTGAAAAAGCTGCATCTTTTTCCTTCTATTACAACTATTCAAAATACCACAGAATCCTAATATCGCACAATATGATTGGTATAAATCCGGAAACTACACACCATGAGTAAAAGATTAGCAGCAGTTTAAGGAAGGAAGTACTTTGTATAAAGAATGAAATAATAATAATAATGATGATAAATAGACAAACGATTCAATGTCCTAGCGCCTCATGATCAACGACAGATATAAGATGGAAACCGTGAAATTAAGTATCAGAAAGCTAAGCAGGGTAGTGACTAAGAAGGGCCATGACGCTTAAAAGCCCACCATGAAAAGAAAATTGTTCATCAACTTTAGCAAACCATTATTATAATTACACACAGGCCTTACAACAATTCATCAACCGTCTCAGTCAGTCATTTTCTTATGGCTCAATTAATGTTAACATGTTCCTCCATGTATTTCTGTTCTTCTTGTTAATCAAATTTAAGTTGAATATATATATAAGTGTGAATTCCAAATAAGACAGCATATTAACTCGGGAGCCAATGGTCTGCACAACATTAATATTTCATATCAGTACTAGGTTCAAAGCTAACAGCTACGCTAAGTTTTAGTGAAAATAGTTTCATCGATCGTCGTACGACATAATATCTATTCTTGTGATTGATTTTTTTAGAAAACTCAATTTAATGACGATTAAAAAGTCAAAAATATGGACAAAGAGAAAAAATAATTTTAAATTATATCCCGCACTATCATCTTTTCTAAGTTCCACGGAATCACAAGTTACAGAAACAATAACAACATTAGTTCTTATTTTTTAGCGTCCCTTTTTAGCACAGAGGCTATATGAAACATGGATCCACAGTTAAACCCGAACCACTGTAATACGTACAGGCACGAGTTTTTCGCACAAAGAATTGGAAACTTTCGCGTTTCGTTTTTCAATTTCGCTTTTTGTCGCATTTTCCAAATAAAGTTACGTATTTTGTCGCTCTAGTGGAAAAGATTTTCCCTGACATTTTTTACAGCTGTTCCTTTTATTCATAATCACTACAGAAATAAACCAGTAATTACCTAAAAACAAAATACACTGAATATTTCACTTACAGAAAATTATATTTCTTTATTCAAGCTGAAGGAAAATCAGTAAGTAAATATACTGTAAGTAGGAAAGTTTGCGATGGTCATATCTAACGCACAACATGTCCTCTATAGCCGTGTCCGAATCACTCAAAATGCACCGTACATGCCATGTTCTACTGTTGTCAGCGGAAAACTGGCGTTTTAATTAATGAAAACGCATTTTTAAAATTTCGCGTTATTTTGCGAATCGTTAGAAATTTTGCTCAAAACTGCCAACTTCGCGTTTTATCGCGGAACGGAAACCAATGAAAATACATATAGAATATCATAATACGTCAAGAAACTGAAAACTACTTAATTCTGACGCATTTCGTTTTATCGCGCATTGCGAAAAACGCGTGCCTCTAGTAATACGTTCAAATTGCAATGCCCCCACCCCGGGAATCGAATCCAGGATCACATGCACTAAAGACACGATCCGACAAAATCAGTTGAGAGGGTAGTGACTTGTTAGTGACTTCCTCAGATTGTACTCCGTTCTCTGAAAACAATCTGAAACTTTAGATACTAACCTAAGTAGAAACCCAGAAGTGGTACACAGGAAATAGAGAATTTTAATAAAACATTTCTTTCTAAATATTTACGATTCTCTTCAATCCTGGAAACAGATAATGGACAGTGTCATAATGACATATAGTATACACGACAGAAAGACATTACGAAAGATTCATGAAAACAGGCTACAAGCCTTTGGTATTAATAATAATATAAAAAAATATTTGGAGGAAGCGTTCGCAAAAATGGGAGAGAAACAATACTGAAAATAATTTTAGAAAGGGAGAGTGCGTGAAGACTGAGAAGAAATCGTATTCTGAAAGACGGTAGGATCACAAAAGCTGCAACTACTGGATCGTATTATAAAAGGAAACTTCAATACGGCAAGTTGTCAACAACAACAACAATCCATTCAGACACGTTACTGAAGACTCAAACATTAACTCCATTTACATACATCGAAGCTCAAAATGATTTTTAATATCTTGGACCTTGTTTCTTCCTAGTGTTAGTGACTATTTCATTATATGAAGATTTGCCGAAGCCAGAAAAAAATTACTTGAAACTCGGATAACTACATACGGGAAAAAATATTCTATAAATCACGCCTTGCAATATATACAAAGGTAACCAAGGATGTTCTGTCGCTTTTTGTGGAGGTCTGTGTCCCACTGGCCCTCACACCATGAGTTGAATGCGAATGGAGATAAGGCGAAGGTCAGTTGTTGGTGTGGGTATAGCCAACGTACTACCTGGTTGTGGCAGTTCAGTTACACCGAGAACTTGCATAAGGACAGAGTAAACATGGGACCTCCACACAGCGTTAAAAGCGCGTGTATGCTGTAGGAGTTCAAATTAGGGTCAAACCCCGCTGCAGCGGGACGGAAGATATGCCAGGCCTTTGGTGAGGGTGTCGTGACTACGCGGACAGTGTAGCAGTGGTTTAACAAGTTTAAGGACGGTGACGAAACACTCCCCACGTGCCGAATGAAGATCTTCAGGCAGCAATCGAGGCTAATAGTGGCCAGAAATGTGAGGAACTAGGACTACAATTCAGCGTGAGTGGAGCAACCATTCGGCATCACCTCCATCAACTTGCGAAGCACTACAAGTTAGGTCGATGGGTCCCACATGATTTGACTGGGCCAGAACGCAACGCGAGCAGACACCTGTGTTTCTTTGCTGTCTCGTCTGAGGAAGGAGCCATTTCTAGACAGGGTGTTGACATGTGATGAGAAGTGGGTCCTGTAATAAACTCCACGGCGCCGTCATCATTGGTTAGCATTCCATGAACCGGTTCCAAAACAACCGAAACAGCACTGCACCAGAAGAAGGCCATCCTGTGTGTTTGGTGGACTGCTTACGGCATCGTACATCGGGGACTGCTACCAGCTGGTCAGAGCATCAATGAAACTGTACCGTCAGCTGTTGAGCTAAGTTCAAGAAAAACTCAAAATCCTTGAGCCAACACTTCCGAATCACAATGGGGTCCTCCTTTTACAGGACAACGCTAAGCCCCACGTGGATATGATGACCCAGGACACCATTCTACACCTTGGATGGGAAACACTATTGCATCCGTTATACTCTCCGGACATTATACCGTCCGATTATCACCTGTTCCATTCCTTGTACAATCACCTTAGAGGATGCCAGTTCAAATCCCTAGAAGTGCAAAATGCACTTGATAACTTCTTCGCTTCACGGCCCACCAAGTCCTACCGCGATGGAGTCATTGGCCTTCCAGAACATTGGCAGAAGGTCGTTGATGCAGATAAGGACTATATTTGATCTTCCAAGTACGTCTTAGGTGACATTTCGAAGCTCGAAAATGGTGGGTGAAAAAGCGTCAGAACTTTCTTGGTTACCTTTATAGTAGTGACAAGTCTAATTCAATTTTTAAATTATTTTCTGCACTCATTAGGAAATGAACAATATACATGAAAACTACCTAGTTTCCAAATATTAACTACAAAATGGACTTTTCTTCAAGTTGGGCACTAAAATTCTGGGTCCATTTTCACTCAAAAGATGTATTACAATATACCAAAAGGAGGAACTATATCTTTCAAGAACTATATATTTCTTGCCACAGAAAAAATGAAACCGGAAGGCCGCAAGTATGTTTGTTTTTAAATGGAGGTTAATAAAGGCCAAATAACGAAGTGTTATTACAACTCACCCAAAGATTCAATACTTACGAATAAACAGTTATAAAAAGTATTTGAGAAACTGGGGATGGAAAATCTAATCAGGATTTTTTTTCTTTTCTTTCTTTTCGATGAAAACAAAACGCAATACCCTGTAGAAACAACCAGGGAAAAGTTACTTTTACCATAAAATGTGATAAAGGATGGTGGTTCCCAACCTGGAGGTGCAAGCTACTAATAGACCAACTATATTCGTAATTAACTACCATAATAAAACACAAACTACTGAGTAAAAGCAGTAGTTTCTTTTAAGAATTAAGTTCGTAAAAAATAATAATGCACTACAATAATATGTAGAAGTTTTGATGAAAATAAACAAACTAGCCCTCGGCTAGCTCAATTCGGCCCTCTCTTTAGGCCCCGTAACTGTTTGCCCTGCGGCCTCACATTTCTCATTCCCCTAACATATCTCAAATGTTAAAGGATTTCGAGATATGGTCATCTTATTACAACAATTATTAAACTCCCACCTTTGTTCTTCCTTTATAGGGAGAATATTAAAAAGAAAAATGCTGAAAAAGTCTTTATTGTAAATAAAAAGTGAATCCCAAAATTCATGTCTACAAACTTAAAGGATTTTCAGATATGATCATCCAGTTATAACAACTTTAAACCCACCCTTTCATCTTCCCGCATTTATTGCCTCCTTTCTAAGGGAAATATCAAAAAAAAAAAAAAAAAAAAAAGTGAAACACGTGTCTATTTTAACCCTTTGGGAACGCGAATAAGTAAACTCACTAAAAGACATCTAAAGCTTGTAATTGGGTATTGAGTGACAAACGCCACTGAGGCTTATAAACCATACTTGTTCTCTCTGCGAAATGTGTTTATATACTACACCTACCATCAACAGAAGGTTGACTGTGTATATATGCCACACTATCTTAGTGTTAAATGGGAAGTGAATATATCAAAGGAACTATTTAGTTGCAATGATGTGAACAGACTTTGGGGGTGAAAGCTGAAATTCAGCTCAAATGTAGAAGACACTATGAAGATCCTATATTCCAAAAGTAAATTGTCCTAAAATGGATGCGACAATAGTAGTTAAAAAAAACACGAAACATTCGTCAATGGAAAATCAATTAAAAAAATGAAGTCGTCCACATATCTCAAAAACTATACGAAGGAAATGGCTAATTGAAAGCTTATTGCAAGGACATAATGAATTTAAAAACGATGTATAGTACGTAAAGTAAATATAGATAGAACATTATCAAAATGTCAACTGCGAATTACCCAAGGCTCCCCACGCGGAAGGTTATGTGCTTGAAATATCCCACATCTGAATTTGGAATCTCTAGACGCAACGCATCGATGTAGCACGCAACGTGACTTTTACCTGATCACGTGACAGTCTGGTCCTTACGCCAAACCGGATAGGCCCTTTCATGTTTCTACCCTTTAGAGATTCGGAAATATGGACATTTTATTGTAATAACTGCCACATCCAAAACTTACCTTTCCTCGCCGAATTTTGAAAATATCCTTCCTTAATTGCACCTTACGTCACAAATTGTTTGCTTATCTCATATCCCTACCTCAAAATCTCAAATAATTTCGAGATATACCGGTAGTCATCTTATAACTGCAACACCCATTCTTTTTTTCTTTAGTTTTACGGGAAACAATAAAAACCATTGAAACATGTCTTTTAATTACATGTTTCTACTCTTAAGGTATTTCGAGATACGGTCCTAATATTTTAAAATTTACAACTCCCACCCTTTCATCTTCGTCTTTTTCTCCCATTCTAAAGGAAACATCAGAAAACGGTAAAACGTCTTTAATTATTTTAAATTGAAAGCCTAACACCAATCTTCATGTCTCTATCATTCAGGGATTTCGAGATACGGCAATCTTATTTTAACAACTGCAACCCGCACTATTTTTTTTTTTTCTCTCTCTCTGTTTTCATCCCTTCTAGAAAAAATATCGAAAACACTGAAACACGTCTTTAATTACTTTAAATGAAATATTAAATATTAAATTTCATGTCTTTAACCTTAGCAAATTTCGACATATGGTCATCCAATTGCAACAATTGTTCTTTTCTAGGGCAGATATATATTAAAAAAACGGTAAAACACCTGACTAACTACTTTAAACGAGATGTCCAAATACCGAATTTCATGTTTCTATCCTAAGAGATTCAGAGATATGGACATCGTATAAAAATTGTAATTCTTATCCCTTTTCCTTTTCACCGCCATTTCTACCCTTCTAGTTCAAATATATATTTAAAAAAAAAAACGCTAAAAGACATGTATAATTATTTTAAATGAGAAGTCCATATACCAAAAACAATGTCTCTAACATCCAGAGATTCCGAGATATGTGCATTTCAAGGTAATTGCCACAATTCTTTCCTCCTCTTCCAGTCAGTCAGAACTACTATTATATACAGAGATTGGTGGGAATTGTTTTTATTGAAGATTTGAAAATTCAATGCTCCGCATGAAATCACAGAAGGGTTCAAACCAATAAGTGGCAAGAAGCCGGAGGAGGGAGACATGAAGTATATAGGGTACACAAAGTGGACGCCAGGGAATAAGGTTTAGAACCACTTATCTACAAAGCTGTTTTAATACAAAGTGATCTAAAAGTGTGAAAACACCCTAATAAGTGGTAAGCACTGCCAAATATAACCGAAGTAACAATGTAGGTGGGGAGCAGGAATGGAAGAAAATATTTGACAGCATCCGCCATCTTCAATTCTACGCAATTGTCTTAAATGGAGGCCATAGCATGTGATACGTCATTTAGCAGGGATGGGTTCTTGTGAAAACGCTCCGAACAGGTTCCTATCTTTAGCATGGGTTCTTGGTGCCTGAACAGGTTCAAAAGCTGGTCAGAACCTTTTTTTTTTTTTTTTTTTTTTTTCATCCCTGCATCTTAGTATCAAATTTTTTATTGCTCTGGCGCTAACCATTACAAAGTTATGACTGTTTTTATTGGGAACACGGTGTCTCAGTGGTAGAACGCGTAACTCTGGTCTGAGATCCCTGGTTCGATCCCCAGTCAAGTAAGTTTGTGGTGGACAGCATCATGTCCGTGGATTTTCTCGGGGTATTCCCGTTTCCTCCCATTTTCTCATTCCACCAATTCTTCCATTTTTCACTTTAATTATAGTCTCCCTTAGCATAATCGTGAGACGTTAAACTGAAAGATTTTCTTTATATCGTTGCAGGTGACTTACTAGCAGAAGATGGTCTTGAAGAATGCAGAGTACTTTCAGATTGTGCTGATCTCTGAAAAACGGAGCACCACGGTGAATGCAAACGATTTTAACTGTCATACCGCAAAGGACTCCCATCAATAATGTATTGTATTCAAAGTGCTTAATAAATAAATAAATAAATAAATAAAAATAAATAAATAAAAACTAGATCTGAGGCAGATCGACCCAAGACTGGTAAGAATACGCACGGTGACAGACGAGGCAACTGTGACGTGGAATCATTCATTAAAAGTTTCAAGAAAAGAACGCGTAGTACAGTACGTGCGGTACTGGTCGGATAGTAATCCGCATTGGGCTGATGCATCTGCAGGTATTCCGGTATGGTATGGTCTGGAGTGTGGAGTGTGTGTTGCGTATATTAGACGACGACATTTCGCAATCACACTTCTGTCGGATTATGGGTCATTTCTTAAGTTTTCCAGCACGATGGCGTCCCACCCCCTTACAGTATATGTGACTGTGAGTAACTATCAGCAGTCTCCTAATGTGTGGATTGGTCTGCAAGGTGCTGTGGAAGGGAACGAAGTGGATTTTCAGATATGATCATCCAGTTATAACAACTTTAAACCCAACCTTTCATCTTCCCACTTTTTTTGCCTCCTTTATAGGGAAATATATATATATATATATATATATATATATATATATATATATATATATATATATATATATATATATATAAAGTGAAACACGTGTCTATTTTAACCCTTTGGGAATGCGAACAAGTAGACTCAGCCACTTCCTTCCCCTGACCTGACCACTGGACTACCTATGGAACCATGTGAAGTCTTGTGTATATGGTGAAAATTAGGAATGTTCAGTATCTTACGGAACGAGAATTGTGGATGTATGTTTCAACATTACAGCCGACTTCGTGAATGGGAACTCAGAATGCATCCGACAATCAACCGGAATGGGAACACTAAAAACACATCCTATAACAACGATGGTCCTTTTCATGATTAACTTCTTTTGTTGGGAGCACAATAAAGAAACAGTAATAACTTCGTAATAGTTAGCGCTAAAGCAAAAATTAGAGTCATCCAATTTCTACGAAAATTTGCTATTACAATGACATATCATATACTATAGTTTCCATTTAAGACAATTACGTGAAATACAAGATGGCGGACCTAGCTGTTATGTCCTCAAACTCTCTTCCTATACTTATTCCCCACCTGCACTCTTATATTTTGTAATGTTTACCACTTATTAGGATGTTTTCACACTTTTGGACCACTCTGCAGTATATCACACTTGTTCCTTACGCTGAAAATGTAATATAATAAACCAATATCTTTACAAGTAATAGTATTGTAGTATAAAAATACAACTTCGCTCTATTCGAATAAGGTACATTTGAAGTTCACATTCTTTTCTGAAATCTTAATTGCCTTATTATCTAAATTTAAAGTACATTTTTAAAAAGTCCCGGACCTTATTTTTCATTTCTTAAAAAAAATAATAATTGCTTGGTTAAAATTATTATTTAAAAAAGTCTTCTATACAATGTTTCCGAAGTGGGAAAAATTGAGAAAGTTTGATCTTCAAAATTAAGGTAGATGGATAAAATAACTCATATCATCACTTATCTCTACAAAAGGTTTACAAGGTAATCGTACAGAGATTCAACAAGATCTGAGACAAAGTGTATGATGTACTCGATTATAAGTGGAATGAAAGATTGCAAATAATATTCGTGACTTCTTTCTTTTTACTGTCTTTCTTTCAATCATATTTTATATTAGAAAGTAAATGTTGAAAAGTAACCTGATCTAATTATATAACCGTCGACTGACTAAGATTCATGCAGCGTTTTATAGTAATTTCTATTCTAAGATTAATTCACAGTAATATTAACTGTCGTTATTGCTAAAGGCAACTACACTGTCAGACATTATCTTTGAATCAGGGTGTCCAGCAGTTACTCCCAATCAACATTATTTCACGTTACTTAAAGGCAACAAATTAGTATGCACGGATTTTCACTTAAAAGATGAATGAATCATACGAATAGTTGACAAATTAGTATACATTTGAATTACTCTTTTAACCATGATTTACACTCACATCCAAAATCAGTTATATCTCACTTATTTTCTCATGCACTAGAAAATTAAATTTGCGTGATTGAACGTCTCCATTGAACCTCAATCAACCAATTGCATGTAATATTTTAACAACCCTTTAATTAATTAGCTTAAAACGAATGATAATTACTACCGACTACGTACTCTAAGTGAATATTTAAGTTCCATCTACAACTCATTAAAGTTACATAGAAACAGTATTAATATTACTAGTATGCTAAGACGTTTCTTGTTAATTTTGATGTGTATTTGCAACAGAACTTCATACCACCATAGTGACACTTACAAAATTTTCACCTCAGAAAATTGGTTACTAGCTTAACTTGTGGCAGGTCTCTACGCACGTATATAACAGCAATAGCCTAGCCACATGCTTTTATGGTCCTCCCATAGAACTGGGTTATAACATTTAACAGTGCTATTTAAAAATCTAGAAACATTGTAATGCATCACATCTGATGGTGTAAAACCTTCAATTTCTGTGTTGAACGTAGGCTACAATACTTCCAATACCTGGGAATAAGCTGTCATGTGTACATCAATCCTGTTAAACGGAACTCATATTCACTTCATATTCAAGTCCTGCATCAACACGCTGGATATTCACAACGTGCACATACTACAAAAAATCAACTAATCATAAGTTAAACCGTAAGCATATACTACTGCTGTTCCTGCAATAGCCATACACTTCTTGATTTAAATTATCCACTTCTTCCATAATAATGTGTTGTCTCCACGACTGGAACCTCAGTCGACGCAAATACATACAGCTTTAAACAAGTACTTAATAAACACAGAGAAAATTAATATCTAAAGCAAAAATTCTTTTAAAAGTTCCACATTCTATTATACATCCTCGAGCACGTTAGTAATTGCATGAGTTACTTAAAGTATACAATCTCCTATTATCGTATTTACTAAATACAATATTTCGTTTACATCTCAAGAGACCGTCAAGTATTTCTGATTTACTCCATGGATCAAAAAAATTCTTTCAATCAATATTGGCAGACTGTAATTTTCAGTTCAAACTACGTTTCACATGATTACTACCAACTGCAACATTTGTTATTCCTTTAAATTCTCTCTCCAGTGCAATATTTTCTCACTGTCCAATAATTTGATATCTATAAAGAGATTTTAACTTTAGAACATTTTTCTGAACTAAGTTTGAAGGCTAGGTCCTTACAGCAAAATCCAGAATGTTTTATTAAAATCCCAATTCTCTTGGTTGCAAGACCAACATGATGCTGCAGTGGTTACAACTAACATCTAAAATAGGAATGTGTATAGCTTCAAAATTACCAGATCATATGCTCAAAATAGCGAGGCATACATACTAAGTGGTGCAAATTTGTAAATTACTAATTACAGATTATACTTCCAACCTATCTTTTGTAATTAAAGTCTGTTTTTTTAGGAGTTTCTAATGGTGTAATTTTGTTCAGTAAACTATTACTTTTTTATTAAAAAAAAAAACATCGATTAGCTATCACATTATGTAAGTTATCTGTGTCGAAATTCAATCATTTTCAAGATTTTTAATTCTAATAAACCAGTACCCAAAAATTAATAACATAAGTAAGAACACCAATATCAGGCTTAGTTTTAATATCCATGACTTTAATATAAATTTTCTATGATTTTTTCTCCTCTTCTTTCTCCCCTTAGAGCCGATCACACCTAGCCTTTATATTCTATTTGTTCACATTATTTTTTAATATCACAATTTAATTACAATCATATGGACGCATGCGAGGATGATTTACATTAACAAAAAATGAATCCTCCCTGGGAAAGCCTAAATATTTTTCAGACGTTTCGGAACTCTCAGCTGGTTCCGTCCTCAGTGGCAAGGTGAAAAGAATTAAAACGGAAAGGAGATAAAAGGTGTAAAACAAAGAATACATACCACTAAATGAATAAATGTAACAAAGAGTAGATCCTGAAATGTGACGAGCACAGCGAAGTGCAAAAGGAGTGAACTGAATCGAAGATAGCAGATAGCATGGTGTCTATGTTACGTCACTACTGCCAGACTCAAAATATGCATCATAGGTAGGTAACCAAATTCTATCAATGTTGCCAGTATCCAGATTCACAGCCGGTTTATATTTATGAATAAAGAATGCTTCTTTAATCTCCCGCTGTTTCTTTGTTCTTGCTGACCCTATTACATTAACCTGTTTTAAACTATGTGTACGTTGTTTTTTAATGAAGCGCCAATCCCGACATGCCCTCTTCTTTTGACTTTTGATTGTCTCAATATATTCCTTAATTCGAATGTTAATATTGCGTTTCGTTTGGCCTATATATGAGGAGTCACATTCGCATTGAAAATGTGGTAAATGCCTGACTTATTTACTGGATCAACGAAATAACATGAGAGATGTTTTTGTAGACTTCTAGGGAGGATACTTGAAGCAAATATGTTATGCTTTTAAGAATACGATGAATTTTTGTCGATAATTGGGGAAAATAAGGAATCCCTATCCAAATTTTTGCATCTTTGGAAGTAGCTGATTTTGAGACTTGCACCGATCTACGCGTTTGATTAAACAACTTTTGTAAAGTACATAACTTGTAATTTTTTTTAGAATATATATAAAAACTGTATTTCGACATTAAGATCTTTTGGATGATCACAAACTAATAATGTGATCATCCACTCTTTACGCTTTATTTAATCATTTGGTGCTATGTATTCCTTGTTTTACACCTTTTATCTCCTTTCCGTTTTAATCATTTTCTCCTTGCTACTGAGGACCGAACCAGCTGACAGTTTCAAAACGTCTGAAAAATATTTAGATTTTCCAAGGGAGGATTCATTGGTAAGTAGCCAATTTTTTGTTAATTACAATTTAATGTTTAGTTACAAAGTAAGAAATATATAAACCTTCCTTGAAATGTTTATATTATATTTTAATACAATATTCTTGTTCCAATTTATTTTAATTCTACCTGCTCCGTGGTCAATAACAGTACACGTGATCCACGTATACTAACCACACGTAATTCACAACAAAGTTCAGTTCTATATTAACATCTCGACTGATACAAACTACTAACAAAAATTACTAGCACCTAAAATTATAAATACTACTTCAGGGTTCCCTCCCACTCATTTGGCGAGCACGAATTCCCTGACTTTTCCAGGTCTGCATAGTAGTTGGGGTAAGTGGGGACATGTTACTTTTTACTACTGTACCTGTAATGGATTTCGGATTATTAAACTGAAAGTATGGTCATATTAACTTTGGTTTGAACACTTCATAAGTGTACGGTCCATTTTGAAGCAATGTGAATACTTGTTCCACAATATATATATATATATGTTAACACGGGCAATAAAGAAGGAAAAGTGGGAAAATACCTGTTATCTACTGCTAATAGGTCCAAGTTTCATATTTCTGCTACAATTCTAGCCAGAGATACAACATTTTGATAATGGTACTGTGGCGAATGTAAGAAAAAACAAGTGATGTCAATATTTCAAAAATAGGTTTTGTTTTATTCAGAAAATTCCGATATTAAAAATATTTGCTGGACATCATTTACTTATCCCAGAAACATTGAAATAATGAAAAATATGTGATTACAGTTTGCCCTGAGGCTTGGTATTTGGTACGGGAAAGCGGAGACAAACAAAATAAGCTTTAGTCTAGTACATTAAAAAAGCTCCTGATGAGGTACGTCTTTGGACTATGACAATCAAATACTGAATACTAACAAATGTACTGGTGCCTAACAGTTCTAAAAATGGATAAATAAGAATAAATGTAGGCTACACTCTGAAGCCTATGTAGATTTATAGGTCGCTGCCTTAAAAAGTGATGACTTACTGAGCATTGCAAGGCATCTAATAAAAATGTACTTTACATGATACAAATAGGATCTACACAAAACTGACTGCATGAACTAAATTTGTAGCCTACAGTTTTGCCTTAAAGAAACGATAGTACTTATGAATCAGCTACAATAGAAGACTTAATTACGATAGGCATCACACTGTGAAACTTAACAGGGCTATAGAGAATAGCATATCGAGGTGGAAAACGAAACTGCATCCTAATTCGTTCAAGGAATTTCATTTCATATACATTTTTGCTAACTGATTTTATGACTGCCAATATACCAGTTTTTTCCCATAATCAGCTGCATAATACTCATTTTCTTCCCCGTGCTCTAAGCCAGGCACTGTGTTGTCTTTATCATCTTCAGATGTAATATCGGAAATACCTGGATCTGTGTCCGTGTCTCTACTTACCCTACAGCTATAAAATTTGTCCCCATTTACCCCACTGTACAAAAATGCGGGTACGTGGGGACACCTCAATTGTACGTATACCGACACACATAACACAGTACATTCAATTTTTATGGGTACCTTATCATCTCTTCTTAACCGTAAAATGTTTTCCCAGGTAATTCTGTGACAATGATCTCAGGATAGCCAAACGCTGAAAGATCTACGAAAGTTGATCGCATGCTCTTCATATTAGTTAAAACCACTCTACCAGATCAATGGCACTATATCAACAGTCTTCAAATTAGGAGGAACTGTTTTCATTTTTTGTTTTTCACCAATTTTAAAAACGTGCCTGTCCCCACTCCTCAACTACCCCTATGTTAAAAAAAAAAAAAAGCAAGTATTTTTCCCGACCAGAGAATTCCCCATTTATTGTGTGTGTGCATATATACATATAAAGTATGTAGAAAGGAAGTTTTGCAAAACTAACATTTTTATAAAATATCGCCTACCAATTATCCGAGTAAGGCAAAAAGAAAAACGGGTTCTGAGAAGTAAAACTCCGTACATAAAAATTCCCTGACTTTTACAGGTTTCCAGTTCGGTGAGAACCTTTTTAACTTCTTGCACTACTTTCATGTAACTATGAAACTCTCACATAATGAAATTTTACTTAGGTTTCATTTTCTTTCGTAGTTCTTTTTAATGTCTAACTGCATGGAATCTGCTTTTCGTCTGACACTCTTCTTTCCAAGCCGTTTTAACTCAGTTTTCTATTTGTTTAACATTTTTCTATGACTAATTCCACCTGCTTCATGACTATCATGCACAAGTCGTTGACACACTATGTTTGTTTATGTGTGTTCTCTACTTAAATTGATTTGTTAATAGAAAAGCCACTTTTCACGGAACCATGAAATTAAATAAAGCATATTTTATTTTAATCACTTGGTACAGAAAGGAAACTTGAAAAAAAAACATCAATCTCGTTTTTCTTCTAGTGCTGTCAAAACCGTGGTAAATTTATCTGTGTACCTACATGCTCGCCTGACCAAAGGTATCCCTGACTTTCCAGGTCTGTAGAAACCCTGAATATGTAGAGAAGGGATGCAAAAATCTACAAGTACGAAGGTTAGCCGATCGGGAAAAAATAGAAGAGAATCTAAAATTGTTATGGGAACACAAAAGGATTAGACGCATTACGTACGATTTTTTACTATTTTTAAAATTGCAGCATGAGTCAGTTGCGTACTCTGAAGTATCACTTCCACGCGGTTTAAATATTTATTTCCTTCCTGAGAAATTACCTAGGGTGGTGATGGCCATATGACTGCACGCAAATAAAAATTCAAATTTCTGATTCAAACCTGTAAAAAATTGTGACGAAGCCCATTATTCCTGTTAAAAGCAATGTTTGTTATTCTATTGTGTACTAATGTTTTTGTTCTAATACTAAAGTCATAATATGTTCTTAAATTTCCACCATTGTATGTTTACTCTTCTTCTGTCCCGTGGTTCATTATAAATTGGCCACCACTGATCTAGAGGATAAGTACAAGTTTACCACAAACTTTCAATTTTATTCGGAATTGGTACGAATATAAGCAGCAGACTTATTATGATGTTCGCGACCTTAACAAAAATCATGACATTTTGTCGTACTGTAAGCTGTTAAAATGTAATAATTTCTCATTTTGAAATAATAAAAATGCATCGATAGCATTGTTGAAACTGTTGGTATTCTTGATAACATATTTAGATTTTACCATTCAGATTGTATTTATTGCTTTATAAGCTTATACCGATACTCATTTCTAATGAAGTATATCTACTGATTACTCATTAGTATGAACGATCGTGCAGAATAGTCTAGTAATATGGCCTAGTTATGTGTATTTCCCTCAATTCGCCAGTAAATGATTACTAGTATTTTCTTCTCTTTCTTCGGCTTATATATAGATCCATCATCTTTTCCGCTCCCTCAAATTTTAGAATCCACCTTATATTTGACCTCTGCGTACGAATCAGATGACAAAGCAACTGGATTTGTAAAGTTGAGATTACACACAAAAGTTATATTCAACCAATCAACACAATTGATACCATTTTTAATATTTCAGAAAATAAGTTTATACACAACTGCTGGACAATTCCACTAAACTTCAGGTTTGAAGAGAATGTATGAAAACAGGAATCACAAAATCGTAATGATTTCTTGCTTCTTTAACTCACTTTAACAAAAAATTATTCAGTTAGTTACACAACAATAATATGATTTATAAATTTTGCTCTAATATTAAGACTAGAAATACATTCAAGTTTTACATTGTCAAATAACACCCAATTACAATATGAAATATTACAATTCTTACGCCTTCTATGAACAAGCGAGTCAAATGTAAATATACCGTATTTTACAGACTTTAAGACAATTTTTTCTTCGAAAAATTGCCTCCAAAATTCAGGTGCGTCTTATACTCGAAATTAATATAAAAATGTCCAGTGTTTAATTTAAAATTCCCAACAGTCTTAAAAATGGCCATATATTTGATGCTGCGGGAAACTTGTCTCTATCTGGCAACACTGGATTCAACTGGCAGCTACAGTGCACCGATGTGACGAACATGAGTTGCGGAGATTCACATGGTTGCTAACCCGTCTTCCTCCCGCTCCGCCAACAATAAAATGGTAAAAATGTTACGGTATTTTAAAAAAATGCTTAAAAATCAAGGTGAGTCTTATGGTCCGTAAAATACGGTATTAAAACAGAAGTCAAAACAACGGCACACAAATTGGACGTAACTCTGGATTTAACATTCTAAATATACATTAAGATCCAAATATAAACCCTCCACAGTTTCCAAGACAATTTACATAAAGATATACATCGAGAAAATATCAACAGCAAGAAAGTATCGATTGCTGTTATCAAGTAATGTTTGGAAATACACTCAAAGTCAGAGGACCTCGTAATTTATCTGGTGTTTTGATTAATCAGGCATTTCTATGTACTCATGTTGTAACTAAAATATTCGCAGTTGCAAATAATAATTGTGACAGACACAGTGTCACTGTGTCTGACACACGAAGATAACTTGAGAACTCGTATATACTGTACAAATAAATTGTTATAAAAGAAATTCACGGACAATGATTGCATGAGCTGTCCCTAAGAATGAAATTTATGAAATGAACTTTTCTATGTAATGTTGGTAGTCAGTGATTCATAACATGTCACACGATAACTGAACAACTAAGTGTAACAGCGATTTGTTGAAAAAGAAAAATAATTAACTATTGTAATGAGACCGCAAGATCGAAAAACCTGCCATCATAATGGGACCGGTAATAATACTTCCCGGAAACGAAGAGATCAAAATGTTCCTTTTTGTAGAATGTATGCTTTAAGATACACCATTCCTACAATTCAAGACTACATCCTCAACAGTCGTAACACTACTTTCTAGGAAAACCACCGGACACCCTCTGCTGCACCCAAGCCTTTAAGTATTAATGGTAATCAACTTACAGTTTTTCCATTCGGCGTCAATATATACAAGTGATCTGTGCCATCCTATTACTTCAACATGCAACATATGTACAGACATGCGTTTATCCAATTATCAAAAATACACGAAACTACTTACCTAGCTTAATGGTAATATTCCTTTCTAATTCGTTCTTGAATCGGACAGTTTGCACACCAGATATGGCCTTTACCACAGTAGATTTTCCATGCGCTACATGGCCTATCGTACCTGAAAGAAAAACAACAATTATTTCACTAAGGTCGCCTTTACTTTTGACTATTACTGGTGTTACAAAGAAATAAGTCGAATTCGGATTATTTTAATGGGAAAAATCACATTACAAATTACGTAATGCTTCTTACTCAACATCTGCGCATATAAGACACTCTCTTGAGATACATTTTTAAATTTCAACACAGCAGTAGTGTTACACTGAACATCAAAATTTAGAACATGAAACAAGAACATGCTACGTTTCTTTACTATCTTTTGCATTTTTACTCATAATTCAAAATTTGTTTCCAATTCGCCTTCTATGACTTCAATACTAGAGATCCATGACGTAAAATCTATAACTATTTTTTTAAAGATAATTGCAAAAGAGTTAATTGGATAACTTATAAATTACGTATTTTGTACACAATGGAGAATTTATTGTGTACAAGTCAAATCAGTTAGCTACAAATCAGGATTTCGTTTGAGCGCAATGCTTCTGAGTTTTCGCCAAGAATGGCATATTACCTGACAAAAGTGTCTCAAAATCGCTATTTTTTTCTTAAACAAGAGTATTTACTGAAATCTTTTAAAAATTATGCAGCTGTTCTGTATTTACAAGAAAACATCGCAATAAAGTTGTACCAATTTTGTTGAAGTTAGATTGGCTCAAATTTGATTGTTGTCTCTATTATCTTTGATTCTAATATATACATCTTCCTATTTCTATTTGTGTTTTTGATTTATATAATACTCTAATACTATCAATTTTAGAATTACTTATGCCTTTTTACCATTCATTACTTCAACGTTAAAGTCAATCATGCAGAGGCTTTTCTATAACCTCGCATGTGGCTTAAATACCAATATTCAATTTCACATATACAGTATATATCAAGTGAAGGGACAAACGTTGCTTGACTATTTTCTTATTAATCTGAATTTTGTACATGTATTTAATTTATTTGCGTCTGAATATGTCCCGACATCCAATTTGTACTATTCGTAAAATCTCAATCTATGTCTGTCTGCGTTCTCTGGTGTTGGGACAATCTATTGACAAAATTCTTATATATTTTGGCTTTTCATTTGAGATTGAAGTGGTAACTTGTAACATGAATATATCTGCTCTAGGTTTCCTGTATACTTTTTGGCCGTCCTTTTTACTATATTCCTTACAGTTTCAACGGTTATAAAACAGATTTTGTTTCCCCCGCTTCGTTCTGCAGAAGCTAAATTTGGATTTCAAAATGAGTCACGGGAACTGAAGTAGCAAATCAAAGGACTGCTCATAGCGAGTCCACAGTTTTGTTGAAGTCCAAGATTTACGCGCCACAATGTATTTTGAACTTGTTAGTTGTATCATTGATAATGCGGAAAATAATGCGTTAGCCACTACTTCTGCAGCTTAAAATTAAGTATATTCACAAGAAAAAACTGAAGAGTAGGTGTGTACTAGTTAAATCAAAGGTTCTAAGAGAAGAACAACCTAATACTTCCTTACGCAATAATCGTGAGATGCATGCGTTGTAACTGAAAAAATTTCGGGGTTAAATAAAATGGGAAGAAAATAAACTCTAATAAAGACAATAAAGAGGATCACGCGAGTTATTTCCATACATAAGACAGAGTTAGTGTTACTCGTTAAGATGTTAACATACTGGCTCCATCAATAAACTTGATCGAGGTAATTACACTATCTATTTATTACAAAAAATATTCAAAAATTCCGTTTCATATATGGAATATAGATGGCCACCATTAAAGTCTCCGTTATCCATTAATATGTTAACGGACTAACTCCACTACCAAACTCTGCCAATGTAATCGCTCTAGCTATCTATTGTTAAAAAAAATAATTAAAAATCCGCATCCGTTCAAGTCATGGTGCGAGTAACGGTGGACGTACTAACACATTGTGTCTCACTGCAAGATCCTAATAAAACCAGATTTTTGAGATATGATTAAAACACTCCTGGTAGTATTCGCAAGAATAGGATCCAATGAAAAGATTAGTTTCTGCGGCGACGAACCTGCATTCATAACGCATGGATTCAGCTAGTTTCAACACAAAGAATGATAGTAATACGAGAGAATAAAATGTTACGTAACAGGCAGATTTAATTGTTCAAGTACTATTATGAACTGTTAAAACGTGGTAAGTAAATCGCGGAACTCTTCTTAAAAATTATTTCCCATGTGGCTATATGGTTAGTAGGGAGGCCTGGCGCTGGAGACTAGAACTCGATTCCTGTGGGAGTTCGTGTGTCAGATCCCACATTAAGCTGCAGATCTGCACTTTATACAGTCTCAATGCTAAAAGAGACATTAAACTACAAGTCAACCAACCATTTCCTTTAGAATTATCCATATTAGAATGTGCATTTCGTGAAATGCTTCTTAATTTTCTTTAAAACAACTCAAATGGTATCACTGATGTAAGACTTGTTCACAACGTAAACTAATTAATAATCGATTTCCTTATGGAATAAATTACACCCTGGAAATGCCTATGGAGTTTCCATCGGTACAGCTCCATTAACGTAGCTGTAGTTTACAGTACTAGATTTTCCAGAAAAACTTCATTCATTCGACACATATAATGAAATGTTAAATCCAAACTCTTAATTCCCATTATGCTTAATTTCAGATAAGCTTCCACGAAGTTTCCTCCCCATCACGCTCGCGCACACAGTCTAATAAACCTGAATTTTAATGTTCCTCTTACTATCATCAATCTCCGCACGAGGACGTATAGAATGTATTTAACTATGTCTACAGAATTAAAATTTTCACAGCACTACATACACCCTCCATTCCAAAAGAAACCGAACGTTTTAAAAAAACAAAAAAGCAATGTACATTTTGGAACAAATCATTTTTATTAATCAATATATTCCCCTTCTGCATCGATACACATTTTTCCACGCTCCAACAAGTTGTCAAACGACTTCTCCATGTCCTTTATTGGAATGGTCTTTAGGACGGCGGTCGTCGCCTTCTCAATGGCATCAATCGATGCGTGCCACTCTCCTTTCATCGCCAAATGCAGTTTCGGGAACAAATAGAAATCGCACGGAGCGAGATCTGGTGAATAGGGCGGATGATGCAACCGAATAATGTGATTTTTGACCAAAAATTCAGTTACAAGTCGCGAACGATGTGATGGTGCATTATCGTCCAAAAGAGTCCAACTGCCGATTTCGCGATATTCGGGCCGAATACGACGAATTCTTACCAGCAAACGCTTCATGACGCCCAAGTAAAACTCTCCAGTGACTGTCTGGCCGGGCTGAACAAATTCTTTATGGATAATTCCTTTTGAATCGTAAAAACAAATCAGCATCACCTTAACTTTTGACTTCACCAAGCGACTTTTTTTTGGGTGTTCCTTCATCCGGCGCTCTCCATTCAGCACTTTGCCGCTTTGTTTCGGGCTCATATTCAAAACACCACGTCTCGTCACCAGTTACAATCGATTTCAAGAAGTTTCGATCCTGCCGAGCACTTTTAACGATGTCTTTACAATGCGCAATTCGATCAACTTTTTGTCCTTCGGTGACTTTGTGTGGTACAAACCGCGAATTAACCTTCTTAAGGCCCAAAACTTCGGTCAAAATGCGGTTCCGATTTTTTGTTATGTTTGATGAATTCACGCACTTTTTCGATGTTTTCTTCCGATAATCCGGTTCTGAGACGGCCTGATCTTTCGTCATCATCCAGCGTCTCTCTACCCGATTTGAATCGCCTGAACCACTCGTAAACTTGCGTACGGGATAGACACTCATCACCATATGCATTTTGTAGCATTTGGTGCGTTTCACTAAAAGTTTTACCCAGTTTAACACAAAACTCAATTGCAGCTCGTTGTTTGAAACTCATTTTCCGACCGATGTACACAACACACTGACAGTTGAAACGCAATAACTTTGTTGCCGTGCATCCAAATGTCATGACATTTATACCAGTTGTCAATGAGGGACTACGCCATCTACCGGTAAAATATTACAACAGATGGCACTAGTGGTACTATTTGTTTTCAAAAGTTCGGTTTCTTTTGGAATGGAGGGTGTATTTTAAAACACTACCATATTAATGTGTATTGGTGAGATAAGTAGCCACCTCATAGCGTAATTAAAAATTTAACTGAACATTTATTATTTATTTGGTAGTTGGGGTCATGAGGTAACGGTGGAATGGCGAACTATGATAGAATTGGGAACTGAAATGATTCTGTATCATCGATCAAATACACATGGACTCCATTTTTACATCAATGTTTTATATGCTAGTCGTTCCGAGCTCGTAACAATATTGAGTATATCCAAAGAGGATTCAGAAAAATCATTCTATATCGTTCTCTTACATCTTGTAAATAAAGAAAATGTGAAACATTCTCATTTTTTATCTACCAGTTTCCAAATGCTACGATTATCACTCGATACAATAATTACAGCTTATGCAGACGGCGTTAATGAGAAGTCACTAAATTCACCAAGTATTAAAAGAATCATCACATAAGTAACGGTAACTTTGCAGACAGAATACAGTCATTTTCGTAATATCAATAAGTATACGAATTTGAAAGATGAAGCACTAGGCAAAATGCCCAACCACTCTGACGATTTACAGAGTTTAACCCGTTTTTGCCAGATTTTTTTTTTTTTTTTTTTTTTTTTTTTTTTTTTTTTTTTTTTTTGAAAATTTGTGTTTTTCTGAATGAGAG